>NW_027185863.1:23216412-23261131 GCF_028583685.1 Petaurus breviceps papuanus | reverse complement strand
TGAATGTGAATATATGTATATACGTGTGATGTGTATGTGTGTGTATATACATATATGCATGTGCATGTCAACAAGAGATAGAGATCAGGAATGAAATGAATAATTTCAATCACATTAAGTTAAAAAGGTTTTGTACAAATTAAACAAATGTAGCCAAGACCAGAAGGAAAGCAGAAAACTGTGGAAAACATTTTATAGGCAGAGTTTCAGATAAAGGTCTCATATATCAAATATATAAAGAACTTTGCAATTTTTTTTTAATACAAGTCATTCTCCAAATGATGAATGACTAAAGGATATGAACAGGCAATTTTCCAATGAAGAAATCAAAACAATGTATAGTCATATAAAAATATCCTAAATCATTATTGATTAGAGAAATGCAAATTAAATCAACCTTAAGATATCATTTTACACCTATCAGATTGGCTAAAATGATTGAAGGGGAAAGTGACAAATGTTGGAGGAGATGTAGAAAAATTGGGAAACTAATTCTCTCTTGGTGGAACTGGTGAACTTGTCCAACCATCTTGGAGACCAATCTGGAATTATGCCCAAAGGGTTATTAAACTGTCTTTAACATTTGACTCAGCAAAATGACTACCAGATCAAGATGATAAGGGAAAAAAAAACAAAAAGGAAAGAACTTATATGTTTTTTAAAATATTTATAGCAACTCTCTTTGTGGTGGCAAAACTAAAAACAAAACAAAAAAACAAACAAAACACTGGGAATTGTGGAGATGCCTATAAATTGGGAAATGGCTGAACAAGTTGTGGTATATAATTGTGATGGGATACTTCTGTGCTATAAGAAATAATGGACTTGATGATATAAAAAAATATGGATAGACGTGCATGAAATAATGACAAGTGAAATAAGCAGAACTAAGAGAATGTTATATACATTGAGAGCAATATTGTTTTAAGAGAAAATTTGCTTGAATAAGTCATTTTTATTATAATAAATCCCCAAGTTAACTACAATGGACATATGAAGGAAGACACTGTCAGAATCCAGAGAAAGAACTGATAAAATAGAACAATGTATAGAATAGTTATATACACATAAACATAGATACACAGCTACACACACACACATAAACACACACATATATGTATATATGCATATATACATACACACACACACACACATATATATATATATATACACACATTAATATCTAATCATAGCTATTTCTAGAATGGGGAGGAGGGAAGGAAAAAAGGAAAGAATAGAAATTTACATTATAACTTTATTATATATTTAGAAGGAATAGCAAGTTGTACATAACAGATTTGCAGTTTCATGTGCAATCATCTTTTTTTTCCTATTCTACTTTGTTATGTAAATGCTTGTTTTATTAAGTTCAGAAACAATTTTTTTTAATCATGTAAAAGTGTAAAAATAGCCAGGTTTATAAAATTCAAATCTCTCATCCTAATACTGCTAGTCTCAAAATTTTTGTCACTGACTCAGTCTATCAGATATTCTTCCCAAGTTTGTTTCATTCCACTATATTCTCTACCCTAAATTACCATTAAAAATAATCCTTTTATAGCATCCCTTTCTTCCTTTTAACTTTTATCTCCTGGAGGAAGCACTGAACTACAATCTAATCAGATATCCCTTAACCAGAATAACTGTTAACAGATAAACACGTTGGTTAGATAAATCTCATAACTATTTAGGTACCAATTAACAAATATAAATATTTGAGAACCCTTTCATCTGAAGATAAAGATTATTTTATCCAATTTTGTAATTATAAGGATATTTCATAAATCAAAGAACACAGAAAGAGAGCAGCAACCAATATTTTTATTTCCAGACCAAGGGGGAAAAGGTTATTCCTAATAATAATGACAAAAAATTAAAACAAAACAAAATTAGTACCACATATGTAGTTGGGGAAGAAATGGGCAACAGATAGATGAATTGAAATCAATGTTTGTGATTTTAGGTATTTAAAAAATGGTCCTTGACATAGGTTCACTGAGAATTTAATTAGAAACCACTCATGTAGGCCTGTTCATCTACTTTGGACCTTGTATAAGTAATTTTCCCTCTGTAGGGAACAATTCCCTTATCTATTAAAAATAAAACGATCAAGTGCAGCTAGATGGTACACTGGATAAAGCAGTAGCCCTTGAGTCAGAAGGACCTGAGTTCAAATTTTATCTTAGACATTTAATAGCTGTGTATGACGCTGGGCAAGGCACTTAACCCAGATTGCCTCAAAATAAAAAAAGAAGGAAAAGTAGATGAGATTTCATAATCTTTAAAAATACACTTTATCTAAAGTGTTTTATGGTTCTATGAAGAGAAATCAGCAATCTTTAGTGTGGAAATGTGTACATGAAAAAAACTATTGTTTTAAGGTTTATTATAGCTACAATGATAAATTACCGTCTTGTACCTAAAAACTAGCAATCATACCTCATTCATTTGACTTTACTAATCCAGAATATTTGCTCTTTTTATTCTCAAATATATAGCAAAGTCAGTCAAATTTATAAAAATAAAAGTCATTCTCCAATTGATAAATGGTCAAAATATTTGAATAAGCCATTTTCAGAAGAAGTAAAAGCTGTCAAGTCACATAAAAATGCTCAAAGTAACCCTTGATTAGAGAAATTCAAATTAAAACCACTCTGAGGTACCATCAGATTGGCTACAATGGAAGAAAAGGAAAATGACAAATATTAGAGGTGATATGGAAAAAGTGAGACACTAATACACTGTTGCTGGAGTTGTGAAGTGGTCCAACAGTTACAGAGAATAATTTGGAATTAGATCCAAAGGGCTATAAAACTGTGCATATCTTTTGACACCATAATACCACCACTAGGTCTCCAAAGAGCTTCCAAAGAGATAAAAGAAAAGGAAAAAAAAAGATCTATTTGTACAGAAAAAAAATATATATTTATGGCAGCTTTGTGTGTGTATGTGTATGTATGGTTGCAAAAAACTGGAAATTGAGGGGATATCCATCATTTGGGGAATAGCTGAACAAGATGTACATGATTGTAATGGTATGGTATTATGCTATAAGAAATTATGAGGTAGATGGTTTCAGAAAAATGAATTAATTTAGGCAAATTGACAGAAAGTTTTGCTCAAAAAGCCTTTATCAATCATTGAGTTTATGTTGCTATATATACTTGAAACTAATAAACTTCATTGTTATCAATATTATTTCAAGATTGGCATAATTTCCAAGAGTGACAATAGATGCTTTTTTTTCCCCAGTAAAACATAAATTTAGACAAAACCAAGCAAAACAAACACATAAAGGGTAAGGTTTACCATAAACACAAATGATGGCATTCCAACCAAATAAGGATGATAGAATATTTTTTATATCATATACATTATTGTTACAGATTGTACAAAATGCTTTAATTATTTTTCACTTGATTCTCATAAAATTTCTAAGGAGTAGATTATATTTAAAAAATAGCAAAATATTACAGATCAGGAAGTGAGACTTAGACAAGTGAAATATCCATCCAAAGTTCAAAGGATTATGTGTATTAGCAAATAATATATACAGAGAAATAATGTAAGAGACAGACATAAAGAACAAAAAAGAGACAGAACCAGAAAGAAAACTATAGCAACAGAGAAAGAATATGGCATAGTGAATAGAAAGCTGGCATTAGAGTAAGAAAGACCTGAGTTCAAGTTTTGCCTTTGACATTGTCTCAAATAATGGCTTTTTATCCTGATTATATGATCCTGGGCAAGTGACTTAAGCTTTTATTTGGTTTAGGTAACTCTGAAAGATGAAAAGTTCAAGATGACACTTTGCATTTCTATTGGAATTTACCAGAAACTTTGGTTTCATTGGCAAAAAACAATTTGACAAGACAATTCCCTCTAGTAACTGCTTCATCATCAATGTCATTGTTTGTAGTGAACTTCATGAGGACTATTTAAGATTAAGGAAAAATAAGATAGTGACGTCCTTTGAATTCCAGAGATGGCAGTGGTCTTAGACATACGTGTTCCTTATGGGTGTGTGATTGTCAAAAAATTCTGAGAGAAATAATATGTGGGTAATTTAATAATTTTATTAATAATGCTGGCATTTTTATAAAAGGATGGTCATCATGCTGTCTCTTTTAGAACGACCCCTAATGTCAATGGGCTCATAATGTATATGCCCTTGGAAGAGCAGGTGTTCCTGTGGGTTGCCAATCAACTCTAATTGGTCAACAACTGAATTAATATTATAATGAGAAGTAGGCTATATTAAAATGAGGGTCTTTGGAGTATGTGACTTGGATGATGCAAATTTTTACTTATCAATTTCCATATCACCTGTCTGACAAAAGGGAGAATTCACATTTTCTCAGACCTCTCTGAGTAAACACAACAAGCAGAAATACAACCATTAGGCCAACCTTAGAATTTCTTCTATTGTCTTTTTAGATCTTGACCTGGGTAAATCTTTAAGAGAAATTTCCCACACTGATTGGTTTCTGGACGAGGAAATAGAAAAGGGGAAAAACGTTGGTTATGATTCAATATTTAGTAACTAAATACAAGGGAGAAATAACTAATTTTTCACAGGTGTACCTCACTTGCACTGGAAGTTGGTGCCTACTCTTTCTCCTATATAAAGTATTCATATTTGTGGGAGAGTATACCTATATTTTGAGGAGAAATGCTTCATGGCTATCATTCTTAATGTGATACTTAATTATCACATAATTAAATGCACTTGTTAAAGAAGTAATTGAGTTTATTGGATGATTATGAAGGGGAAACACACCAGTGAGGATTAATGAACTATGATGTCAGGAGAATATACACCTACAGATTTACCCTTCAAACCCTATGTATTAGCAATAACTACTTTTTGGGTTCAACATGCAAAAGTGGGGGTTGGCAGTAAGCCCGAAGTCATTACTAACTATAGATTATAGATTATTCATATTGCACTATCTGCTTCATTTCTATTATTTTAAGACTAACATTCAAGAAATGGGAAATTTTAAGTGACTTTGTATTCCTGAAGTTGATTCCAGTTTTGAATGCTTTCAGATTATAATAATCCATTAAATCTTTCTCAAGCACTTTGATACCTACTTTTTGTCTAAAGTACCCTATGCTCCAGATAAAATATGAACTTATTTCTAATGACATCTGTTTAACTCCGTCTACCCAGACCAAATAACTGAATAAATGAGAGAAAAGGACCCAGCCCACTATGAAACTTATATACTGCCGACATTTTATTTCAAAAACAGACTCCACCATCCTCCATTTTTTTGCCCTCCTCAAATTCCACCAACTCAAAATATACTAACACCTGATCAGTTTGAAATATCAATCTTTCATTTGTTCAATTAGAACATTGAGACCAGCTTTGAGGAATGTGGTGGAGGGGTGAATGTAACCTTAACCTCTTCCACTTGGTCAACATATCCTTTATCTCAATTCCAGTAAATCTTTTCTGTTGACACTTTCATCATCCCATTTAGTTTATCCTTCTCAGAAGGATAAGAGGCTGAGTCAGGAGTACTAAGTTATTAGTCTGTGGTTGCCCAGACCTTTGAAAACAGATGTTGTGACCATCAAGACATCTGACTAGCACTCAAATTTGTGGTTATATAAAAAACCAGGTCTACTTTTGAAAAAAAAAATCCCTAGAGAATGTGAATTTAATACAGATATCACTAAGAATATGATTTTAAACATATTCTTCAAAATTTCTCCTTATAAACAATATACTTAAGGCTTTCTGATACATATTTTGATAGATCACATGTGTTCTTGTTATTCCCAAGTAAAGCTCACTACTAACAGACTCCTTAGCCAACTTCACCAAAATATTCGTAATTCTTTCTTCCCACTTAGGCTGAGGTTCAAATAAAGCTGGGATGAATTATGGCTTCAGATGGATGCTATATAAAAATTGGTGGTTTGGATTCAAATCTCATACAAACTCTGAAGATTGAGTTTTGATTTAACCAAAAATCAAAAACTGAAACACAGGCAACTCAACCTCTTTCTATACTGACATGGGATACAAATCCATGAACTTAAAACTACAGGGAAGTTTCTGTGGTATCACTGTCTACCTCAAATATATGAATTTCATGAAGTGATGCATACAATTGCTAATTTATAAAAGGAAATTTAATATTTTTTTCTTTAAATTGAGAACTGAGAGCTAAATGAATGAAAAAGCATTTATTATGGACTTACTATGTTCCAAGCAAGTAATAAGGATACAAACAGTAAGTTAGGCAGCTATTGATTGCTCTCAATGAGTTCACACTCTTGGAGGGGGGGGAAGAACACAGAAAAGAACATGCATCTGCAGGGCAGATGGAAAATCCTGGAAGGCTGAAGGATGCCCAATCATGGTGTGGCAGAGTAGAATATTCCTTCTGCAGGGATGGATTTGTCTCAGTCATATACACACATGTGTGAGTATGTGTGTGTTTATTTGCACACACATACACATGTATATACACATACACACAGCAGTTAGGTGGCACAGTGCATAGATTGCTGGGCTTCAAATCTAGAAAAGCTGAATTCAAATCCACCTTAGATACTTATTATCCGTGTGACCCTGGGCAAGTCACTTAACTCTTTTCCTCAATAGCCTCATCTACAAAATATGCTGAAAAGGAAATGGCCAGCTATTCTAGTATCTCTACCAAGAAAACCCTAAAAAGGGGTCATAAAAAAATGAAGATGCCTGAAACTACTAAAGAACAACAAAATATACACGCACACACATTTGCATACATTCAGGCATGCATACATACATATAGGCAATAGTGCTAATATCCAAGCAAACCATTTCAATTTCAGTGGCCATATCAACCTCAATCTTAAAAAGACAAAAAGCATTCACTTTCTGTCAAATCTACAAAGTGACCTTTTTTCTATAGAATTATAAAATAACTTTGAAACAAACAGTAAAGAATATTACCTACTTGATTTCAGACATACTTTTTAAACCTTTTTAAAGAGTCATTTTCCTAATTTGTAACATTGGACTTTTGTAATTCTATTTAGTGCAAAGTTATCAGATATGTATAACACTTTTGAGTGTGGCTGAACCAGATTAACGTGTAATTAGGAAATGTTCATAGATAAAAAATGAAATACAACCTAGATACTGTTATTACGTATATATATATATATATATTTTTTTTTTCATTCAATACACACCTGCATGGATCCTTATGTGTGCATGGGGTTTCTGTAAGAATCAAGTGAGGCAGGCCATCTGAGTCCAAGTTTTGTGTTTTCTTCCTTATACTACCTTGTTTATAGATGTAGCTGGGAGGACTTGAATATAATTCCAATCAAATAATGAATTAAGTCAAGCTATAATAAAACAAGTAAATTTTGTTCTTATCATTTGAAATGAAATAAGGTCCCTTTTATCAGGGCAGAATTTTTTGCTTGGTAGGAAGAAAAGTCAGTGGAAACAACTTTAATGATTTCTACCTTTGACAGAGATCCCTGTCCACGAGAAGTGTACCTCACGGCATATAGGAACACAGATTCAAGGAAGGGTGAAGAGAAGAGTCACAGGTTCATGAAATCTGTCAGGAGGCCTTTTCAGGGAAAAGATAAGGAACAAGTATAATTGCCTGGAGTGTTAGAATTTTATTCATCCTCTCTGTAGAAAAAAAGAGAATTGCTAAGGATTTTTTTTTTATCATATCTTTGTACTAGAGAGGATTTGCTTGAAAACATTCAAGTGAAGAATGCTTCAAATCTCACCTTTTTTTAGATGTAAAGGTTAAACTTTCAAATGTTTCTGCCAATACTTTCTACTGATGTAAAAAAGGACTGTCTTGGATGTTCAAAGATCAAAATGTCTATTAGGAAAAATAAAGTCTGGCTTTTTCAAAGCATGGAATGATTATGGCTTGCATAGTTATTTCCATAAGCATCCAGTTCAGGAAAGATGCTAAAAGTCCATGTTTACCTCATTAATTCCTACAAGTCACAGCTGCATTAATATTTTGCCTTAGATATGCTCTAAGTAGGATATTGTCTACTCTTCCCAGCACGTCCCCAAAGAATAGAAAATGTGAACAGGTTTTTTTTTTTAAATATAATAAATATAAAAAGCAAACAACTAAAGTGTGAAATTGTATAAACTTTTGATTAGTTCTTTGGGGGCTTAGATTTCTCTTGTGTAAGAGAGATGACTAAGAGAACAGGTGATTCTTGCTTGGTACTCATCCTCTATAAGTCTTCTGAACTCTCTATTAAAACATTCCTGTCACCCACTCCACTAAGTACGGAAAAAGTAAGCCAAAGTATTGTTCAAGATGCCCTATCTGAGCTTTGAGGAAACTCAGTAGGTGGCCAAAGTGAGAATTAAAAACTGCCATGTTCCTGAAATTCTCACATTTTTAATATTCCCCTTCAAAGCAGTCAGTAATGGCAAAATCATTCCAGCCCTGTGATATAATTAATTGCTTTAATTTTAGGCAGTTCAAAAGCAAGGGAGCCCTTCACACTGTGCTAATGAGAAAGAGCCTTAACAGGAGTTAAACATTTTGTTTATAGAAAGCTCCGGAAAATTTTACCACAGATATGAACACAAATTGACTTTACTTCTGCTTTCAATGTAAAATGCTTTACAATAATTAACAGCAATCATCTATTAAGTATCTGCAGTTGTTTTATATGCCAATACTGCACAATTTCACTTGGAACACTTAGAGAGATATCTGGCTTCTTGAAAGTATACACCCTGAAGGAAATTCTCTCATGTTAGGAAAGGGCAGGAATGTGTCTGGTGTTTACTTGCCTCAATTTTTAATGTTAACATTACCCACTTACCCTCCATTATTCCAGTTTCTTGATCCATAAGCTTTACTTACCTCACAGATGCTGGATAGATTAAATAATTAACTTAAATAGATGAATGGGAAGGCCTACCTAACTGACACAGGGAATGTTATAGAGTAAAAATATTTTTTGGCAATTTCAACTAAGTTTAGAGCTTTGGGTCAAGTAATGTTTTTTTTTTTTACTTTGATTCCTTATGTGAGTAGGGGAAGCATAAGAAGGCAATGTAAAGTTCAGTTAAAATATTTTAGAAGCTTTTATGTTTATAGATTAAATGACCAAAGTAAATATAAAATTTCTTCCTGATTATATATTGTCTAATAATGATGTCTTTTGTTCAAGTCTGAAGATTCAAAATAGATTAACTCGCTTTGTAGAAACTTACTGTTTTTTTTCTCACAGTTACTGCCATCCAAGTGACTGAAATAAAAAAAAAAACTTAAATTATTGTTTCATTTCCTTTTCTCATTTCTTCCCTGTAGCATCACCTTCACTTGTCTATTTTGTGAAACAAAGAATGCACCATGCATTCACTTTTCCCATTCTTACTCCCACTTCTTTGATTTAGCCTTTACTTGAAATGAATTTTTATCTTCATGTTTTTTTTTGTTTTGTATCTGACTCTTAAATCCTTCAGACAGTTGTAATTGACTCCTAAAACTGCCTTAAAACACTGCACCTGACTGTATTCATTACTGTGCTCATAGACACCTGGCCATCCCTTGATTGTCTATCTTTTTTAATCTAATATCTATCTATTTTACATGTTGATTATATGGAGGGAAATGTGGTTTGGGGGAGGAAAAGAGAGGAAAAAAAGAGGAGGGAGAGATAGAGACAAAAGGAGAGAACATCGACTTTTGAATGGCTAATAGGAGTCTTCCAGAACCATAGACATGTGGCTAGAAGCCAAAAAAGGCAAAATTCCAACGTTCCTCTAACTACTATAACCTGAACTCTAGAAACTGCTGAGTATGGGATTATTGAGTAATAATGTCTCTTTGGCTGACATGAGATTACACAATTCCAAATCACAGTAGTAATTTATCATTTAAACTAAAATGCATGTTTCCCTTCAATTTCTGTTTTATGGTTTGCTTTGATAAATGCTTGCTTCTTATCTGAGATTGTCTTTTTGTCTAAGTACTTGATGGAAAAGAGTTAAGCTGGCCAAAGCTAAACTGTTAACCACCCTAATCTAGAATGAACCTGCTTCTCACCCTGAAGAACAAACAGAAGTCGCTTTTACCCAGAATCCTAAAAAAAGCATCCTACCACTCTAGACTGTAAGTATCTGATGGGTGACATATATAATTCAAGCTCAATTATCCTCTTGAAGATAAGAGAGTGAACAAGTAAATATTCCAGCATTGTCATCTTTCTTCTCTCTGTATACCAGATACATGTTAAGAGACTTCTCCTGGTTTGCATAGTTTGTAGGTGTCAGACTATTTAGTAGAAATTCCATCATTGGGGTGGCTAGGTGGCACAGTGAATAGAGCTGTACTGACCCTGGAGTCAGGAGGATCTGAGTTCAAATCAGGCCTCAAACACTTAACACTTACTGGCCATGTGACCTAGGGCAAGTCACTTAACCTCAATTGCCCTGCCTTCCCCCCTCCAAAAGAAAAAAAAAAAAGAAAGAAATTCCATCATTAAGTATGTTTATGGGGTAAGGGAACAGCTATGCTGTGAAAAAGAATACTAAAGGGGGATGTGGGTTGTCTTTGGTAGTGCCACAAAAATCAGTTCAACATTGTCTATTTGAACATAGAAATAGGATGACTTTTCTCCCCTGAGAGCCTCACTTGGGCTTTCAGGAGATTTGAGGTGGAAGGCAGGCCACTTATAAAGATGTTTTATGGTAATAAGATCCTGTGGGTGGGGTTTTAAAGAAACCACATCTCCTTGTGCATTGAAAGAAATTTGGAAGTGGATAGATTAAGGATCAGCATCCTGATACACAGTCCAGCTCAGCAGAATGCTTTGAAGCAACAGAATAATTGTCCCCAGATGGCTAAAGGAATCATAGGTTTAGTGCTCAAAGAAGGTGGTTTAGCTCACTAATTATTATGGGGTATAGATAGAGAGCCAGCCCCAAAGTCAGAAAAATCTGGATTCAAGTCCCACTTTTGGAAATGTTGCTCTGTACTGGTATTTAGAGTTTTCTTAGCTAGGATTTCTCTATGCTAATGCAGTCAGAAGTTCAGTCTCCATCTCTATCAGTTTTCACATATAATGTGAACATTTTTCAGAGGGGAGGGGCTGAATTACTGTTGAAGTCCAATCCTTAATTGCTCTCTAGTTTTCCTAGCCCTTCTCATATAAAGGGGAATTCACTTCACAGTAATTTGTGCTATTGGATTTATCAAGCACCGGGCCTACTCTTTTCAATTGCTTCTCTTTCTTATCTAGTTTACTTCACTAATTTGCTTTTCTGTCTTTGGATCGGGTCCAAATAGCTTTATATCATCACTTGAGGACTGGTAATGCTAAGCTTAAATACATTCCAAAGTATAGACATACTGCTTCTCTTCTCTATTTGTAATTTCTTTTTCCCTATCATTTGTTTTGGAGTTTCATTATAGCTTTGCTTGTGATTTGAAACATAAAATATTATTCTAAAAGCTTGAATGCCAGTGAGAGTAAATATATTTAGAAAAAAATATATATTTTCATAACATACAATAGTTTATGTGACTCATTGAGTTACAAGCTATTTCTCTTACCATGGCAAATTCTTAATTGTGAATCAGAAGCAAATTAATATAGTGCTTTAAATAATTTTTTATACAAACATACACACACACATATATAGTTAAGGAAACAATCTTTGAGTCAGACTAATGCAAAGAGAAAACAAAGAAAATATATGTAAAGATAAGACATTTCTCTATTTTCCCTACTTCTTAATACTGATCTACTGCTTTCTGGAGGGCAGTACAGAGTTAGTTATGCCCTAATGTTCTGAAGCAATATAATAATATAGATAGGGGAAGAAAGAACATTCATTAATACACATGAAACAAATAAGTAAGATACTAATTTTTTTTAAAGTGGCATATTCTCCTTGCCTAGAATTTCTCTTTGGAGTTTTGGCTGAAGAGGATTCTGGAAAGATGGCAGAGTAGGTCAGAAAACTTCAGGCTCTCCAAATTTCTTCCAAAAAAAAAACACCCCCCAGAACATCACCCCAAAGTGAACACAGAGCAGCAGAAATAAACAAAAATGGGGGTAAAAACAACCTGAGAAGACCCCAGAAAAAACTGTACTTCCAGGGGTGGAGGTTTGCCCTGAGGGAGTGCAAACACCTCCAGGCCTAATTCTCAGAACTAAAAAACAAAAAGGCCTGGGAAGAATGGGGTTGAGAAAGCCTCAGCCTCAGAAATCACCACAAAGACAGCAGTGGGGGTCAAATGATTGAGTAGGAGAAAAGTGCAGGAGATTCCACTGTTAAGGTACACTAAGTACAACTGTGCTGACCAGAAATGGGCCTAGGCTGTGACAGCAGGGGAAAAGGAGCTAGCATATGCTTGGTAAGTGTGGTAGCAGAGAAGCAGGGACCCTGCTGGCTGTGGAGAGCAGCATCCAGGGTTTCAGTCCAGGGTAGAGAGGACAACTGAAATCTATGGCTTCCAGAGAGACAATAAAGAGTAAGGACATTTGAGGGATAATGTGGATGGGGGCCCTACCTGTGACTTAGGGGTGGAGAGGAGTACCTAAGGTTAGGCCCCAGGACAGAGCTCAGAAAATAAGGCCTGGGGCATCATTCTTTACACCTGAGAACTACAATTTGATTATAATAATAAGCTGCTAAAATGAAACAAAATAAAAATAAAAATGAGCAAGCAAAGGAAAAAGAACCCTATCATAGAGAGCTATTGTGGGGATAAAGAAGATCTGGGTTCTTATTCAGAGAAAGATAATAGAGGGGAGGCTAGGTAGCACAGTGACTAGAGCACTGGCCCTGGAGTCTGGAGAAATTGAGTTCAAATTTGGTCTCAGACACTTAATACTTACTAGGCATGTGACCTTGGGCAAGTCACTTAACCCCAATTGCCCTGACTTCCACCCTGAAAAAAAAAAGATACTATAGCTAAAAAATCCACACCTTTTATAATCACAAATATAGAGTTTCAAGGTCCATAAAAGACTAGCATATGCAAAATCCTCATTTTACAAATATGGGAACCTGGCCAAGATCACACCCATACTAAATGACTGAGGCAGGGTTTTCAACCTCTAATATCAGTTCTCCTTCCACTGTATGATATTGCCCATATTGCCATTTTACATGTTCTTTCGATGTTGGCTTAGAAAAAGGATCCTGTAACAACTATTCTATACAAAAGATTCAGGCCATTGAGGTGAGTAGGGTGCCAGGAGGCAGGAAGGTTTATGGAATCCTATTACATCCTCTGGCCTCATATTGGAAACACAGACCTATATCCTCAAATTCATATGTCCTGACCTCTTCTTCCTGAGCCCACATGCCCAACTTTTTTTTTTCAAGATTAAAATTCAACATGAAATTATTCTCAAAGAGGACAGTCCAGTTATATACACTCATCTCAGGCTACTTATTTATAGATGGATGACCTTTAAGTTTAAGATGGAACCAATTCTGCGTTTAGAGACCCATTTGGGAACTACTAGTTACTTTCCTGTACTCTCGCCAGCTGTTCTGATCTGAAAATTATTATTGTATTTCTCCCACTGGAAATAAGAAGAAATGTAATAGGCATTTTTTTAAACTCTGCAGGTATTTCAGAACTATTAAGATCACCTCAGAAAGTGGTTCTATACCCCTTATAATTTTATTTAGCAGGAAGTTAGGGATCTCCCAGGTTGTGATATTATTACTGACCTATGTTTAGGTTAAAATATAAATCAAGTCCTTTGGCTACAGATGATGATCTAAGCTTCTGAATAGTTCCAATAAAATTGGTGAGTCTCACATTACAAAATCATATTCCATTAAGAGGAATCATTCACATGCAAAATTACTTATACTAGCCAGTGATGGCATAGGTAAAACAAGCTATTTTCAGCACTGATTACACTTTGTGTAATCTCAAAATTATTCTTTCTTAGAATACTAACTTCCTATTTCTCATTTGGGTGAACCTTTCCTAGCAACAACTAACCTTATCTTCACATACCAACATTTCAGCAAAACTGTGCTTCTTTTATTTCCTACACAGAAGAATGTAGATAATGTGATGCAATGTGGCATTTTTTAAAACAGGTTATCATATAGATAGACCCAGATAATAGAATCATCAAAGTTGGAGATGGAAAAGACCCATAGGGTCACTTAGTCATCTTTAAGGAAATGCAGGCACTAGTCTACATAGTACATTTTTGAATATTTTGTCCAGTCTAATTTTAAAATGACTATAGTGATGGATTTCCACATATCCTCTCATGATATTTTCCAGAGTCTAGAAATCTGTATGTTATAGAATGTTTTGTGATAAGTAGTTTCACTTTCAATTTTCATTTTTACTTAATCTTATTCATATTTCTCCCGACTGAATTGACCACCCAATTCTTTTCTCCAACAATGTCTACTCATTTTAGTGATTCTTACTAAAGCAATTTCCATATCTCCAAATACCACTCATTTAATATAGAATTGTGCTTCTTATACTCAACTATATAAAACTTATAGGACCCACATGCATAAATAATTTTAACAGAATATTGAAAAATTCATCTCCAGACTCTCCCCACTCCAATTCTTTTGTGCATAATATGTAGTATCACTTCAATCAATCAATCAATAAGCATTTAATAAGCAATGCCATGTGCTGGATGCTCTGCTAGGTTTGGGGGTTACAAGTACAAAGAATGGGCAGAATCAATAGGGTGGAGTAGAGGCAACAACCCAAACTCTCCCAATATTCCCTCCAAATGATTTTAAAATAACATCTTAGAGTGGCTAGGTGGCACAGTGAATAGAGCACTGGCCCTGGGGTCAGGAGGACCTGAGTTTAAATCTGGACTCAGACACGTAACACAAAAACCAGCCGTGTGACCTTGGGCAAGTCACTTAACCCCCATTGCCCTGCCTTCCCCCCTCCAAACAAAAAATAAAATATCTCAAACTGAATTGTGTCACTAGTGAAGACTTGCAAATTGAATTTTTTAATTCCTCTCATCCTTTTGCCATTTTTTATCTTTTATTCATTAAATACCACATTCAAAGATTTTTCCTACCTAGTGGAAGTCTTCTTATTCATTTAATATTTTATGGGTGCTAGTGAAGCATTCAGACTGATCATCTTCCTTCCCTTGCTCTTGTCATATTAAAGCCTATATCCTTTCTTGGTCATATATGCCCTCATGATATCAGAGAATAATGAAATTTGAGAGGTAAAGGACCCAAAGCAGTCATCTGATCCAAAATACATAAATGTAAATCATAGTAGGTTAATGAAATATGGCTCACAACCAGAACACTATTTTGATTCCTTTTTTTTTATTTTAAGCCTTTTAAAAGTAACTGAGAAAATAATGATATTAATAACATCAACCTAAGGAAGGATAATGGGTGGTCTGTAATCCTATTTAGCTACAGTGTCCTGGGCTAAAGTATCCTGCTATGTTTTAGTATGCCTCATGGCCCATGATTCATCCTATAATCTCAGGTTTACTCTCAATTGGAAATATCTTGGTTATTGGCTATTTTTTATCCTCTTCTCACACAGTCCTTTTTTTGGAGGGCAATGAGGAAGGGAACAGTCAAAAAAGGAAAAATCATCTCAAATATAGGTTACAATATTACCCAGACCAAAAAAAAATTGTCTGACACCTAGTTTAGCCCTGAAATTTAAGAAAGCCACATATTTAATTCCTGATTTATATGCCCATAACTTCTTAGGGTATAAGATGACACGTTCTTTCCCTATGAGCCAATCAGTTTTCTTGATCCTCTAAGACAGAACTTTTGTCATATGGGAAATAAATAACTTGTTCCATCTTTAGCTTCTAGCCCTCCAATCACTCTGAAGATATCACCAGTTTGCTTTTTACTAAGAGGCAACTTATTCACCAATCTATATGAAGGGAAACTTTTGACTTTTTATTCTTACATTATTTAATGGGTCAGTTCTCTGGTCTGATGCCTTTAGCTGTCAATGTAGTATTATAGAAAGTCAGTTCCTGTTAACCAGGGGTATGGACAAAGATGAGAATCTTTGGCTTAGAGAGTATTACTCCAAATGATTAAACAGGATCATAGATCCAGACTTGTAGAAGAACTCCAAAGTCATCTATTTCTCTACGCACATATTTACAAATGAGAACACAAAGGTACAAGGAAGTTAACTGCCTTGCTCAGGGTCATAAAGATATTTAACCTTAGTGGTGGGACTTGAACCCTGGTCCTGTAATTCTAGAAGTAGTTCTATTCCCATCATTCTGTCCTGCCTCCTAAGTCACCTTCAGGTGAGCAGCTCTGGACTACTATTATAGGCAGATGAGAGATGCACACAATGAGACATATAAGGATGAGAAAGAAAGAGAAAAGTTAGTGGTGTCTGTGGATTTAAACACCTTAACCAGCTTCTGTCACTTTGGGTAGACTGGATTGTTCTCAGAGCAATAATAAAGTCTGGGGGAGGTAAGATTGTGGAAAGAATACCACTACACTATATGAATTCCTTGAAAAAAAATATCTCCTACATTGGATGTGTTTTGTAGCATATTTTGTAACATAATAAAAGACAAACTAATCCCTTTTTCATGAGGCCATTATTAAAATATGTGAACACATATCTCATCCCTACATTGTCTTCTATTATCTAGGAGAAATGTCCTGAGATGCTTCAAATAAACCCCAAAAAATATAACCATCCTCCCTGTACCTGGCTATGCCTTGGATTTCAAACATCTCCCGACACAGAATCTAACATGCATTCACTCCAATACTCCAACTGTGGTCTGACCATGACAGAATATATCGGAATCATGATAGTCCTCATTCTGGATATTATTTTACTCATAGTAAAGCTTGGGATTGCCTCAACCTTTGTAAGTAATAACTCATGGGGCAGCCAGGTAGCACTGCGAGTAAGAGCACTGGCTCCAGTGTCAGTACGACCTGGAGATCGAATCCCGGGCTCAGACACTTAGCACCCACCCAGAAACACCTGGCCGTGTAACCTTAAGCAAGTTACTTAACCCCAATTGCTTAGGGGCGGCCAGGTGGCTCAGCGAGTAAGAGCACCAGCTCCAGTGTCGGGATGACCTGGGGATCAAATCCGGGCTCAGATACTCAGCACCACACCCAGAAATCACTGGCCGTGTAACCTTGAGCAAGTTACTTAACCCCGATTGCTTTAAAAAAAAAAAAAAAAAAGCAATAACTCATTCTGATTCAGTTCAAGTTGACCACGGCAGCAGGAATATCAGATCTCTTGAATGAACTACTTATTGTCCGGACATCTTTCTACCTTTTTGTAATTGTGAAGGTGATTTTTTTTTCTAAATTGTTGTACTACTTCATATTAAGTTCCATTTGATTAAATGTGAACCACTTTTCTGTGGGTGAAAGGTAAAGGCAGTGTCAGACAACGAGATTATGAGTTACTTCCCCAGTCTGATGCGGTGGTAGCGCTTGGTGTCCTCCTCACAGACGACTCATTCCTCTGAGGAATCCTGAGTCTTAGATAAGATGCTTTTACAATGTATCTGTATGAATTTCTGATAGGATGTCTCTCCTGGGACTCCTCTTCATTATCCCAAGGGCAGCTTTTGAAAATACAGATGTGGGTTTGGTATGCTTACATGACTTGCTTAGTTCTTGAGCCAGCAATCACATCAGATGTTTGGCTTATACATCGGGCTCATAAAGCAAAGACCTCATAAATGCAAGATACTCCATAACAAAATCACAAATCCATCAGATTAAGAAAATATGAGGAAAAGATGTTAGAGATAGGGAGGTTCATAGTATGGTTACTCTATCAGGGTTTTTTTTTTTAATTGATAAGAGAAAGAGAATTTGTGCTAAAAAGACAGCAAAAATATCCTATTCATGCTGTCTGTCTTTATAGATATCCTGAAACTCATTATACTATATAGAAAATATTAATTGCTAGTAATATTTAGGAAAATAAAAGTTTTTCCCTCCTGTAATAAATGTCTGGTAAGGCGGGTGACTCAGTTTCCCTTTATATTTCACCAGATTTCTCTCCTGGAGCTTTATCAAAACACTAGTACTCAATATTCACATTAAGAAGTTTCTAGTTATATTCCTTATTGTTTCCAAACATGTTCAAATAAGGTGTACCTTCCAACAATCTGTCTGACAAAACTGACGTTTACTATGGCCTTTCATTTCTGGTTAGTGCTTTCTTCGTCTACAATTTATTTCCCCACTAGACTTAAATTCACTTAAAATTTGGGACTATACCTTCCACTGCTTTCTGTGAATAGTGGCCTGCACATACTAGAAACCTAATAGGCCTTTATTGATTTAGTGCATTCTGAAATATATGCTCATGATGTGTGTTCCCAGTGTATTCTCAATATTGACATAATTAATGAGGATTATTTAATAGAAGACATATCAAAGTTTTTTGTTGTTTTAGTTATCACTGGGGATGAAGTTCTCTTTCAAAATTTCTCCAATCATTTTCAAATTCAGTAACACTTTACAAACTCAATCCAAGTAACATCAATTTAAATCAGTACATCAATTCACTGCTTCTCCAAGGCAAACCTATATGAAAACAAAAATAATACTATATCAATCTGAGTAGGTGATTTTCAATGCAGTTGAAAATCAATATGTACACCATACAGAAAAATCATATGAATTCTTTGCTTAAGTGACATTCTGAAACCTGAAACCATATTGGTCATATGCATATATTTTAGCTTGTCCTGACAAGAATAAAATCTATGCATGGATTGAGGTCAGAACATCGTATAGCAGTAACTCAGGAAGAAAACACACAGACAGACACACACACTCACACACGTACACATGCACTCATATAGGGTGAGCACCAGCTGTAGTCAAACAAACTTAATTAAATTCAATAGTTCCCAGGTGTTCACATGAGAATGCTTCCTACCAATTATGGATACAAATCCACCCTAAAAGCTTAATCCACCACTTCAAAAAAATTTAGGCCTTTAAGAACACTTTTTTTCCTGCCACCACACTTCATTTTCTTTGAAGATATAATATATAAAGTCTATATACCAACAAGGAGACACTTTTTTTTCTTCATCCATAATAAAAATATACTTAAACTGTTTAGAGTTAAGAAATTAAAAAAGTCCAGTATTCAACATCTTGGCAAAAAGAAAAACGATATTCTCTTGAGTTTCCCTTTTTTGGTTTTTCTACCAGATGTTCATCTTTTTCTGTTTCGTCTTCAATCAAAATCTCCATGAATCCACCTAATCCAACAAAGATCCATCTCCAATAAAATTTTAGCTCCATAAAGATGGTATTTTTCACAAGATAAATTTTTAAAATAAACTATAGAGTAAAATGGAACATTTGTTAATATATATATATATATATTTTTTTTTTTAAGCAATCGGGGTTAAGTAACTTGCTCAAGGTTACACGGCCAGGTGTTTCTGGGTGGGTGCTAAGTGTCTGAGCCCAGGATTCGATCTCCAGGTCTTCTCAACACTGGAGCCGGTGCTCTTACTTGCTGTGCTACCTGGCCGCCCCAATATATTTTTCTAAAGCAACATTTTCTCAATATAATTCTCTCCCCACCCCCAATATAAATTTTTAAGGAAATATTTTTTCCTATTCATGTTCATATGTTTTCTATATATTCAATATTCTCCAAAAATTAAATCTTCAAATAATTAACTGTTTCTTTAATACAACATAAAAATTAGTGAAAGCATTTTTTAAGGTAGCAAGAACATGTAAAGTATTTTTAAAAACTCAGTGTCTTATTTTCCAATTATGGCATGCATTTAATATGATCGAAGTATTTTTGAAATTATATAATTACTTTTCCTATTAAAATTTTATTATAACTATCAGACTATTTTATATGTGTTGCTAACTTAGTATTTGCATTTTAAGTGTTGATTGTGTGTGTGTATGTGTGTGTCCATGGTAGTTTTGTCTAAAATTTAGGATAGTTCAAATATTTTAAAAGCTTATTCAAATTATTTAGTAAAATTATTGGGTATACACAAACATCATAGGGATCTTAAAATTCTTCTGCTCTGAACATCAACTACTTGCCAATGTACACTGATGAAAGCCCACCATTTTTACTAGTCAATTCTACATACATCCTTTGGTCAATTAATTCAGACATTTTTATTTAAATCTTGATTTTCCTCTCCCTCAAAATAATTTATATAATAGGGTGTTATACAAAATTAGGTCAAATAATGTTACATATATTTAATATTTGGGTGACAATTTCTATTTGCATGACACAAAACCTCAGAATTTGCATATTCAAAGATAGTTTAATGGTCAACATGTCCAAAGCTTCTAGACACAGGGGCTGCAACATAAACACCATGGAATTTAGGGTCAGAAAACTTGAATTCAATTCATATCGGTGCCATTTATTACCTGTATGACTGGGAGGGTGATTACAGAAAATCTCTGCCCTTGCAGTTCTCCATGTGTAAAATAAGAACTTTGTATAAAGTAACTTTAAAGTTACTACCTGCTTAAAGTCTATAACCTTATGAACTGCCTACATCAACTTAAGTTTCAGAGCACATTAGAAAGTTTCACAAAGTGCTTACCTCACAACCTTTTGAGATATGTAATACAGGATAATTCCCCTATTTTCCAGATGAAGAACCTGAAGCCCAAAGAAAATATGACTTCAATCAGGTAATAAAACACAAGTATCCTAATATTCAATTCTTGTCACATTTCTTCTATGAAATCACCAAATCAATTTTTACTGTCACTCCCCACACCACTCAACTTCCTAAATATAATTAGACTTTTTAACAATTACTATTGAACTTTTTCCAGTTGTGGCACTGTCACTAATGAGCTTTGTAGCCATGGATGAGTCATTCCACTGCTCTGTGACTCACTTTCCTCATTTGTAAAATAAGGTGATGAGACTAGATTACTACTAAAGTTCCTCAAGCCTTTAATATGCTTCATTTTAATATTAAAATGTGCTATGTCAAAGCCCAAGAATGGAACATCACACACTGTCTAAAGAACAGAGATTCTCAACTTTAGATTGTGAATATTAAAAAAAAAAGGTTTTGATAGCTACTTTCAATAAAATTGGTTCCCTTTAAAATCTGATGTATTAATATTCTCCTAAGTGATCTATAGATATTACTGAACTACAAAAGTTGTAAACAGAAAACAACAATGACAACAACAAAAAAGGTCAAGAACCCTTGGTATATGAATGTGCTATTGACATACATTGACAGAACTCTCCAGGTATGCCTTGCTTTCATTTGTTGCTTTTTAATTTGGGTCCTTTTTTCAATTTTGGCAAAATTTTATTCCAGAGCCCCTTTGTGGCATGGAAGTTCCTCTGACTTCTTGAAAATTCTGCCAGTTGAATTCAGGACTACTTTAAGAGTTGCTATGAAGCTGGAAAGACTTGAGCCAGAGATGGAGTAATTATTTTTGATACAAGGATTAGCCTGGTTATGTTTTTAATGGCTCATCATGGATTGATGACCACCAACATTTATATTTATATTTATTTATAGTCATAAAGATGTGTGTATATACACACACACACATATATACACATATTTATAAACATATACACATATATATATGCCTGTTTATAACCATAAGTATGGGTAAAACATGTGTATATATATATATATACACAAAATTCTAGATAATTGATTCAGGTATGGAGTTGTTTTCTTCAAAGGTTGAGGAAACACACATGGAAGCAAATTATTGATCTTTATACTAATGAAGTAAATGGTTGCTTTGAAGGGTGAGAGATGAAGACAGGGGTGAGAACATGGGATCCATTTCCTGCAGATTTCTAAAATTTCATAACTAACCCATCTGCTTCAGTTAAATTTCGAATCTCAAGGTAGCTCCTCTCTTCATATAGTTTCAGTAAATTGTATGGTATCCAGATTAAGCTAAATCCACAAAACCATGTAAGCATAAATGTTTAAGGAAGGCCCATAGAGATGACCACTGGCATTTACAATGGCATTTAAAGTGCATAATGAATGTATTGGCCAATGCTTAATAACAAGGTAATATTATTCATTCAAAAATTTAAACCAAATTCTGAAAACATTCAAATATGAAATGATGCTTTGAGTCTGTAACTCTATTACTCAAATCATTCTTCATTCAGCTAGGAAATTAAACTCTGCTATTTCTTGAGGAAAGGGGATTTTATAATCCATAGAATCTTTGCCTTGTAAAGGAATGTGGAGATCATGTAGTAATTTCACCAGGCCACAGAGCTAGTTAGTAGTATTAGAAACAGAACCCAGGTGTCCTAAAACCTGATATAGTACCCAATCCTCATAGTCAATCCAACTGTATCACACTGTTGTATGTGTCTTTCAGTTTGTTTTGAACAGAAATACTGCTTGATGGAGGGGAAAGAGCATAGATTTGGAATTGAATTTAGGTTCAAATACCGTGTTTGCTGCTTTACTTCCCATGTGGATTTGGACAGCCTAATACCTCTAGGCATCAATTTCTTATTTGTAAATCGTGGAAGTTAGACTGTATGCTGAATAGGATCAAGTTCTGTAACCCATGAGATTTAAAAATAGCTAAAACT
Source organism: Petaurus breviceps papuanus (assembly GCF_028583685.1). Lineage (NCBI taxonomy): Eukaryota > Metazoa > Chordata > Mammalia > Diprotodontia > Petauridae > Petaurus > Petaurus breviceps. The sequence goes on along the minus strand of NW_027185863.1, from coordinate 23,238,524 downwards.
CATTTTGTATTTTAGATATAATAAACAGTTCAGATAGCTACATTTAAGGATGACTGGTATACACACACAAACACTTGTGGAGTCTGTGTCATTGAAATTGATTTGAAATTCATTCTTCTATTCCTGGTAATAAAGTAGAAAAATACTGGTAAATACAGCTTCTTGGTATTAGAGGCTTTATCTTTTTTTGTCTAATACTATTTTTTTCTGACCACAATTTAATGCCTTTTACATATTTTAACTGCATCACATTTGGTTAAATATAATCTTTTCCTTGTTGCACTCTGCTTCAAATTAACTCCCATTTGAAACTGAAAAGGGCTTAGGGCTTGATTCCTTTGTCTGTTCCCGAAAGCAGTTATTTATAAAACAAAGAAAATTAATAAAAACACAAGAGATCATGTAAAATGCTTCTAAAAAAACTTCTCTAAATTCCATCTCCTACATTTGATAAAATAGTTTTCTCTTTTTTTCTTAGCTAGAAACATATGGATATGAATTTCAATAAAAAAGAAATACATGTTAACATAAAAATGGTGAAGATAGTCAGTAAATATACTTCCACTCTTAGACATCACAGAAACTAGAAAAGTTCTCCAAGATGGACAATGAATAGGAAATATAGTTTCTGTTCAACTTTTTTCCAACCAAAAGAAAAATATAAATAAATAATAATTTTTTAAATAACCAAAGCTGGAAAGAATTCACTCAAAAATTCCTTTTATGGGAATTACAAATAATTTGTATGCCTCAAATATAGTAAGGAACAAAGATTCATAGTACCTATACCATGTAGACTATATATATATACATATATATATATATACATATACACATATATACATCATATATAGTATTTATAATATGTATTTTAGTATATTTATTTAGTGTATATATATATAAATTTCACTGAAGTAGATGGGTTAGTTATGAAATATTAGAAATTTGCACAGAATGGATCCCATGTTCTCATCCCCATTTTCATCTCTCATTTTTCAATGAAACCACTTACTTAGTTATAATAAAGATCAATAATTTTCTTCATGTGTGTGTTTCCTCAGCCTCTGAAGAAAATAACTCCATAGATGAATTAAATATCTAGAATTTTACATATATATATATATATGCATGTTTTTATATAACTATCTACCTATTTATATCTATAGATTGATAGATATGTGTGTATACAAATGTCTAAATTTGGCAGAGAGTAAGACTTAGTCTTCATCTAGGCAAGAAGAAAAATTCAAGTGCTTAAATTTAGCACTTAGATCATAACTAACTAACTCAAACGTTGAGATTATGTGAGTCCTATTGTCAATGATCCATGTTCTTCATCAGGTCAGCTGGTAGTGGAAAAGTAAACTTGAAAACAAACAGACAAGATGAATAATTGTTACAATTGCCATTTTTCTTTCTGTCAGATGTGAAAATCTGTTGCTAAATCAAGCATTCCTATGCCCTTGGGATATGTAAAAGGTATCAAAACTCACATTCTGTAAACACTTAGTCTATGTATGTTTTAACATTTGGGGAAAATAAATATATTACACCTTTACATATTTAGATTCTTAAGCCCATGGATAATTTGTTTTTATGAATAAATCACTGACTAAAGGAATGTTTGTGTTTCACGATTTTATATATTTAGCAACCACATTTGATCATAATTCCAGTAAAACGAAAGTCATTAATTAATTTGTTTTTACAAAGACAATGCACAAATTTAACCTTTATGGTATGTGGGTAATCATATGTATATGCTTTATATGTGCATACTACACAAAAGCTCCTTGAGAGTAGGAATAGTTTCATTCTTTGTACTTGTAGTTCAGCATTGTGTTGCTGCATTGCAAACACTTAAATTCTTGATGATTATGATGATAACATGAACCCATGCAAAAAAAAAAATATATATATATGCATATATTTGCATGGACAAATAAACACATACATACATATATATGCATATATATAAACACACACAAACACACATTTGTATAGGACAGTACAATTTAGTAAGAAAATTATTGTTTTTGTAGATACATACTTGCATAGTTACATATATACACATGCCCTTAAAATTGTTGAGATTTTAAATGGAAATTTTATTTTACTTATTTTTATTATACCTACCAGACAATGAAATACATTTAACACCTTTGTAAAAAATCAGTATATTAGATATCTACTTTCAACCTAAATTCCTTTTTTCCCTTTTTTGCACTTTATTTTGCTTAAAAATAACTATATGTAATTTTTGAGAATTTTTCCCCCGGAGCTTTTTCCTTTCTTTGCAATTCTAAGCACCTGTCAGTAAAGAAAATGTATTCAAAAATTTCAAATATTGTTTGTTCAAAATTGTACTTTGTTAATTGGCAAGAGATGCTTTTATCTTTTATATACTACATAGTATAGTGGCCCAGCATGCAATATCTATAAGAAAAACTAAGATCTATTTTTAACCACCAAACTCTGGATGATTTACAAAATTTTCTATTAAAAAATACTTTCTAATGCACAATCAGAAGATTGGTAATAGAATGGACATTGTCAATGACTGCAATACCAACTACTCCAAGACAACTGAATATCCTGGCATGAAGTAGTAGAGAATAGGGTCTCACTTCTGAATATTTCACATTTTACCGTTCACTCACACAGCTCTCCAGATAATTAATTTTTAAAAAGTCTTTAGATAGTGATGATGGTGTTATGTCATATATAACAACAACAATGACAACAAATGGATACTGTTAGTGAAGTTCTAAGCAGACAGATGTCTACATACCAAAATCTTGACACTGTTGGCATCCTGCTCAGCAGTTTCTGTCATGATGCCACAGACTAACTGAATGATGCTGATACAATGTGGCGAGTTCTGAGGATTTTAACATCTGAGCAGAGACATCTGTGCTATCACAACATGATTTTTATCTCCTTATGCACTTCTTTTCCCCAACATCCTTTCTACCACATAATAGTACTACTGGGCAATGCTCCTTTGTGGTAATAGATATTCAGTGGGAATTAATTAAAATAGCAAGAGGGGACAGAGTAAACTGCAAATTCAATTTTTTATGACCCCATTGGGATATAGAAGATATTGCTGAGACTGTGTCAGGCTTATATTTTTCATGAGCATTTCATATACATAATTCCTACTGGCACAACTAGTGTAGCAAATAGCATTATGAGGACATGCTTTAATTCACCAATAGGAATGTAGTGTAAGTGTACAAGAAACAGGGATATAGATGCAGAGCTAGAAGAGAACATTACCAATAGGGACTACTGCTGCTCACCTGCCCTTTTTCACCATCATCTACTCATAGTATTCACTACACCCAAGCCAAAAAAGCAGACAACTGTATCCTCTCCAAATTTACCCCTCCTTCAATAGCAGCACTAATGTCATTTTTCTGATAAGGGTATGAATAGTGTGGATTTATTCAAACCTAAAGTTCCCTAATCACTGGAATCTGGTAAAATGATGTCAGTCACACAAATGAGGTGATATCTTGAATCATGCCCAATTTGGATTTAAGCAATGCAGAGCTACACAATATCATCAAGCTCACTCTTTCTTCCAGAGTCAAAGTCCAGTGGCAAGAAAAAAGTCAAGATGACTGGCAATGGCGCGGAATGCAGCAGAAAACTTTGGATTCTTCAATGTCTCACCAAGGTCTAAGTGCCTGATTTAATGCCTGATCAGCGGCTTGGCCATTGAAACAAATTGTTCTCAACCACCCAGTCTTCACAGGCTAGGGGTAGATAACCCTCTAAATAACCAACAGGTTAGAGGCCTATCGGTTACACTCAAACCAGTTTAGTCCATCTGCTGAGACAGTTTACTAGGGTATAGCCACTGAGAATGCTAAACTTCCTGGAGCCACAGATGAGAGATGAATGCCAGGTAGATATGAAAGGACAAGTTCAGTGACTGAATAAAAGCTTTCACTAAATATAAAAGAATAAAAAAAGTAAAGAAATGTATATTAAAACAACTCCAAATAGTCATAAATCCATTTTTTTCTTAAACCTATGTAATCTTTAACTAATGCATGGGGATTCTACAATCCCAGAAGTTAAGAGAAATTCCATTAAATGTGTTTAGATATAGATTTCTTTTCAACCATTCCCAAATTAGCAGGTTTTTCCTAATATAATTTCACTTATGACTTGATGTATGTTTGTTGGTGGGGAGAGAGGGGGGAGGAGGCAATGGTAAGGAAGAAAGCTGTATAAGAGAATGGAGGACTTGATTCAGAAATCTAAGTTGGTTTTCAATTGCCGAATTCACTGGTTTCCTGCTCATACTTCTATCCCTGACCCTGGCCTCTCACAATGTCCTGGATGCAGATTTTCTTTTTGTTTGTTTTAAATTTTTTTTGTTATTTATTTTTTAAAATGTATTTATTTTCAGTTGTCAACATTCACTTCCACAAGATTTTGAATTCTAAATTTTCTCCTCATCTCTCTCCTACCCCTACCCCAGGACAGTGTGCATTCTGATTACCCCACCCTCCAATTTGCCTTCCTTTCCACCACTCACCCACACACCTTCTGCTATCCCCTCCCCTTCTATTTTCCTGTAGGGCAAGATAGATTTCTATACCCCTTTGCCTGTATATTTTTTTTACCCAGTTGCATGTAAAAACAATTTTTAACATTCATTTTTAAAACTTTGAGTTCTACATTCTCTGCCTTCCTTCCTCCCCACCCACCCTCATTGAAAAAGCAAGCAATTCAATATTGGAAATATGTGTGCACTCATGCAAAACATTTCCATTAACAGTCATGTTGTGAAAGACTAACTATATTTCCCTCCATCCTGTCCCACCTTGCATTTATTCTATTCTCTCCTTTGACCTGTCTCTCTTCAAAAGTGTTTGCTTCTGGTTTCACCTTCCCCCAATCTGCCATCCTTTCTATAACTGCCCCCCACCCCTATTCCCTCCTTCGCCCTTGCTTTCCTGTAGGGCAAGATCAATTTCCATACCCAATTGAGTGTGTATATAGAGAGTGGACATACGCACTCTACATAAACACTTTTTAATAAGTCCCTTATGATTTTTCTTACCTGTTTCCCTTTTCATGTTTCTCTTGATTCTTGTATTTGAAAGACAAATATTCTATTCAGCTCTGGTCTTTCCATCAAGAATGCTTGAAAGTCATCAATTTCATTGAATATCAATTTTTTCCCCTGAAGTATTATACTCAGATTTGCTGGGTAGGTGATTGTTGGTTTTAATCCTACCTACTTTGACCTCCAGATTATCATATTCCAAGCCCTCTGATCCCATAATGTAGATGATGCTAAATCTTGTGTTATCCTGATTGTGTTTCCACAATACTTGCATTATTTAGTTCTAGCTCCTTGTAATATTTTCTCCTTGACCTGGAGACTCTGGAATTTAGTTACAGTATTCTTAGGAGTTTTCCTTTTAGGATTTCTTTCAGTACATGATTGGTGGATTCTCTCCATTTCTATTTTACTCCCTAGTTCTAGAATATCAGAGCAGTTTTCCTTGATAATTTCTTTTTTTGAATTTCTTTTTGAATTTTGCTTTTTGTGGAGGGGGAAGGCAGGGCAATTGGGGTTAAATGACTTGCCCAAGGTCACATGGCTAGTTTTTGTGTTAAGTGTCTGAGTCCAGATTCAAACTCAGGTTCTCCTGACTCCAGGACTGATGCTCTATTCACCTTGCCACCCCCCTTGATAATTTCTTGAAAGATGATGTCCAGGCTCTTTTTTTGATCATGGCTTTCAGGTAGACCAATAATTTTTAAATTATGCCTCCTGGATCTACATTTCAGGTCAGTTGTTTTTCCAATGAGGCATTTCACATGGACTTCTATTTTTTTTTATTATTTTGGTTTTGTTTCTTGATCTTGCATAAAGTCATTACTTTTCATTTTCTCCACTCTAATTTTTTTAAGGAATTCTTTTCTTCAGTGTGTTTTTGGACTTCCTTTTCCATTTGGCTAAATCTGCTTTTTAAGGCCTATTTCTCTTTATTGGCTTTTTGGACCTCTTTTGCTATTTGGGTTAGTAATTTTTTAAGGTTTTATTTTCTTCACCATTTTGGGGGGCCTCTTTAGCAAACTGTTGGCTCATTTTTTATGATTTTCTTGGATCACTTTCATTCTCCTTCCCGATCTTTCCTCTATGTCTCTTATTTTATTTTCAAAATCCTTTTTGAGCTCTTCCATGGCCTGAGACCAATTCATATTTTTCTTGGAGGTTTTGGAAGTAGGAGCTTTGACTTCATTGTCTTCTTCTGGTTGTATGTTTTAATCATCCTTGTTACTAAGGATGTAAGAAAATACATTTTCAACAAGAAAGTTTCTATAATCTTATTTTTTTCCCATTGCTCACTCATTTTCCCAGTCATTTACTTAACTTTTGAGCTCTTTGTTAAGTGGAGGGTGTACTGCCCCAAGCTTCAGGGATTTTGTGCAAATATTTTCAGGTCTATTTCTAGGGATCTATAAATTTTCAGTTCTTCCAAGGTGGTATGATCAAAGGCGAGGTGTTTACTCCTCTCCTGTTCTATGCTCTGGTCTGTGAGCAACCACAAATACTCTTTTCTTCCTTGGAGCTGTGAGGAGGAATCCCTCTCCACTGCTGCTACAAGCTCTGCCACACCAGTGCTCCTCCTCACCTTAGGACTACCACCCAGGACTGCGACCCAGATCCAAGCATAGGCAAAGCAAGAGAATACTGTCTTATAGCCAGCAATGAGATCCCTGAAAGCCCCCTCTGATCAGGTGCATGATTCTCCTACTGTAAGCCAAAAGCTGCAGAAGCAGCCATTGTTGCAGCAGTGGTTGCCTTTGTCCTGGGGCTGGACCACCCTCCTCTTTCACCCAGGTGAGAGACCTTTCCCACTAACCTTCAAAATTGTCTTTAGCATCTGTGGGTGAAGAATTCTATAATCCACCACAGCTGTCAGTGATTCTATGCCCTGAGGCCTGCAGCCACTCCCAGCCTGGTAATACAGACCCTTCCTGTGAGCTGCTTTGGACAGAGAGGAGACTTTGGCAATTTTTATTTTCAGGAGAGTCTTTAACAGTAATTATGAGAACGGCTTATCAGAATATTGGGGACACTAGGATTAATCAAGGCTAATAGACCTGATGCTTAATTATGACCATAGAATTAAAGAAGAAAGGTAAGTTCAAAGTTTTTGCAAAAAGTACCAGAAGGAATTCAGGATAAGGGAAAGAAAACCAAGACCTGATAAAATTGGAGCCAGCTTGAAGGCAAAGCAAGGTGGACAAACATTAGACCCAGCATTGATTCTGTTTCAGGTGCAGTCACCACTGCCAGTAAAACCTACCCAAGAGAAAGAAAAGTAGACAAATGAATCCTGCTACTGATAAAGTCAGTATTTCCAGGTGGGGACAGAGCTCCTGGAATTAGGGGCAGAAAGCTTCAGGGGATAGAGGAACTTCTCTGCCATGTTTACTCTCTCAGGACAGGCACTAGTTCTAGAAAGCCTGGAGGGGAATACTAGACAAAACAAAATTCTGATGAAGGATGTCACATTGTCTGGAAACCCATTATGCGACAAATCTTTTATAAAAAAAAATGTCCCCTTAACTTATGGAGGAAGTTGCAGACCAGTGTGGTTTGAGAATATTCCACTACATTGAAAGCAGTACTAACAAGATGAAACACAGAACTAGGGTTAAAGCATATGAAAATGGTTTGGGTGATGTTTGCATTGCCAGGGTTATAACACAGTGCTCACACTGCTTAACTCATGGACAGCAGCGTAGTTTCTGCAAATAAGAATTATCTCACATGGAATCGTAATTCATTCAGGGACCTCCCCTAAAGTTGATTGTCATAATTAAGGCCAGGAAGATAACTCCAGAGCTTCCCAACAGGAAAGACATGTTTTATGAGAGAGAGAGAGTTTCTGTCCCCATCAGATTATCATTTTCTGATTGATCTTTTCCATGGGTTCAGCTTTTGCATCAGAAACAGAGATGTATTTTGAGATCATCTATCCAGAATTTTTTAAAAGTAAAAACAGGTTTAATAAACTCAAGCCCTGTTAGTGTTCCCTCCATTCTGTATGCTTAATAAATTATTGGGGATAGGGAGGAGGCAAAATTATCACTGCATCAATTGGAGAGGTTCACTTCATAGCTGTGCAGAGCCATCATCCAGGCTAACTTCATCTATTTTGATAAGAGTCTATCGGGCTCCATGCATACTGCATTGAACTAATAGACATCTATAACCATTATAGAAATTGAGTCAAGAATATATAGAAGTTATCCTCCATGCTAGAAAAGATCTCTGAATATCAGTTTCTATCTTTGAGGCAAGATCACATACAATCCATGTTTCAAAATCTAATTAGCAATTCTGCTTGGCCTTGTGAATTATTTTGTAATTGCTTTCCTCAATGACATTTTGATTTTTTGATGCCATGAACAGTAATATCCTATCACTCTTGAAAACTAGAATTATTAGACTACTTGGACTTCCAAGGCTTGGCATGTATGCTAGAGAAATCAACTTTTCTTTACATAAGGTAACATTCTTGGAATTCATTTTCAGACTAGACTGGCTAAAATTTTATCAAGTTTACATGCAGACCATACATGACTGAATGGTAACAGTTAAAAGCAATAGAACATTTTTTTCATGTCTCACAATTTTATATTGTCACTTATTCCAGGATTCTCAACTGATATGTTTCAGATAGGAGCTTTAACACAAAAGCAAAGCTTCATTTTATTAAATTTATTTTTTAAATGAACAAATATCTATTTTTCTTCCTTCTACCAATCGTCCCACATATATTGAGAATCAAAAAGAAAATCCCCTTAACAAATTTTCATATTCAAGCAAAATAAATTCCTACAAAGGTCATGTCCAAAATATACATCTCATTTTGCTTTCTGAATCCATTGCCTCTTTATTACAAAGTAAGTAGCATGCCTTATCATCAGTCCTTTGAAATCATAGTTGATCACTGCATTGATCAGAAATGTTGTCTTTTGAAATAGATTACCTCTACAACAATATTATGATTATATTTAAAAAAAAAGATCCTCCTGATTCTGCTCATTTGACCCTGTATCATTTCATGCCATTGTTCAAAGGTTTCTTTGAAACTAAAGTTTCATGTTACATTTATATATGCTAAAATTTGTTTAGATATTTCCCATTGATGGGCACCTCCTTAGTTTTCTGCTTTTTGATATCACAAATATTATATTTTGTATATATGGGTCTTTTTTCTTTGAGTTCTTTGCATAATTTTCTATTTGAATTTGATTGTGCACTCAATGAAACCTCTGAAGCTGAGATGCAATGAAGTATGGATCACTCTGCTCTTTGTGCTAATTTTGATTTAACAATTTTGTTTTTGGGTTTTTTTTTTTTTTTGCCTTTTGGAGGGCAATTGGGGTTAAGTAACTTGCCCAAGTTTACACGGCTAGTTGTTTTGTGTGGGTGCTAAGTGTCTGAGGTCGGAACCGAACTCAGGTTCTCCTGACTCTGAGCCCAGCGCTTTACTCACTGTGCTACCTAGCCGCCGGGACTTAATTTTAACACCAAAAAAACACAGGTGCTCCATCAGCCAACACCACACCATCCATATGTGTGGCCATTGATTACAGCAAATGGAGGAGTTTTGAATGCTGAGGTTAAGTTCACTTACCTTGGTAGTATACTTTCTAGGGATGTCCATATTGATAATGAGGTTGAGGCACGCATTGCCAGAGCTAGCTCAATGTTTGGGAGGCTCTGAAGGAAAGTATGGGAGAGGAGAGGTATTCGACTGACTACCAAACTGAAGGTCTACAGAGCTGTGGTGCTGACCTCATTGTTGCATGCTTGTGAAACTTGGACAGTATTGCCACAATTATGCCAGGAAACTGATTCAATTCTGTTTGAATTGTCTTAGGAAGATTCTGAAGATCACCTGGAAGGATAAGGTACCAGACCCTGAGGTGCTTACTTGAACCAAATTGCCAAGCATTCAAACTTTTGCTTAGGAGAGGACGCTCTGGGCAGCTAGGTGGCACAGTGAATAGAGCGCCAGTCCTGGAGTCAGGAGGGCCTGAGTTCAAATCCGGCCTCAGACACTTAACACTTACTAGCTGTGTGACCTTGGGCAAGTCATTTAACCCCAATTGCCCTTCCTTCCCCCCTCCAAAAAGCAAAAAAAAAAAAAGAGAGAGAGAACACAACTCTGATGGTCTGGCCACATTGTTCAAGTGCAAAACATATGCTTGCCAAAAAGACTGTTTTATGGAGAATTCACACAGGGCAAGCATTCACATGGTGGTCAGAAGAAGCAATACAAGGACACTCTCAATGTTTAGGAATTGTGTGACATGGGAGACACTGGCACATGACTACTCAGCATGGAGTGCCCACATCGGAGAAGATGCTGTGCTCTATGAGCAAAGGAGAATTGAAACAGCTCAAAATAAACACAGAATGCCCAAATTTAGAGTACCCACACCAAATGCTCACGCAGACTATTTGTGCCCAACATGTGGTAGAGTATTCTGAGCTTGTATTACTATGATCAACTGCAGGTGGACACATTGAAACTTGACTTAACCATAGTGATGTCATTTTGGTCTTCTTCAAGAACAAAGGACAACAACCAATGATGTAGAATTGGCAATATTATTGATGGGTCAAAGTGTATGCATAGTTTAGTAACTCATAGAGTATAGTCCCAAATTGCTTCCCAAAGTGACAATTCAAAGTTCAACCAACAGTGCATCAATGTGCCATCTTTCCCCCGCATCTCTTCTAATATGTTCATTTTCTTTTGTGTGTGTCACTTTTGTCAATCTGATAGGTGTAAGGCAGAACCTCAGAGCTGTTTTAATTTGCATTTCACTAATTAATGGTGATGGAGTATTTTTCATTTTAGATTTCTTCCTCAAAAAAAAAATGCCTATTCACATTCCATTTATCAAATACTGAATGGCAAAGGGATGAAGTATCAAGAGCAAGAAAAGACCTTCCAGGAAAATGGGCATACAGGTACTCTATTGCAATGACAAGCCAATCCATAGGCACCTTTTTCTCCCCCTTTTTTTAAATAGAGATTGACACATTGGAGGTAGAAATAACTTTAAACAATACCACTAAACCAAAGAGTACATGACAGAGAACACAGTATAAGATGTTAAGATACAAGAAGATAAAGGATATAAGAAGACAGAAAATATGGGTGATGGCTAGGATATAAAGGGATTTCAATGCCAAACAGAGCATTTGGAAATTGGTCCAGGAGCCACTAGAGTTAATCAAGTAAGTGTTGGACTTGTGCTGTAGGAAAATCAATTTAGTGGCTAAATGTAGAAAGGTTGAAAGTGGAGAGAAATTTGAAGCAGAGATACCGACCAGCAAGCTATTATAATAGTCCAAGAATGCAGGGTTAAGAACGTGCACTACAGTGATGGCCATCACCTGAGGGCCAATGCAAAGCCAAATTATTGGCTAGAAGGGATAATCTAAATGGGGAAATCTAATCTAATTTGGCCAAAGCAAAGCCAAATTATTGGCTAGAAGGGATTAATCTAAATGGGGAAACTATGGAACTTCCCAATGCCTAATAATCATGTCAGTTAACAGTCAGGGTAGGGATGAGGTGGTCAACTACTTTGTAATAAATAGACACAGTGGTTGGAAAGATTTTGGAACATGGGAACATAATAAATACTTAAATATTTGGAGATTGATTGATTAATTCAGTCAAGGTAGCCCTAGATTGAGCAAATGCTAATGGCACTTGATCCTTTCTGACCTTCAAAATTTAAGTTTGAATTGGTGGGGATGGTGATTCTTGTTGTTGTTTAAACAATCATTTGTTCTCCAGTATTATTCCTATGCACTTTGGAATGGAAGAAGAAGGGACATAGGAGTAAGACATACTAGAAATTAGTGACAGTTAAAGGGTTTACAAGCAGAGAAACTGCCTGGGGGAAAGAAAAGCATTGTCAAAACTGAAGTTCAAATGTATAAACAGAAGTTCACTTCAGCTCAAAGAAATTGGTCCCTAGGGCTAAAAAAAAAAAAAATCATGAACTTACCTGAGAACAAAAAGTCTAAACTGAAATCCAAGTGAGTAAATAGAAATCTAGGCCATGGTCAAGGCTAGGAGATCCCAAAGGTGCTGATCTAGAGGACTAGGCAGAAATTTGAAAGTGTATTTTGAAAATAAAATATCCATTATAGGAGGAATATCTGAATGGGAAAAAAGGTCAGATGGTGCAATTGAAGAATTGACAACTGAGTTTATTTTACACAGGTAAGACTGTGAAAGCTTCAGCATATTACTGAATCAAATGAGATAATATTTTTATTTTATTTTTAATTTTTAGTTTTCAACATTCATTTCCACAAGTTTTTGAGTTTTAAATTTTCTCTCCCTCTTACTCCTTGCTGCTCCCCAAGACGGCATGCAATCTGATATAGGCTCTACATCTACATTCATATTAAACATATCTTCACATTAGTCATGTTATAAAGAGGAATTATAACCAATGGAATGGGGAAAGAAAAAAACAAAACATAAAACAGACCGAACGAGATAATATTTTTAAAGCATTTAGCACAGTGTTTGCCACACAGCAGGCATCTAATAAATAGTATCCCCTTTCCTTCCTCTACTGAATTTGCCACTGGAAAATTCACTTACCACCTAAGGTGGTTGTGTAGATCAAATGAAATAACATGTAAAATGCTCTTAAACATTAACATGCTACATAGTTATTAGATATTATTATTAATATCATCATCATAATCATCATCAAAATGACATCTCCTATACCCATATCGATCAAGGAAAACAAAATGATCACCCTGTACAGAAGGTACTAGAATGTAAGCAATAATCCAATGCTTTTATTATTCCTCTCTGAATTTATTCTTTATGACCTTGCATACTGGTCCCTGGAGAAAGACATTCAGCAATTCCTTAGGCTCTATGTGGGTCCATGGTCAGATCCTATATTGCTCTATGGCCAAGACCCAGAGTATATGAGAAATGATCTAAACAATGAGGGAATATCTGCCAAATATGAGTCATACCAAATACCTCTCAATCAGTGTATATTAAACTACCTATCAGTGGAAAGGAGGACCAGAGAAACGTGATGGGACATGAGAATTGGCATGTGTTCAGTGGTAAATTTTTCTCAAGAATCCAGTAATGTTACCATGGTATAGATCATGGTACCATGATCATGGTATAGAAAGGCTTAGGTCATACTTTAATTTTGACATCTAGGATTCAAAGTCATCACTTTCCACAGTTCCAAAGCATACAGACATGCTCAGAACCTAAATGGAGTTCACTGACATTCATTATCAAGGAAAAAAAATTACAAATTGCATCTAGAGTATAGCATGTAGAAAAATGAAATTAAAAATACTGAATATTATTTTATGATTATAATGAGAATTTGTACATATATATGTATATAAGTACAAATATATGCATGCATAAACATGCATGTATGTATATATAAACACTTTTTATAGAAATATTTATTAATTCAAATGGCACACGAGAGTTACAATTAGACTAAAATAAGAGATGTTAGAGTTATTTGTAGAAAAATGAATTCTTTTTTTTTCTTTTTAAACTTTTAGTGCCAACATAACATTAAGCTAGGATACATTTCACTGCTTAAGAAAATGTATTATTGATATTTTTTAATCAATTTCTTAAAAATGCACTGAGGCAATCTAAAAATATATAATTATTCAAAGATTAGCCATAAAGAGATAATTGTGAAATAACTTAGAAACTATTGAATTCCTGTATATAAATTTATCTACAATAAAATGAAAAATACTGTAATGCAAAGATTGAATTTTCAGCCAAGATGATCTGAGTTCAAATATTAATTCAAGAAAATGAGGAGGGAGGGGTGGATCAGATTATCTCTACAATTTCTTCTGACACTGAAATATATCATTATAGTAGATCTTTTAAGTAATTCACATTTTAAAACAATGCCCCTAGCTATAAGAATATAAGAAAAACTATTTCCCCAGTTGTAAAATGTCAGGATAGATTATACATAAGGTGCCAACTAGTTCTAAAATATCTATGAAGCTATAATGTGCCCAAAAGCTATAAATAATTAATGAATAAATATTTATGAAGTATCTATTATATATCAGACATACATATACATATATACATACAGATTTATATGTCTATATTATATTATATTATATTATATATACATATATATATAAATTCAGAGATAAACTGATCTATTACACACTAATTTTCTTGATGAATAGGGATTTTATTTCAGATCATCTTAACTGAAAATCCAATGTTTTATATCTATCTGTACCTGATGTGTGTGTATATATATATTAGGAACTGGGATAGAATCATCTGGGGATACTTCATACATACACATACATTACACACACATATGCATACTCATTTAAAATATACATATTTGATCACCGATTTATCTATTTGAAATATAATTTTTTTTTTTTTAGCAATTGGGGTTAAGTAACTTGATCAAGGTTACATGGCCAGGTGTTTCTGGGCGGGTGCTAAGTGTCTGAGCCCAGATTCAATCCCCAGGTCATCCGGACACTGGAGCCAGTGCTCTTACTCGCTGTGCTACCTGGCCACCCCCTATTTGAAATATTATTAATTGAAGCTAGTCAGCTAAATTAGGCCATGTTACTAATGGAGACAGAATTTCAAGTTTGACTCTACCTAGGCTGTGTAGTCAATGACTTTGCATCATCATCATTTACATTTATATAGTACTTTAAGGTTTGAAAAATACTTCACATATACAATTCATTTGATCCTCACAAGAACTCTGGGGGGGTAGGGGCTCTTATCCTCATTTTATAGAAAATGAGGTTGAAAGAAGAGTCTAGTGACTTAGTTAACTGTTAATTTTCTATAGAGGGAAAACTATTTCATTTCCCAGAAACCCCTGTTCTCCTACCCTGGGGCACCAGTTATTTTGTTGTTAGAAGGAAAAGTGGTTAGAATTGGGACTAATTTGCCCTATGTTGACTACCACTGCAAACAGAGCCAAAAGAAAAAAAAAACAAGTAAACAACTGCTTTATGATTAAAGACAAGGGGCTAGTTGTACTCTTGTTTTTTTGTTTGTTTTCTGAGATTACCTCTTCTGCCCTTCAGCTTTTTTTACATGCAAATGATGGGATTTCAATTAATACATTTGGTTAAATTTTCTTTAAAACTGTTTAAATATCTGGATAGAAAAATTATTCCAGATTGTTTTTCCCAGGATATATGTTTAACTTGAAACTGAATAATAGGATTAGAGGTATCCTTGAGGCATTGTCTATACACACAAATTGAAAAAGAAAATTGAAGCCATTATTCAAGCTATTCACTCCAGGAAACCCTTTCACCTAAAAGATCTCAATAATTGAAGCAAAAGTGTGTTTGTGGAGTTAATTATTTGGACAATTGCCTGAAATCTCCACTTCATTGAAAATATAGTCATAATCTGATAGGTTATTTGACTCCTGAATTTATTTAGTACTGACTTAGTACATCCTCCTTTAAAGGTCTCAGGGGTGACTCCATAATATTTCCTTCTTAACCTATTTTACTATTAACAAAATTTGCTGTCTGAAAATTCTTCTATATGCTATAGGTAGTCTAAATCCTAAAGCTACAAAGTAAATCTGTTTCCTTTTGCTAATCCTTTCTGGAGACAGACAGCAGCTGGTCATCATTTTCTGGAAAAGCTCCTTTTGTACAAGTGAATGTAAAATAGTACCTGGTCAACAAATCTTCTAGTTAACTTGACCCATATTTATAGTCAAATCAATGAGTTAGTCCCAGAATTCCACTTTGGGCCTCAAATTCTTGGTCATCTCTTGCCTTTTTTAATCAAATAAATAGAATACAATCAATCCTCAATGACTTCAAGCATTCCGTGATTTTATTAGTAATTTCATTTTTACTTTCAAGTTGACAACCACATATTTTTGCAGCTATGTGAAGTAAAGAAAAAAAAAATGAGAGACCCAATGTCCCCTTGGTACCCACTGTCCCTACCCCTGTAAGCTGAAGGACTTCCTCCTGGTTCTGGTCAGGCTGAGCTACCAAGGGAGTTCTAAGCTCATACTGGGATAAGGGACTCACTCCAAGGCATGTGCTTTTCTTTGGGGAACAGTTCAACCCCAAAGTGGAAAGGGAGATTAGAGATGGCAAGGTGCCTGTTTCCCTTTCTTATCTGGGTGTTCTTCTAACATTGCAGCACCCGCCCCACTTTGTTCCATCCCGTTTCCACTCCTCTTCCCATTATTTCATGGTTAATGTGTTAGGAAAAATGTATGTTATCAGAATCAGTGTTTTGTTATAAAAAATTGTATACAGAAAAGTGTATTTTCAGCAATCTCTAGCAATAGACAGGTTTTGGTGGTCACAGGAACCTAATACCTTATTTCCCATGGTTTCCAAGTATTAATATTTACATTTTTTACTTCTCTGACATTTTCAAGGAGGTTTAACCCTGCCCTCTATCCCCCCCCCCCTCAAAAAACAGAGAGGATTGATTGTAATTGTTCATTTACACTTTACATTGCATGAAGGGAGGCTTAGGTTATCATATAGAATAATGAACAAATTTAAGTACGTAAATGGGGAGAAAAACATTCAATTTTTCAATGTGATTGATTTAGTTGAAACAGCATTACCAGCAACTGTTTATATTAAAATCCACACATACCTGATCATCCTATAGGGTTGTGGTCCATGTTCTTCCATAGTTCCTGCCCAGAGGACCCATCCAACATGCTGGAGGCCTAACTCAATATTTAGTTTATGCTGTGAAAAATTATTTTCAGAGCTTCCTCCCCAGCCATCCCCTTTGGAAAAGTTGTTCAGAAGAGCATCACTGATAATGAGATTTTACTGAGTCTTATGGCCAAACTCCAAATCAGGCCTGAATTTATTTAATCTGCTCAGGCTTGGGTGGAGACAGATTCTTCTGCCTAGATAGCCCAAGATTAGGAGTGGTCTGATACAGTGTATGTGTGTGGGGGGGGGTCAATAAAAAAAGTTAACTTTTTTTACATATAATTTAAAAGTATTTAATGAAATAAAAAAAATATGTTGGAGGAAAAAAATAAGAAAACATATGGGCTCTTCCTTTACAAATCCATTGTGTCAGTGACTAAGCTTTCTGAGAGAGTAAAGTATTGTACAATGTGGCCACAAGGCCTATGCAAGCAATATACTGTGTTTATGATTGGTTGATATTAATTCACTTATTTACATTTATTTATCATTATTTTATCATTCACTTAACTGTCTTTCTTTCTGTCATCTATCTTAAGTTAACTAGTACAAAACATCTTGTACCCAACTTTCAATTTGCTTTAATATAAACCATTGATGTCTGTCTACCTTTTCTCTCTTCACTACAATTTCTACACAACCTCTGGTAACCATTTTTTCCCACTTATTGATACTACCATCAACAAGGATTACCTTCTCCATTTCATTGAAACAATCAACAAACATTTGTTAAGCACTTACTGTATAGTGACCACTCTCCTAAAAGATAAAGGTAACACAGCCTTCAAGGAGTTTATATTCTAAATAGGGAGACAAACTATAAATAACCAGGTACATAAAGATATATAGAGATTAAAAAGAAAGTAATATAGGAAGGGAAGGAAACAGTAGCAGGTAAAGGCCCCTGGCTGAAGGTGGTACTTGAAGTTCATCTGGAAAGAAGACAGGGAATCCAAGATTCAAGATTAAGGAAGCAAAGAATCTTTATGTCATTGTTTCCAAAATCTGTATATCCAGTTCTATTCTTTCTCCTGAGATCCAGATATTCGTCATCAATTATCTATCAAACATGTCCAAAACAGGGCTTATTATCTTTCCCTCAAACCTTCCCCTCTTCCAAATTTCTCTAACACTATTGAGGTGTAAGGTGGATTTTAGTGTAAGTAAGGTGGATTTTAATGTGTATGAAGTGGATTTTTGTTATTATTTTTTAGAGTTCAGTTTCCCAGGATCCATAACCATAACAATTTCTTGTTCCCAGGTATTACATAAGAGTTCTCATTATTATGGATCAAAATATCTCCACCATAATTGTGCAGCATCATATAATGATAAATGATATCAACATTTGTACTGAAAATGTAAATATCCACTGCGACCGTACAGTGAGATATAGGGATAAGGTAACGTGAAATTGAAGGTGATTGCTGGCAATATGCCTTCTTTGTCTGTTGCCTTATAAAGCAGGTGGGCACTGGTCAAGGAATGGGGAAGGTTGAATGCACAAACTAGAATGCTGTGTGTACCTTGATCATCCCCTTCAAACCTTGGGGAAAATGTGTTTGCCTCTACTGGCCCCCACTGAGGCTTGAGAGGCTTCAGTGGAATGCACAAGCTGTGCCTGTCTCAACTGCCCCCATCAAGATGTAGGGATATTTGTGGTGACTAGGTGGTGCAGTGAATAGAGCACCAGCCCTGGAGTCAGGAGGACCTGAGCTCAAATCTAGCTTCAGATACTTAACACTTACTAGACATGTGACCTTGGGCAAATCATTTAATCCCAATTGCCCTGCCCTCCCCCCTCCAAAACGCCAAAAAAAAAAAAAGATGTAGGGGTATTTGCCCCCCACTTATTGCCTGGCCCCGTGAAAATGGTGAATAGGGAATGCTGTAGGAGTTAGTGCTCCCATTATCAGTAACCTTTTTAAGAAGACTAGACTATTATAAAGCAAGATTATTAACCCCTTAGAAGCTATCTTAGTGTCTTTCCTGTCTGACCAGATCAAGAGTGAAACTGTGTTAGCAGTCTTCCCTTGTGCTACTGCTTATCTGTCTTACATGAGGGTTTTACCATTCTCAATCAGACAGACTTGCAGCCTTCATGTCACAATCAACTATCATTCTCACTTTCTTTTCATGTACTCTGAGACATCTACAACAGAGAATCTTCACTGGAGTTCTATGTCAGAGAATATTTCTAAATCCAGATTCATCTTCCTTAGTTAAAATCTGGCTTTGATGTGGTTTGAGAGGTTCAGGGACCGTTCAAGCACAGAAGTACAGGAAAGGGTCTTCTGGAATGAATTCATGGACTCAAGTAATTTTTAAGTCAAATTGGCAAAAGTTTATTGTAATGTTAACATGGTAGGCAGAGCTCTGTAGGGAACTTGCAACCTAACAGGAATGATGTTAAAGCTTATATAGGAAAAGTAGCAGATTATATGGCAAGAATGCTAATTAGGTGCTAGCATAAGCCCTTGGTCACAGGCAGGATTCACTCCTGGAAACCAGAGTGGGGGGTGTATGGACATATTTTTTTAGTCTGTTAGGTCTGAAACAAGATAGTTTTGGGAGTTGACATCTATAGCTTGACCTCTGGATTGTAAACTGCAACTGTGGGAATTAGTACATAGTAGTTCTGCTGGTACAAGATAGCCCTGTTCATACAAGGATTCTACAGAGGTCAGTTTGTTTTTGTAACAGGGAGAGATAGTTTGCCTTACTGGGGCCCACTCATGAGCTATTACTAAGCATAGTATCCTTGGGCTGGGAAGAAAACTGTCAGGGATAGTGTTTTGAGGTTAGAGAGAAATGTGACCTTGAAAGTAGGGCCAACACAAGCACCCAAGCATCCTATCAGCTTGCATGGGGTATGGGGACCCCAAAAATCCCCTACCCAGAAAAATTAAAAGTCAGAGACATCTTGGGGAAGTAACAGTAAGTTTATTCAGTTCTTGGGAGAAGAGGGCATCCCTTCCACCAGTATGAACCAGCTGAATGAGGAGTATTACAACAGACAGAACAAGAATTTATACCCTAAGGCACTCAAGCCCCCTCCTCCTGCTGTCCCTCTTCCCATTGGCTGTGAGGTGGGTTCTCAGTCTTGGCACAAAATCTAATCCAATGGTGAGTAACAAAGAAGCCTGCCACTATCTCTGTTGGCTGAAAGGAGGGACAGGGAGCCAATGTATTATTCATTTCCTTATTTGGTAAATGACAAAGTAAGGGAGGGAAAAAAGGTCACAAGCAAGGGTGGAGGGTGACAACCTCTGAAATGGCCTAATGCTGATAAGGATGTGGCATAGAAAGGTGGAGGTCAAAAACTCCTGAAAAGGACCTAATGCTGATGTGTCAGTAGTAAAGTGTGTGTGTGTGTGGGGGGGGGGGGATGATGAAACCAAAATTCCAGCTCGCTCCCACAAAACTTATGAAATGAGAAAATGACAAGTTTTTCATCTTTCTCATTCAAGCTTCAGACACTTACTAGCTGTGTTAGCCTGGGCAAGTCACTTAATGCAGTTTGCCTCTGTTTCCTCATCTGTACAATGAGGGAGAGGAGGAAATATCAAACCACTCCAGTATCTTTGTCAAGAAAACCCCAAATGGTGTCATGACAATTTAGACATCAATGAAAAGTTTGAATAACAAACAGCCCTTAAGGAGCTCATAATGTAGACAACATGCCAAAAATATTTTTAAAAAAAAGTTATATACAGGATAAATAGAAACTTATCAACCAAGGGAAAGCACTAGAATTAAGAGGAGTTGGAAAAAAAACAAACAGACATAAAAGAACAACTTGCTGTAAATAGAAGGAATTTTAGTTGGGATTTAAAGAAGCCTAGTAAATCAGTAGTTAGAATTGAAGAATCTCTTTATTACCTCATTGTACTTTGAAAATAACTCTTGGTTGTGAGGAATGTAGGACATGACAGGACAAAGAGTGGGTTGTAGTTGTTATTGCTGTGATGTACTAATAATGGGCAGATGGGGTGGAATGGGGAGAGAGAGGGGAAGAAACTGCTAGAAGATCTAAATAATAAAGGCAGGAATGTAAGGTGGGTGGTTAGATAACAATGACTTCACCTCTTTTGATTAGCTTTTGTTCTGGCTCAACCTCTTTTGCTGGTCAAGTTAGAGTATCTAAGAAATGTGTAGCCTAAATAAAATAAAATACTGGGGTTCTAGCACTGATAAGGTAGCATTTTGTTTGCTAGGAGTAGTGACTCATAGCCTCATGCTGTAATTAAAAAGCTATCAGTTGACCCTAATCGAGGAAAGACACCCCCACCTCCACATTCATTTCATTTTAGGAGACTGAAGCTGAGATGGCCCACTGGTGGCCCTGAAGAGATGAAGTAAAAAGCTGATAATAGATTTTTTAATTGTTGTTCAGTCCTATCAGACTCTTCATGACCCCATTTGTTGTTTTCTTGGCAAAGATACTGGAGTGGTTTACCATTTCCTTTTCTAGCTAATTTTATAGATGAGGAAGTAAGGAAAACAGGGTTAAATGACTTGCCCAGGGTTGCACTGCCAGATAACAACAAGGCAGCAGAGAAACACACTTATTAGAGTTCAGAGAAGTCAGAAAGTCAGGAGCAGTTGACATCTCAGTACTTAATGGGGGAGCAATAAAGGTATGCCAAGACTCCACAGTGGAGACCTAGAAAAGAAAAGCCCCTAGCATGGAAATCTGGTTTTCTGGTTAAAAGATATTAGTAGCCTTAGAGCATTAGAGGTGTGAGTTTCTGGTCCATGAAAGATTCATTGTCTCAATATGTTCCCCTCTCTGTCACCATGTATGATTACATTCATATATCCATCGATAGGGCTTGTATTTGTAGAATTGTCTACTCCAGGTTTATGAGGAAGGATATTGCCCTGCTATATTTCTCATCATGCAAACTCATTGGATATCTTTGCTTTGGACTGTTTCCTTTGACTTGCTCATAGAAATAATCACATCCTTAGAGGCTAGTGAGCTATGGTTTGAATAGAAGAGAAATTGTTGTGTTTCTTGAAACTGAGGTAGTTATTACTACTGGGGGGAGGGGAATGGTGGTTAAGGAAAGGATTACCAAGGGCTTTTAGTCTATATCTAGGGGAAGATATGCTCAAATGACTGAAATCATGGGTCTTTGAAGTAAATGAGTAAGCATTTGTTGTTATTTTCCAAATCACCTTAGTCTACAGTCTGTAAAATTGCTGCCACCATAGGAGACTTTTAATTGTTCTTAAAAGTCAGCTTTTTCTTTAGTGGTTCCTAAAGCATATATATATA
>NW_027185863.1:23192812-23216312 GCF_028583685.1 Petaurus breviceps papuanus | reverse complement strand
TTCAGGAAGTGAAGAGGGGGAGATAAATTGTGCCTTGATTTCATGTGATTTTTTACAAAATATAATACATGCAAATGAAGATTAGAAAAATTAAAACATTAACTTGTACATTGCCTTGTGGATTGCATTCAGTCAAAAGCTGCTTGACTAATTGTACCTTACTTGATATTCTTCCCAGAGACTATGTACACATCATATTATATTGGTTCACAAGTAAAATTATATATATTTATTGATTCTGCTTGGAATTCTAACAATAGATTGATGAGAAAAGATATTCACATAGCCCAAGAAGTACTTGAAAAAATATGTCCACTTCTCAATAAAATGTAAATCTACTAATCTTACAATTATTAGTCACATTTAAATCTCTAAGATAGGAAGCAAATGGATTAATCATTTTTACATACACATACAATTGAATGTCCAGTAGATGACTTAAACTGAACATGTCCAAAACTAAACTTATTCTCTTTTTCCCTAACCCTCTCCTCCCCTTTCAACTTCCCTATTTACTATCAAGGACAACACCATTCTCCCAGTCATCCTTAACTCCTCACAATCCCTTACACCTCCCCCCCATTCCCATCCTTACCCCTGTAATGTAATGCCAAGGAATGGCAACTTCCCAAGGTTCAGAATACCAGCATAGGTGCTCTCCATTTTATTCAGTGACCAACCAAGAACAGAGAAGATCAAAACATGACATCATTCAAAATACAGCATTTACTAAGTGTGATTAAATAATCTCCAAGGACTACCCCACCCCAGGACCTTCCAATCATTCAATCCTGGTCCAAAGTCCCTGGTCTAAATACTTCTCCACCCCTAGGCTGTACCTTCATTTAGTCCACCACAAAGCCCCTCTTCTCAAATGGAGATTAGTTTCCAAACATAAGCAAAGTACCTTCATTTGTCAATCACAGAGCACAAAAAGGTCAAAAGTTCCCCACCCCTGGATCTCAATTGAATCTACCCCAGAGTTACATCAAGTTTAAACACAGCACTTAATACCCAAATGGAGGTCTTTTCTTCATCTTGACAGGAGGCAAGTTCTCAGCAATCTTAGTTCCTGGGGAGACAAGGCTTAGCAAGGCCATAAGATACATTGCCAGTCCCTTCATTAATTCATCCTCTGTCTGTAGAACAGTCCTAGAACCCCTGAAAACATTAGCAAAACCCTCTCCCAGGATTTCTGTAAACATACAACAAGAAAATCCTTCTTCAGGGCTTCTGAACCAACAGAAAGGTTCCCAGACCCCTGCAACAACAGCACTGTCCTTCGCCAGTGGACAGTATTCACTCTCTGTCTGCAGGACAGTCTCAGGGCTTCTTAACCAAAAGCCAGGTTCCAGGACTTCTTCAACAACAGGACTGTCTTTCACCAGTGGACAAATCTGGCAAAACAACATCAAAACAGACAGACAAAGTACCAGCAAAACGGCCATGTCTCCTCAGTCCTTGGCAGCTCAGAGGGCAGGTCTCAAAAGTCCAGGGCAATTCAAAGTGGCTCTCAGCAATCCTTCTCAGTCTCTCTCTGCCTCCACGAGGTGCTGCTTCCAAAAAAAAGTTTCTTCTGCCTCTCTCTTGTCTCTCCAAATCTAGGTCACCAGCTCCTCCCAGTTCAGGACTTTCTTTTCACATCAACAAGTCCGTCCCACAGGTGGGATTAACAAACTCTGGGTTTTAACACAATCAATTTGAAAACCAAGCCAATACAGGGGGAATCTTTAAATGCCATTACTATCACAACCCCCTCCCTAATATATTGATAATCCTATTGATTTTACTTTTGCAACATCTTTCCAATATACTCCCTTTTCTCCTTTGATATTGCCTCACATTTGGTGAAGGCTTGCATCATTTCACTCTTGGACTATTGCAATAGTCTGCATTTGAGTATGTATACTTTAATTCTCTCCTCATATATTGGACCACCAAAATTATTTTCTTTAAATATTAAGCCAACCATGTCACTCTTCCTACTCAATAAACTGCAGAGATTCCTATTGCCTCTGGGATCAAATATAAACATCCTCTCAATTTCAAAGTTCTTGATAAACTATGCCCCCCACCACCACACACACTCACTTTTTCTCTTTTTCAGTCTTTATATACCTTTTTCTCCAACATGTATTCCTTGAACCAGTGATACTGGTTTCCCTTCTGTTTACTACCATGACAATCTAATTTTTAGCTCTGGGAATTTTTTCTGTCTCTCCCCTATCCCTGCAATCTTCTCCTTCCTCTTATCTACTACTGATATTCTTGGCTTTCTTCAAATTCCAACTAAATTTCATCTTTCATAGGAAGCCTGGCCCACCTCCTATTAATTATAATGCCTTCCATCTTCTACTTATTTCCTGTTCATCTTTTACATAGCTTGTTTGTATGCATTTATCATCTCCTATTAGATGGTAAACTATTAATTATATGGTAAACTCCAATTAGATGGTAAACTCCTTAAGGGTGGTACTGTCTTTTTCTTCTCTCCATACCTCTAGAGATTATACAATACCTGGCACTACCTTATTGATAAGTAGCATTTGACACAGAAACTGAAGCAGTTGCTATAAAGAGTTGTTAACAAATAACCGGTTATCATAAAATTATAGAAATTTAGAACTTAAGACATTATCTAATGCAACTACGTTTAGCAGATGAGAAAATGTAGTCAAAAACAGTGAAGTAACTTCTGTCATCAAAAGAAGTAAAACCTCAGAGATAAGGTGCTACACTTCAACCCACAATGACTTTGGTTTGAATTCCCTCCTAGATATTTACTCATTATGTTAATACAAGAAAATCATTTAAGTTCTCTGAACCTCATTAATCTCATCTTTAGAAAGGTGATAATAATGCTACCTACCTTACAAAGAGTGACTGTGAATATCAAATATGAATACATTAAGCATTTGTAAACTTAAAGTGTGTAATATAGGAGCTGTTCTTTGTAATTACCATTGTTATTATTATTGTTTCTGTTTCTGTTTTTGTTATTGCCTAAAGTCATACAAATTGTGAATGACAAACCAAGAATTAAAACCAAGGTCTGCTACTTTATTTTTTTTAAGTTATACTTTGTTGCCTTTTTTATCCCAGTATATTAAAAGGTTGGACAAACCAAATATTTCCTCTATCTATTTATTAGTCTAAACCCTTACTGCTAAGAAAAAACAATCCCAATAAAAATCATTATCATAAATCATATAAAAATGAGTGAGCATAAGGCAGTCTTGTTCTGGGACAAAGGCTAATCCTGAGAGGAGGGTGCTGAACTACTCTGGTGTATCAGTACTTATTTTAATTTGAGAAGCAAAAGTAGAACAAGAAAACTAAGATGGAAAACAACAGAACTGGGACAAGAAAACTCCTTAGCAACCACTTTTGAGGCAGCAAAATTCAGATACATTGAATTATTTCTTCTTATAGAACAGACAGTAATCTTCAGATACAATGAATTATTTCTTCTTATAGAACAGAATTTATCGTACTTAATTTCTGTGCAACTTTATTAGGGAACATATAGAAAAGAATATCTGAAGAATTTGTTGTGAAGACTATTACAACATTTTGAATTTTGCCTAAGGCTTGTACCTAATGAGCAACTAACAATTTACAGGAAAAAAAAATTGGTCATAACTGGTATATTTTTTAATATTTTGATCTCATACGGAGAGTACTGAGTGAAAAAGGAAAAAAAATAATGTACACAATATTTATCCCTATAATAAACTTATACTATTGTAGCTTCTATAGCAATATATGAACACCCTGAGTATTTGGTTACTTAACATGTTAGACTAAATAGAAGATTTCCTACACTATAAGCAGTACCTCTAAAATGAGATACATTGGGTCTGTGATTTTTCTGGCAGAGAAAATTCGCTTATAAGAAAACTTATACATATATATGTATGTACACATATACATATGTGTACACACATACATAAATTTATATACATGAAATTTATTATTGCTTATATTACATTATAAATATATGTTACAGTGGGGATATATATGTATGCACACCCCCCCCACACACACCTATATGAATAAAGACAGAAACAGACATACAGACTGCTGCCGAGTATATATGGTGCAATGAATAAGGATTTGGCTTTGGAACCAGGAAGATAATCAAACCCTGCCTTTGATTCCTAAAGATTTTGGGATTCTGGCTGAATACCTAACTGTTCAATTCCCAAGGCAACTATCTAAGAATATAAGTTGCAAAAAAAAAAAGCACTCATCTTCATTGGAAGAAATTTTCTTATAAGAGAATTTTCTCTGCCAGAGATCCAGTGTATCTCTCTCTAATACACACACACATACACACACATGTGTACATACACTATACATGTATACAAGCATGTATATATATGCATGTATGAATACAGATGCATATACATATAGTAAAATTATCCATATATTAACATAATATCTAATCATTACAGACAATTATCACATTTAACATATTTATTGTGAATGTTTAATGTCTCTAAAGTAAGATGCTTTTTAAAATATTTCCATCCTAATTGGCTCTTCAACCTAATCACTTTCATCACTATTCTCTTCTTTCTAATCTTCCCACAATATAGCATCTTCACCAGCATCTATCATACTAGAAGGCAGGTCTTTTTAAGCCAGAGATGACAGATTACATCCATGGTTTTTAAATCATCTGCCTAGGAGGCTGGCATATTCTCCATTACTGTACTGTCTTCACTACTAAGAACATGATTATGAACCACTCTCAAATTTTATATAAACCAAATTCAAGGCAAAGTATGGGCCTGAATTTTGACCAATTTATATTTCATTTTAAGGCTTTCTTCATGCATCATCTAAAAGGGTATGCTATTATAACACTTTATATTTCCATGGGGTTTATAGTCCCCAAGGTAATTTTATATGCCATGTTTGTTTGATCAACACCTTTTTTTATAGACAACGAAACTTCAGCTCAGGGAGTTTACATGATGGCCAGACTTCCCAAGGTTACTAAGTAGGAAAGCACAAATTACAATCCACATCTTCTAAATTCTACTCCAACTTGCTTTTCACTCCACCTTTTCTATAGTATGAATCTTATGCCAAAGCCTGAATTTTTACCTTTTTATTTTTTCCATCAATATTTGCCATATATCATGGGTATAACTGGTCCTTAAATCTACAAATTCCTGGAAAGGAAATTATTGAAATGATCCCCTCCCCCCAAACTGAAGTTTTACTTTTTAGCTGATGTGTCAGATCTATCAGAGAATGTAAGATCCTGAAGACCAAGGATTATTTCACTTTAACCTTTATACCTGCCATTTAATAAGTCATTTAATAAATATGAACTGAATGATTGATTGCTGAATATCATAATTTTTAGAAGAATTTTCACTAACTCTTTCCTAGGAATTATATGCATCGTCCAGTGTATTTCTTTGGATTATGAGCTAAGTTTTTTTTTAATGAAAATGGCTAAAAAACATTAAGTATAATTCCTCTAGAAAATACAGCACAGGAACATTTATGTGTAGAAACACATTATGAGTGGTTTTTTTTTTTTATATGAGAAAAAATTGGAACATTTTTTTTGTGTCTTTTAAACTGATCCTGAAAATGGTTCCAAAATAGAGTCCAAATACACACATACACACACACACATTCAGTATTTTGCAAATGAGCCTTTCAAAGTGACTAATGTGAAGGATTTATTCCTTTTTAATCTGTTCAATTATTTATAGTAACAGAATCACATATTTTCGGAGTTAGAAAGTGTTAGAAACCATCGACCTTAACCTATTCCTGTACAGAATTCCTCTCTACAACATAACAAAAACTGACCATCCAATCTTACATTAAATTGTCCATGGAGAAGAAGCCCTCACCTTCCCAAGAAAATCCATTCTACTCATGAATATCTTTAGTTCATTGGGATCACAGGATCAAAAATAGAGACCTGGAAGAGATCTCAATGGCCATGTATTCTGATTCTGAGGCCCAGGAAAGTTATGTGACTTGTTCAATGTCAAATCAGTAGTTAATATTAGAGGTTTGTTTCATTATCATCAACCCTAAAGCTGCCCTATTGTAATTTCTACCTATTGCTTCTAGTTTTGTCCTTTAAAGTCAAGCATGACAAATCTTAATTCCTCTTCCATGTGTCAACCTTTTAAATATTTGAAAAATATATGTATACAGCACACGTATACATGTATTTATATAAACACATATACATATGTGTGTACACACATGTTCATTAAGACTTCTCTTCTAATCATTAAACATCCCTAGTTCCTTTACATGATCCTTATATGGCAATAGCTTCACTACCCTTTTCATTGGTAAAGTTCCCTACAATGGAAAAATCATATGTCTACTAACAAAATAACAATTACAATATTAATAATTCATTTATATAGCACTTTAAGGTTTGCTAAGCAATTACTGTGCAGCAATACATGGGAGACATATACACTAAGTATAATTGTGCCCATTTTGCAGATGATGAGTTAACAGTAACTCAAAGTGGACGAGACTCGAAATCATATTCTTCCAGTATGAGACAATGTTCTATTCAATATAGAATGAAACAGAAGCATATTTTCACATTTTCATGTGCATTTGTTTTCTCAGTGAAACCATAAATTCCTATGGCACAGGACCGTTATTTACATTTATTATGTTCACAGTGCTGACCAGTGCACTGCTATGTATATAAAAAGAGTTTAATAAATATTAGCTGATATGAGCATTGATTGAAAGTCTAGACATTTTGATTCTAGGACTGATTCTATTATTACTTTTGCTACTACTACAACTACAACTGTGATTACTACTACTACTACTACTAATACAACTACTATTATTACCTCTGCTGCTGCTACTATTGTTACTACTACTACTACTGTAAGATTCTGACCAAGTAATACAGTCCCTTTTGGCTTAATGTCTTCATCTGAAAATAAAGGAGTTTGCACTAGGTGGTCTTGAAGGTCCTTTTGAGCTATGGATTAGAGGGCAACTCCAAATACTTCAGTTACAATATAAAATGTAGATTAAAGTTTCTTAGCCTTTTTTGTACCATGGTCCCACTTTAGTATTTGAAACCTATGCATATCTCCTTAGAATATTGCTTTTAAATACAGAAAATAAAATACATCAGATTAAAAAAGAAACTAAGCATATTGAAGTAATTATCAAATTAAAAACAGAAAAAGGAAAATAAATTCAGAATCCTGATCAATATGATTAGATAAGAAGTCATCTATATAATATTAGAAGTGATTATGTCTGTTATAATTTTTTCTAATTTTATTAAAGAATGAATAAAAGATGGCTAGACAGAAATAAAATTAAACAATATTTATAGACCCTAGTTAACTACAGGCTCAATACTTCCCCAAAGGTTAATGTGTTCTTAGCTGAATCAGAGAAAACAGTGTATTCAGAACTTGGGTGACCATAGCTAACATACTGGATAACAGAATCAGATAAAATACCACATCGTGGTATGGAAATGAGCCTGGGTTATTTGAAGGTTATATAAGTAGAGCAAAAGATCTATCTGGTCTATCCTATAGAAAAGGTCAACATGTTTTCTGAGGTGCAGAAGAGCTAATTTCAGAGTGGTTCTCTGAAGGCTGTATGTTGATGACTTTCAGGTCATAGCAGACCATGAATACTAAGAACTAGTAGAAATATTGTGATCTGTAATGTTGGAGGGAATGAACATAATCATGAAATCACTGATCCTTGAAGAACTGAAGTACCATCAGGTAAATGAGGTACATCTTCTGATGGTGCCCACATCTGGGTATGGATGCTTATTCACTCATCCATCTCACTTCATGCCATTAGACAAATGTTTGTCATTCCTGATACACAAATATTTCTCATTTCACAACTTGTGAAATTCTTTTTTGAAACCTTACTCAAAATTGGTTTCATTTACATCTTTTCTTTGGGTATTTTGAAACTCAATTGATATTTGTGGTCAATAATTTTTTGCTTCTTTGCTTAATATAAATATAATTCTTTTTGACTTTTACTCTTATATCAGCGTAATCAAGGTACAGAAGATAATAGGAAGCTAGTACATTGTTTTTTTCTAATACTTGTCTTTAATAATTTTTCAGGGTGGATTTAATTTCACGTGTTGGATTTAATTTCATTTTATTTCACATATAAATGAGGGCAAAAAGTTTATGCCATGAATGCCAGTTTATAAACTCATTTTAGTTTCAGTTAATTACTTCAAGTTAGTTTAGTTATTGTCCTATATCTCTCCTCCCTTTCTCTCCCTTGAAGAGAGAAACAAAAAAAAAATCCTGGAAACAAAAACAAAATCTAAATACTCACTGCCTCCACTTACTTTCCTTTCAAACACTACCTTGTGATCTAGCTTTCAGCCTCATCAGTCATACAAAATTCCTTTGTCCAAAGCTACCAACAATCTCTTATATGTCAAACAATATTCATGATCTTTTCTTAGTCCTCATTCTTTATGGTTTATTTGCTGCATTGGATTGCATATAGCAGCCTCACTTCCACAATGCTCTCCCTTGCATGAATTTAGATGAATACTCTATTGTGGTTCTGCTAAACCTTCCTTTTCATTCTCCTTTGAGTGGCTTATCATTCATATTAGAACTCTAGTTGTTCCCCAAAGCTTCATCCAAACCCTATTCTCTTTTCTCTATATACACTCTTTGTGAACTTATCAGATCATAGGCATTTAATTATGATGTCTTTTCCATTAAGTCACAGACCTAAATGTCACAGTCACTCCCCTGAGCATCAGCCCAACTAGATATTGTGCAATTATCTCAAACTCAACATGGTCAATAAAGAAATCATTATCTTTCCCTACAAACTTACCTCTTTCCCAAAATTCCCTATCTCTGTTAAAGGCACACACAATTCTTTTTATTTTTAATCTACTTAATAGTATCTTTCCACCAATTACATATAAAGATGGTTTTCAACATTCACTTTTGTAAGATTTTGAGTTCCAAATTTTTTCTCCCTCACAATCACTCTCCCCAAGATGTTAAGCAATCTGATACAGGTTACACATGTAAAATCATTTAAAACATTTCAACATTAGATATGTCATGAAAGAAGAATCAGAACAAAAGGGAAAAACCACAAAGAAAAAAAATTGAAAATAGTATGCTGCAATATGCATTCAGATTCCATAGTTCTTTCTGTGGAGGTGGATTACATTTTCCATCATGAGACTTTTGGAAACGTCTTGGATCATTATATTGCTGAGAAACCTAAAGCTATCATAGGTGGTCATTGCACAATGTTACTGTTGCTATGTACAATGGTGTCCTGGTTCTGTTCAATCATTATTAGTTCATGTAAGTCCAGATTTTTCTGAAATCTGCCTGCTCATCATTTCTTTTTTATTTCCTTATTGCTCTTTTATTTGTGATCTTTTATTTTATGTTTTCAACAATCATTTCCACAAGATTTTGAGTTACAAATTTTTCCCTATCTTTCCCCTGCCCCCATCCCAAGATAGCAAGACTACTGAATACCCCTTCTCTAATCTGTTCCTCTTGAAAGCTTTCCAATCCCCTCCCTCAACTTTCGTGTAGGAAAAGATGGATTTCTTTTTTTTAATTAAATTTTATGTTTGATTTTAGTTTACATCTTTCATTTCCACAAGATTTTCAGTTATAAATTTTCTCCCCATCTTTCCCCTACCCACCACCCCAAAACAGCAATCCCACTGTATACCCCCTCCCCCAATCTGCACCCTCCTATAACCTTCTGCATTCCGCCACCAACTTTCTGGTAGGGAAAAATGGATACCCCAGTGCCTGTATATTTTATTCCCCAATTGCTTGTAACAATAATAATAATAATAATAACAATAGTAATGTATTTTTAAACATTTGATTTTAAAACTTTTAATTCTAGATTCTTCGCCTTCCTCCCTCATCATCCACCCTTAAGGGAAGATAAGCAATTTAATATAGGTTGTACATATGTAGTTACGCAAAACATTAGTATAGTAGATATATTGTGAAAGACTGACTTTATTTCCCTCCATCCTATCATGCCCCCAACTTCTTCTATTCTCTACTTTGACCCCGTCCCTTTTCAAAAGTGTGTGCTTCCAACTACCTTTCCCCCAACATGCCCTCCCCTCTATTGTCTCCCCTCTCATCCCCTTCCCCCCTACTCTCCTGTAGGGTGAGATAACCCATTTAGCATGTATGTCATTCCCTTCCAAAGCCAAATTCATTGAGAGTAAGGTTGACTCATTCCCTTTTGCCTTCCTGTTCTTCCCCTCCGTTGTAACTGTTTGCCCTTGCCTCTTCTATAGGAGATAATTTACCCCATTCTGTCTCTCTCCATCTCCTCTCATTATATTCCCCTCTCACCTCTCTAATTAACCTTTCAAGTATCATCCCTTCCTATTCAATTGATCCTGTGACCTCTGTGTATATATATATACCTGTGCACATATATACACATGCTCACATATGTATTAGCATGCCCTTATACCCTTCCATGTAGACATATATATATATATATATATATACATATATATTTATACACACACACTTTTATGTTCCCTTAAACTATCCTCATACTGAGAAAATTTTCATAAGTTACAATTATCATTTTTCCATGTAGGAATGTAAATAGTTCAACTTTCATTAAGTTCCTTATGATTTCTTTTCCCTGTTTACCTTTGCATACTTCCCTTGCTTCTTGTATCTGAATGAAAAATTTTCTGTTCAACTCTGGTTTTTTCATCAAGAATGCTTGAAAGTCCTCTATTTTATTGAATGACCATAATTTCCCCTGAAACATGATCCTCAGTTTTGTTAGATAGGTGATTCTTAGTTTTAATCCCAGCTCCTTTGACCTCTGGAATATCTTTTTCCAAGCCCTTCAATCCCTCAATCTACAATGATTGATCTACAAGCTGCCAGATCCTGTGTTATCCTGATTGTGTTTCCACAATATTCAATTTTTTTCCTGGCTGCTTGTAATATTTTCTCCTTGATCTGGGAACTCCAGAACCTGGCTAAAATATTCTTATGAGTTTTCTTTTGGGGATCTTTTTTCAGGAGGTGATCGGTGGATTCTTTCAACCTCTATTTTGTCCTCTGGTTCTAAAACATCAGGGCAATTTTCCTTGAGAATTTCTTGAAGGATGATTTCTAGGTTCTTTTTTTGATAATGGCTTTCAGGTACTAAAATAAATTTTAAGTTATCTCTCCTGAATCTATTTTCCAGGTCAGTGGTTTTTCCAAGGAGATATTTTACATTGCCTTCTATTTTTTTCATTTGTTTGGATCTGTTTAGTAGTATCTTGATTTCTCATAAAGTCACTAGCTTCCATATGCTCCAATCTAATTCTGAAGGAATGATTCTGTTCAGTGAGCTGTTGAGATTCTTTTTCCATCTTGCAAATTTGGCTTTTTAAAGAGCCTCATTGGCTTTTTAGACTCTTTTGCCATGTGAGGTAGTCTATTTGTTAAGGTGTTATTTTCTTCAGTCAGGTTGTTGACTTGCTTTTCATGTTCTTATTCTATTTTGTACTTTGACGCTGTCCCTTTTCAAAAGTGTGTGCTTCTAACTACATTACCCCCCTGCCAATCTGGCCTCCTTTCTATCATCCCTCCTGTTATCCCCTTCCCCCTCCTTACCTGTAGGGTAAGATACCCAATTGAGTTTGTATGTTATTCCCTCCTTAACCCATTCATGATTTTTTTGCATCATTCTCATTTCTCTTCCCGATTTTTCCTCCACTTCACTTATTTTGTGTTTAAAATCTTCCCCTCAAGCTTCTCTATGGCCTGTAACCAATTCATATTTTTCTTGGATGCTTTTGGTACAGGAATTCTGACTGTGTTGTCTTCCTCTTGTTCCATACTTTGATCCCTTTTGTCCTCAAAATAGGAATCTAAAGTTGGATTGCTGTTCTTGCCTTGCTTCCTTTGCTTGCTTATTTTGCCACTCAATTAGTTGGCTTTTGAGCTTTTTGCCACAGTAGAACTCTGATTCCAGAGAGGAGAGATTTTTTCCAGATTGCTGGGGTTTTCACAGCTGCTGGAGCTATTTTTGGTTGCCCTCTCTGAAGCCTCAACCAGATCTGGTACCTGGTCACACACCCTAGGACCTCCACTGAAAACAGTGATCCAGATCCAAGCAGATTAAAGCAAGAGCTATTACTCCTCGGAATGGTTGCTTGGTCCCACTAAAAGCCATGCAGTGGCAGTGGCAAAGCCCCTACACCTCTGCTGCTTCTCCTTCTGGGGGTCAAAGGCAGGTCCACACTCCCAGATCCCCTATTCCCAAAGTCTATACTGACCTCTCACTTCGTCTTTGGCATTTATGGGTTGATAATTCTGGAAAATGCATAAGCTGATGGTTATCCACTCTTCCCAATCCCTCCAGCTACGGCTGGTCGTGGCTGCCCTATGGATAAAACCAATGCTGAAGCAGGGCTGATCTCTGCTTCCAGCATGCTGCAATGGTCCCTTCTTACTGGCCTGCCAGGCTTAGTGGGAGATTTGTTTTCTCTGTTACGTTGTGGGTTCTGTAGCCCTAAAGTTTGTTTAGAGTTGTTTTTATAGGTTTTTGAGGTGGTTATGTGGGGAGCACAAGGAATTTTCCTGCATCTATGCCTCCATCTTGGATCTGTCCACCACAAAATGGATTTCTATATCCCATTGCCTAAACATCTATTTTTCTGGTTACATGTAAAGAACAATTTTTTTAAAGCAATTGGGATTAAATAACTTGCTCAAGGTTACATTGCCAGTTATTTTTTGTGTGAGTGCCTAATATCTGAGGCCAGAACCGATACCAGGTCTTCTGACACTGGGGCTTGTGCTCTTGCTCACTGCACCACCTGGCTGCCCCTAAGAAATTGGGCTTAAGTAACTTGCTCAAGGTTACATGGCCAGTTATTTTGTGTGGGTGTTAAGTATCTGAGGCCAGAAGTGATCCCAGGTCTCCTGATGCTGGGGCCAGCGCTCTTATTCACTGAGCCACCTGGCCGCCCCAAGAACAATTTTTTAACATTTCTTTTTAAAACTTTGAATTCCAGATTCTTTCCCTTCTTCCCCCCTCACCCAACCCCACTGGGAAGAAAAGTGATTCAATATATGTTGTACATGTGTAGTTATGGAAAACATTTCCATAGTGGATATATTGTGAAAGACTGACTATATCCCCCCTCATCCTATCCAGCCCCCCACTTGTTCTATTTTCTACTTTGACCCCGTCCCTTTTCAAAAGTGTGTGCTTCTAACTACCTCCCCCCCACCAATCTGGCCTCCCTTCTATCAACCTTCCTCTTCCTCCCTCCTTACCTGTAGGGTAAGATACCCAAATGAGTGTGTATGTTACTCCCTCCTTGAAATGAGAGTAAGACTGACTCATTACCTTTCACCTTCCTGCTCTTTCCTTCCATTGTAACAGTTTTCTCTTGCCTCCTTTATATGAGATAATTTACCCTAATATATCTCTCCCTTTCTCCTCCCAATATATTCTTCTCTCACCTCTTAATTTTTATTTTTGAGATATCATTTCTTCATATTCAACTCATCCTGTGCCCTCTGTCTAGGTATACAAGAACACAAAACACACACAAACACACACACATATA
The DNA here is from genome assembly GCF_028583685.1 of Petaurus breviceps papuanus. Taxonomy (NCBI): domain Eukaryota; kingdom Metazoa; phylum Chordata; class Mammalia; order Diprotodontia; family Petauridae; genus Petaurus; species Petaurus breviceps. The sequence continues at coordinate 23,202,673 of NW_027185863.1, read as the reverse complement.
TATATACACATACATCCTCCTATACATACATACCTAAACATATACATACATACATATATATATTCCCTTCAACTATCTTCATGCTGAGAAAAGTCTCATGAGTTACAATTATAGTTTTTCCATATAAGAATGTAGATAGTTCAACTTTAATAAGTTTTCTACGATTTCTTTTTCCTGTTCACCTTCTCATGCTTCTTTTCCTTCTTGTATTTGAAAGTCAAATTTTCTGTTTAGTTCTGTTTTTTTCATCAAGAATGCTTGAAAATCCTCTATTTCATTGAATGACCATATTTTCTCCTTTAGCATTATACTAAATTCTTCTGGGTCAGTGATTCTTAGTCTCAGTCCTAGCTCCTTAGACCTCCAGAATATCACATCGAAGGCCTGTGATCCCTTAATGTAAAAGGTGCTAGAGCTTGTGCATCTTCTGCTAGATCTAGATCTTATCATGATTGTGTTTCCAAAATACTAAAATTGTTTCTTCCTGACTGCCTTCAGTATTTTCTCCTTGACCTGGGAACTCTGGAATTTGGTTATAATATTCCTAGGAGTTTTCTTTTTGGAATCTTTTTCAAGAGGTAATCAGTGAATTCTTTCAATTTCTATTTTGCCCTCTGGTTCTAGAATATCTGGGCAATTTTGCTTGATAATTTCTTGAAAGATGGTGTCTAGGCTCCTTTTTTGATCATGGCTTTCAGGTAATCCAATAATTTTAAAAATATCTCCCTTGCATCTATTTTCCAGGTCAGTGTTTTGTTTTTTTTTTTTTTTTTCCCCAAGGGGTTTTTCACTTTTTTTTTTTTTTTTTTATTTGTGTGGATCTGTTTTATAAAATCCTGATTTCTCATAAAGTCATTAGTTTCCAATTGCTCCTATCTAATTTTGAAGGAGTTATTCTCTTCAGCGAGTTTTTGAAATGCCTTTTCCATTTGGCAAATTCAGCTTTTTAAGGCATTCTTCTCCTCACTGGCTTTTTGTGCCTCTTTTGCCATTTGAGTTAGCCAATTTTTAAGGTGTTATTTTCTTCAGTGTATTTTTGAGTCCCCTCTAGCAGTCTCCCTTCCTGTCAGTTTGTCAGGCTGTCCTCTGTAGGGGATTTGTTTCTCTCCATCACTTTTTGGGTCTGTGGCTCTAAAATTTGTTTATAGTAATTTTTGCAGATATTATAGGTGGTTGGGGCAGGAGATCAAGGAAATTCCTGCTTTTACTCTGCCATTTTGACCCTGCCCCCTGCTCATCATTTCTTATAGAGGATTAGTATTCTATTACTTTCATATACCACAATTTATTCAGCCATTCCCAATGGATGGTCTTCCCCTCAATTTCTACTTCTTTGCCAACACGAAATAAGTGTTAGAAATATTTTGGAACATGTGGTTCCTTTTCCATTTTTTATCTCTTTAGGATACAGACCTAGTAGTAGTATTACTGGAAGAAAAAGCATGCATGGTTTTATAATTCTTTTGACATAGTTCCAAATTACTCTCCAGAATGGTTGAATGGGTACACAACTCCCCAAAAAATGAATCAGTAATTCAGTTTCCCCATGTCTTCTCCATCATAAATGATTTTTTTTCCTTTTCCTTTTCTCCTATATTAGCCAATCTGATAGGTGTGAGGTAGTAGCTCAGAGTTATTGTATTTATCTCATCAATAGTAATTTAGGTAATTTTTTTCATATGACCATAGATATCTTTAATTTCTTTATCTGAAAACTGCCTGTTGATATCATTTGACTACTTATTCATTAGATAACGACTTGTAATCTTATAAATTTGGCTCAGTTTCTATGTACTTTAGAAATGAGCAATTTATCCGAAGCACAGGCTATCAAAACTGTTTCCCCACTTTTTGCTTTCCTTCCAATCTTGGTTGTGTTGGCTTGGTTTGTGAAAAAACTTTTTAATTTAATGCTTTCAAAATTGCTCATTTTGCGTTTCATAGTGTTCCCTATCTCTTGTTTGGTCATAAATTCTTCCCTTCTCCATAGATCCGATAGGTAGATTATTCCTTGTTGTTTTAACTTTTATAGGTTTGGTTGCTCCAGAATCTGTTCAGAAGCTTAATTTAATGTTGTTTCCAAGGGATGTTGGTGAGAGATCAGGCAACTTCCTGGATTCTCTACACCATCTTGGCTTGACCCCTCACCACATACAATTCTTTAATTCTCCCAGGTTCTTAACCTCCTATTTTAACCATGCCTGACCAGCAAGTTGCCAAGATTGACCATTTTTACTTTCACAACATCTGTCAGATCTGTCATTTATTATCATGGCTTTGATCTTAGCTCATGCTCTCATTGGCTATCGCACTGTTTAACTGCAATGGCTTCCTAACTTGTCTCCCTGAGAAAAGTACCTTACTACTCTTGTTCATACCACATTGTCTTACCAAAGTGGTTTGTTTATGGACAGAAACGACTATGTCAGTGCCCTATTCAATAAGCTCCTATGGTTCCCTACTTTGTCTAGGATAAAAGATTAACCTCTTAAAGCACTTACGCTCCTTTTCCCAACTTAGCATATTTCCATCTTCATTGTACAATACTCTTCATCTTTAACTCTGAAATTCCACTAAATCACCTTTCTTTCTATTTCTCACACTGTCTTTTGACTTTGTCATTCCTAAAATGTATCCTTCACCTCTACATCACAACATATTTTTCTTCCTTCAAGATACAACCAAAGAACTTTTTTCCTATAATAAAACTTTTAAAAATTCTTCCCTATTATCTTTCCCATTACACTGTATATGATTTGAGTAGGAGATTATTTTGGTCATTGTATTTGTATCTTAAAGACTTAGCAAGTACCTAGGACCTAGAAAGAGTGCTGACTTTGGAACCAGAAGTAATGAGTTAAAACACTTCTTTCATCATATACTACTTGTATTACCTTGAGGAAGTCATTTAAACCCTTAGAACCTTAATTTTCTTCCTTGTGAAAGGAAGGAATTGAACTAGTTTGCTATTAATCTCCCTCTCAGTCCTACCTATCATCCTAAATTTTTCTGCTTAATTTTTTTTGTTTTTTTTTTTAAATGAGCATCTCCATAGAATGTTAGTATTGATATATTTCACAGCAGTTTATCTTGGGAAAATATACTCGAAAAAGGCATGCAAAAAATATAGGTGGATCACCAACCTAAGGGATTTTGATAGTATAGAAGAAAAGAGATAAAATGGAGGCTGAAAACCAGCTGAGAAGAATCAATATTCTGGGGACAAACATAACCAAGCCTAGTACTTTGTCTTACATAGTGATTTTGCTATGTATTTGAATGTGAATATGAATTGAAGCTTCAGTTTGCATTATTGACATTTATTTTCAGTTCAGGAACTATTGTATCAATCTTTTCCATTGATTAACATGGTTTATACTGGGGGAAACAACAATCTATTTTAGTGATAATTACTTATAAAAAGTCGGCAAGAATTTATCACAGAATGTTTGCTGAATAATTAAATCCAAGCCATCTTTGGGTGCCTACTCAAATGTAATTAGTGGAATGCAATTAGCATCTCCTTATAATTTCCAGAATGTAAAATCTTGGCTCATTCTGACCAGTTGCTAGCCAGAATGTGGAAAGAAATGCCTCACATCTCAATTTTTATTTGTTAAAAAGAAGGGTACTAAAAGAATAAAAAATAAAGTACCTGAACATTTGTTTTCCTTCCAGTAGCCTTTTTATTAAATTATCTTCTTTGTATCATATAAGCAATTATTATAAAAATACTTGATAGTCAGATAGCATAAGAAAGTAGTAAGATCAGTTAGGGGAACAGTGTCTTTATATAAGGACCTCCCCCATAGCTGGCACTATGGAGACAATTTGCAATTTGGCTTATAAGACAGGAATAAATCCTGTGTCAGCCAGACCTTACTGCTACAGTAAACAGAATGACATGGGAAGGAAGCCAACAGATATACAATAAAAAGAGAGGAATTTAAAATAAATTTATAAATGCATTTTATAAAATATTTTCCTTAAGGCACCATGCCATTTATTTCATCTATAACTGTGCTACTGATTTCCAATACATTGTTGACATATGGCTGATTCAAATATACAGGGGAATTATTGAAACCAAGGAAGGCTAAATAGACAAAATGAAGTACAGATTTGAGACAATTATTTGAGAAACTAAAGGCAAAACAAAATACAGCTGAAGGTGGGGGGATGGGGAAGAAATTTAATTCATCTAGATAATTTCTTTCCTTTTCAATAAACTCTAGTAGCTCCCCATTCTCACTAGGATCAAGTATAAACTCCTTTCTTTAACTCTTTAAAGCCCTTCACCCCCTTCTCCAACCTATCTTGCCAGTTTTATTGTTTATTACTCTCCCTTTCACATTGTACCATCCATCCTAAATGTCTTTATCTGTTTCTCACATGACATTCTATCTTTCATTTCTATGATATTGCTGTTACTCCTCCCCATCTTCTTCTTCCTCCCTTCTCACCTCCACCTTCTCATATATCTCTTTTCCTGTAAGGCTCAACTCAAGCAACACTTTCTACATTAATGCAACTGGGGATAACATAGCTTCAGCATTTCATTAGTTATCATGGTCATGACAGCACGCGATAGAGAAATTAACTTAAAAGATAAAGGTTCAAATCCTGTCTTCAATTCTTACTACTTGCATGATCCATGGGGAAATCATTTAACCTCTATGAGGCAATTTTTCTAGACTTAAGGAATTCAATTATTAATGCATAGTAGTCTGTGTCAGTGTGCACACAAATTGTGAGATCATTAACATATCACAAAGCAATTGTTTGTAGCATTTTGAATCACTCCTATGGGCCAGACCAGGCCTTTTTAAAAAAAAAAAATCTTTTCATTGACAACTTTTGTTCTTATATCACAAGTATTTCCAAACATATTTCCTCTCAACAATCCATGACTTATGATAAAGTTTAAAAAATAAAGAAAAATTAGCCATTTAACCTGACAATATCTTCAATATTTCATTTCTAAATGCCCCACCTCTCCACTGAGGTGCATTCATTCTCTCAGCTATTATTAAAGACCAACCTTGGAAGAACTAAGACTTTAATTTACAAATAGATTTTTAGCTCAATATAATCATAAAAACTCAGAGAAAATTCATAGGTGATACTGCCTAACTCCTAACCGAACTATTCTTTGCTAACAAATGGTCAGGCTTTTTCAACTTGAAGTTTGCCAGTGATAAACAAATCACCACCTCCTAAACAATCCCATTTCTACTTTGGCATTGGTCTATTTATGTTTTTATTTTTTTATCCAGTTATTATCAAGATAAACACTACCTCTTTGCAACTTATAGTCTTTACCTTAACTAGGCTGATAACAATTGAATCATTCTTAAATATTAAGTATGTGAAAACAGTTGTCATTTCACTCAACCGGTATTTATATCAATCAGTATTTATTAACAATCTACTATGTGCTAAGCAATGGGGAAATAAAGAGAGGGGAAACACAGTCCCAGCAATCAAGGCATTTACAGCCTAAGGGAAGAAGGTATCACACAAACAAGCATGTGAAAATAAGATATGTGCACGATAAACTGGAGATAGTTAACAGAAGAAAGGTATTACAAGGGAGTAGGAAAAGCTTAGTGAAGGTGGGATTTTGTGTGGCACTTGAAGGAATACAGGAAATTTCAGAGGCAGAGATGAAGGGGAACAATATCAAACATGGGGGACAACTAGTGAAAATGCTTGGATGTGGAAAATGGAATATTATGTTTAAGGAACAGCAAAGAGGCTAGACTTGCTGAATCAGAGAATATGGCAGAGAGGGGGAAGCAAGTAGAGGTGTAAGTTGTAAAAAAAAAAAACTGGAAAGGCATAATAAGTCATGGAGGACTTTTTATATCAAAAGAAGAATGAATACACACACACATAAATAAAATATGTATGTGTACAAAAATACATACATGCATTGATATATTTATACATATATATGCAATTGATATAGGTGCATTCATTAATTTATTTATTTGTTTATTTGTCTATCCATTTATTTTGTCTGGGAAAACATCTGCAGACTATTGTCATACTCTAGGCATGAGGTAAGGGTGGTGGTGGGGGATGAGGCACTGTACCAAAGTGATGGCCGTATTAGAGGAGAGAAAAAGGTATAAGTGAAGGATGTTATGAAGGCAGACATGACATTTTATACCAAAAATATTTTTTCCCTCTCAAATCTAAACATCCCTAGTTTAATCAATAAGTCTGTATTATATTCTCCAATTTCTTCATCATCCAGTTGCCTTCATTGAATTTATTATAGTTTTTCTATTGCTACTTTAAAATGCAGAGTCCAGAATCCACTATAACACTTTGGATATGGTCTTTTCAGGGTAATATAGAATGTGTTTATGATTTCCTTCATTCTAGATGCTATGCCTATTAAAATTATAATAATAATGATAAGTTTATTTATTTTAAACTTTCTGCCTATACTCTGCCATCTTGGCTTTGGATGCCACTGTGCCTATTTTTCTGCTTTCTTTTTTGGAGGGGGAAGGCAGGGCAGTTGGGGTTAAGTGACTTGCCCAAGGTCACATGGGTAGTAAGTGTTAAGTGTCTGAGGCTGGATTTGAAGTCAGGTCCTCCTGACTCCAGGGAGTCACCTAGCTGCCCCACAATGTGCCTATTTTTCAAACCACTCTGTCATATTATTGGCTCATTGTTGACTCTATGGTAAAAACAAAAACAAAAAACAAGATTCTTTCCATATAATCTCCAATCATCATGTATTTCTCATTTTATATTGTATGCAATTTTTTAAACTCATGTTCAGAGTTTTATAGTTATCCACTTTATAGTTCATCATTTTTTTTAAGGATTTGCCCCTTATCATAACTCATCTAATAGTTTTTGGACCCTGACTCTGTTATCCAATATGTTAATAAGATGTCATATGCAGATCTTCAGTGGCTTCATCTAATTCACTGATGAACAAACATGTGGCTTGCTAGAACAAAATCCTTTCAAGGTTGATATTAGGTAATGAATCATCAGTTTCTGAGGATGATCAGAAAACCAGTTCTTTTCCCATCTCCCTATATGACTATTTGTCATAGCCCCATCTTGTGTTGTGGTTTGATCCAGGATATATTAGATTTTATCAAATGTTATGCAGAAACCATTATATATTATCAGCCTTACCCCCCACCTACCAGTCTAGTAATACTGTCAAAAAGGGAATGAGATTCATGCAATTAATGATTATTGCTTCCAAATCTAAATCAACATACATTGTCACCCTTAATAATATGTTGAAAAATATTTGTCAGCAATAAAAGTCAAATTGGCTTACAATTTAAAGCATCCCATTCTCTACAGTTTTTCAAAGAATGAGAGTGACTCATTAACCATATATGTCATATTTTTAAGTACTATGAATCATACTATTTCTTGGTCTTATGGTTTGGACTCATTGAGAGAAGCTAGCTGCTCTATTACTATCTTCTCAGTTATATTGAATTTCAGTTTTCTCTTAAATATTTTTGTTCTAGGACTCTTCAGTCAAAGGGATCATTCTCTTTGGTAGAGACAATCAAAAAAAATGTAGATCTTCCTTCTAGCCATCACCTAAAGATCAATCCTATTCTTTCTTTAATCTTCCTCATGGCTCCAAAATATCTATATCTATATATCTTTTAAAAACATAATCATCAAAGGAAAGCTTATGCATGCACATTAGTCCTATTAGATAGCAACCCTGCCAGGGTCCAGATGTTTTCTTCCTCATTGGACATTTGTTTTTGAATCAGAAATTTATCTGTAATAGCTTTCTTAAAATTTGGAGTTTGTTTCACCAATTGTAGCAGCAAGCACCCCAAGTGTCCTCAGGGTGGCTGCCCATACAGGTTCTTGGATATGCTTTGTTAAAGGAAAGCAACTCAAAATGGGTTAACAAGCTTACTTTAATCAGTCAAATATGTATCATTTACCTAGTTCAGGGGGAAAAGGTCAGCACCCCGAACTTCAGAATATACAGACAGAAACAGATCAAGTAGACAGATTTCCAAACTGTCCAACCATTACATCCATACCAAATCAACATCTGGGTTTCAACATCTGGGTTTTTCAAAGCCGAGGGGGGGCTCTCAACAACGGCTTCCCAGAATCCAGATCAAATCACAGAACACTTCTCAAAGTGAGCCCCAAAACAAAGCCTCACATCAGGGCTTATATAGCCTTCTTCTGGCTCAGAGAATGTAACAACTTTCTTGACCCACTGGCCAATCACAAAGTATCTACTGAAAAAACAAGCCTCCCACCCCTGGCTCCAGGTGTACTTTAGCCTAGGGGCAGGGAAGATCTTTAAAATTTACATTCCCATTACACCAATGGAACTTTAAGCTACATAATGCTGCAACCATTTTTTTTTTAACGCTACAAACTTTTTTTTCCCCTGAACTTATGAAAATCTACTTTCTCAAAATTTAGACTCTGCATTAAGCTACACATAACATTTTCTTACTTATTATCATAAAATTTAATAGAGTGAACATTCCATCAATTTAATTAAACAAAAAAATGACATTCCCTCCCTGTTAAAGGAAATATGCTCATAACTGATGATAAAATCAATATAACAAAATCACTGTTTTCAAAGTCTTTCAATGCATCATAGTGAAGGCCTGAAATAAGGTAGATACAGTAGAAGTTGATAAAAGAAGTGGAAAAAATGAAAGGGCATGCCTGCTAATTAAATATTCTCTTCTTCCCTTCTTGTCCAACTAGATATTAGGGTCTATTTATTCAATTTTGTAAATCTCTAAGAAAATATGTACTTTTACTAACTCATTAAATAGATTTCATAACTGTCTAACAACACCTCATTGTTTTATTTTAAAGCTTTGATTTAGAAAATATCTTGATTTTTAATCTAGTAATCAATTACTAATCAATGCTTAAGTGTTTATTTTATATACCAGTTAATGTGCTCAGTCTTCATAAAATAAGGCAGCCTTTGCCCTTTAGAATATTACATGCTACTAGATAACATCTTCTTAACTAGCATCACTTTCCAAATTCTTCTTACTCATGCAAAACTCCAACCTTCAAATAGAAACAATGATGCAAATGTCACAGGAGTTAATATAGTCTTCACCTTCTTATATCTATTCAATACATCATTATTCCAATTAATAAGAACTTTCTGAAAACTAGAGTCTTTTAAAAAATGGAACAGACAGCTTGGACACAGTCAGTTGTCTGTAACTGCAGGTTGTCAAAGGTTGCCTGGATGACCAGGATACTACAGAGGCCTTCAATGGGAAGGTGGACTCGATAACCTCTAAGCTGCCTTCTACCATGAATAGTCTCTGATTCTTGGATTTTTTAAAAATTCCAAACCTCTCCATTTTCTATTAGTAGGTGTGATGAAAAACTAAGTAAAGGGAGAGGTTAAATCATTGAGGATTAACTGTGGATTTCATTTATTCCTGCTGTTCATGTGCTACATTCACAGAGATAATTTATTTGGATTTATAACTGTGGTAAGGTTGCCATTTAACAAAAGATGTCACAATTTCAAAATAGAAAGCATAGGATAGCAGTTGCTTTAGTTGTCTTTTGCCTAATTAACATATACTAAATTATACCCGAATTGATACAGTGAAATTTAGTACATGTGTTTATAACAATGTAAAATTTCCTCCTATGATGAACATTAAAATTATCTTGGATTTATGTCTACTTTGAAGGGAAAAAAATCATAAACAAGGAAAACATCCTTCAGTAGGCAGAGTATCTATATATTTGTATATACATGTTCACATATATACTTTTATCTATCTATCTATCTATCTATCTATCTATCTATCTATCTATCTATCTATCTATCTATCT
>NW_027185863.1:23192369-23192802 GCF_028583685.1 Petaurus breviceps papuanus | reverse complement strand
TCTATCTATCTATCTATCTATCTATCTATCTATCTATCTATCTATCTGTCTATCTGTCTGTCTATCTATCTATGTATCTAACAACTAGATAACACAGTGGATAGTGTTGGGCCTGTGGTCAGAAAGATGTGAGTTCAAATCTAGCCTCAGATACTTACTTGCTATATGACCCTGTGCAAGTCACTTAACCTTTATTTGCCTCGGTTCCTCATCTGTAAAATGGGAACACACTAGAGAAGGAAATGGTAAACCACTCTAGTATCTTTGCCAAGAAAACCCCATGGACTTTGTCCATGGGGTCATGTAGAATTAGGCACGGTGAATAACAACAAATCACACAGATATACATATATACATAAATGTGTGTATAAGTATACAGATAGATGAGATAGATAGATAGATAGATAGATAGATAGATAGATAGATAGATAGA
>NW_027185863.1:23190470-23192359 GCF_028583685.1 Petaurus breviceps papuanus | reverse complement strand
GATAGATAGATAGATAGATAGATAGATAGATAGATAGATAGATAGATGGATGGATGGATGGATGGATGGATGGATGGATGGATGGATGGATGGATGGATGGATGGATGAATGGATGGATGGATAGATTTTTAATTTTATTTCCCTTTATTGTTCAGTTTAGAAGTATATCAGCCCCTCACAGCACAATTTTAATCTGATAAGCAGAAACTTTGACTGACTCTGTTTCAAACCTGGGCTGGTTCACTCCTCCTTAGATAGATTGGAAGCCCTAACTCTGAAATTTATGATTCTGGTGTCAGAGAGTTAGGAGAGTTGATGGACTTTAACCTTACCACAGTTCATAAGTCTAGAATTGAAGAGATCTCCTAGCCTTAGTCTCATCCAAGTAGCAGATATCAAAGGTGTACACTGTCCTATCCAGTCACAGCTGATACACTGCTCCCAAATGCTGAGCTGCTTCTGGCAATGTGTGCATCAACCTCATCATCCATGTGCACATCTTTGGAAAGTACTTACTGCCAAGGTAAATGAACTTATCCACAGTGTTCAAAATGTCTTTTCTTGCTGTAACCAAAGGTCCTACGTATGGATGGTGTGGTGCTGGCTGGTAGAGTACCTCTGTTTTCTATGTGTTAATTATCAAGTCAAAATTAGCATAAGTGGCAGAGAATCGATGGGTACTCTGGCATCTCAGTCTCGGAGGAAAGTGTGGGAGAGAGAGGTATTAGGCTATCTACCAAAGTTGTGCTGACCTCATTATCATATGCCTGTGAAATCTGGAAAGTATACCAGTGTCATGCCAGAAAATTGAACTGCTTCCATTTGAATTGTCTTAGGAAGATTCTGAAGATTGCCTATCACGATAAGGTACCAGACACTGGGGTCTTTTCTCAAGCTGAACTGCCAAGCATTCAAATTCTATTGCAGAAAGTGCCACTCTGATGGGCTTGCTATGCTGTTCACATACCAAACTACTGCCTAAAAGACTATTTTATGAAAAACTCACACATGGCAAGTGCTTACATGGAAGTCAGAAGAAACAATAAAACGAGACTCTCAAGGTCTCTCTAAAGAACTTTGGAATCAATTACGAGACATGGAAGACACTAACACAGGATCCCCCAACATGGCATAGCAACAGCAAAGAATTAAAGCAAAATTACAGTGGCTCAAAGGAACCATGAGATGTACACAGAGGCATCTCCATCCCAAATGTTAATAGGAACTATTTATGCCTCAATTGTAATACAGTCTCTGACATTGGTCTGAGTTAGGCACACTGTGCACTGACTTCAGTATCATGATGGCATTTTGGTTCTCTTTGAGTACAAAGAACAACAATGATATCTTATAGACAAGCAGCATCAATAATGAGATTGGAAAGGCCTGTTAGAGAAAAAAAAAATCGACTTCTTCATTCACCTGAGCAATGATAGTATTGTGACAGTTTTTTCCCCTTTTAATCTCTTTATAATCCTTTATGATTATCTTTTAAAATGTATTTGTCCAGTATTTTTTTAAGTTTTACAAAATTAACCAGGCTTTTTTGATACATCTCATAAATGAGCACACTTTAATTCTTTTTCTCCCAAGAGGGCAGGAAACTCTTTAGCAAATTGGGAAGTACAAATAAAACACAACAGATTCCTTTGTCACACTAAAAATTGATTTGATTTTGATGACACTTCATTTGCATAATTAAAATAACTTTCCCCTCTTTCAGTTTTGAGCAATTATGTTTGGTAGAAAAGAAACCATGTATATGCAATTAAGTTCTCATTGATCATTGAAACTCAGGTGAAGGCTTTTTTTACTTCCTACCAGCATTTTTAATATATGCATATCTATCTATCTATCTATCTATCTATCTATCTATCTATCTATCTAT
>NW_027185863.1:23152408-23190460 GCF_028583685.1 Petaurus breviceps papuanus | reverse complement strand
ATCTATCTATCTATCTATCTATCTATCTATCTATCTATCTATCTATCATCTATCTATCTATCTATCATCATCTGTGTATATATATGTGTACATATAAACACACATACATGTATGTGTATATACATATGTATGCATACATCAACACACACATATATCTGTATACACACATATATACTTGATTTAGTTTTGTGCAACAGTTCTGTAAAATTCCTGTGATCCTGTGATATTTTCTGAGTGGTATTACAGTGCATACTTTTCAGATGACTCATTTTGCTTTACTGTGAGCATCTGCTCAAATTACCAGGAGGGCATTAAATAAAAGCAAGCATGTGTGCATCTTTAAGATATTAGGAATGACCAGCTGTTTTATATTCTCAGAACCTATTCAATAATAAAAGGCTACCACACAGCTTACAGGTAATAGGGGAAAGAAAGCTTAATACCACTGCTCAGCAGTCTTGGTGCTTTCCAAGGCATGCTAGTGACTGCTGGCCCAGCATGTGGGTATGCCTAGTGCCAAAATCCATGTCTAGGAAGACAAAACAATTCAGAAGTTCTGCGAAAATACTCTCGTTAAAATATAAAGTACTTAGATGTTCACTGCAATATAATTCTAAATAAAGAGTATCTAAGCTCCATTTTTTTCTTTCAGGATATTTTATCAATCATCCCAAATGCAAATAAACCCTTGTTGCAATGTAGAAAAAGAGCATTATAGCTTTACTTTTGTCCTATACTGATTAATTATGAGTACATAATAAGAAACCTTTCTCCTAAATCATTTAAAGATGTTTCTTTTTTCTCAACTTCTCTTATTAAAGCAAATTCTAGCAAGGTCATATATCCAATATAGTAAAATTATATTAAATGTGCTCAGCATTGCATTAACTAATATAAAAGATATCAAAAGGTTTAACATAAAAGTCCCTGCCTTCAAGTAACTTTCAATCTTGTATGAGAGAAAGATTAAAATTCAAACATAAATAATTATGGACAAATGCAAATACAAGACAACTGGGGAAAAAGTGGGGGTATTCTATGATAGAGATAGAAGGAGACTAATCATGGATAAAGAAAGACTGAACTCATAGAAAGAAGAGAACTCTGGTATGGGCTAGTGCAGGAAGGCTTATAGTTTATGAAGAGAATCAACAATGTCAGGTGACAAAAGTGCTGTCAGATGACAGAGTGTGCGATATTTACTGTTTATTAAATGTTTATTGACAATGAATGAAAGAAGGAAAGAAAGAAACAAAGAAACATACAAAGAAAAAAATAAAGAAAAAAGAAATAAAAAAAGAATAGACTAAAATATTTGGCATTCTAGAATGGGAGGCACATTAAGTCAATTGAATGATTAAACCATTACAATAACAGCAGCAAAGTAGGTGGCTAGTCATTATAATACTAATAACAGCTATCATTTATATAGTGCTTTGTTAGCAAAATGCTATGCATACATATGTGTGTATATAAATATGCATAAATGTATGTATATATATATACATATATATATATATGTTTGTGTATACTGTGGCAAGAAGCACCCTAGCATACCCAGGAGGGCTGCTAGCAAGGTCCTTTGATCTGCTTTTCTAAAGGAAAGCAACTCAAAAAGGAGTTAACAATCTTACTTTAATCAAACATATATCATTTACCTAGTTCAGGGGAAAAAGTCAGCACCCTGAACTCCAGAGAAAACAAATAGAAGTTAGAAGCAGATAAAAATACAGAGAAACAGACCAGCAGACAGGGCTTCCAGCTGTCTGACCATTACATCCATACCTAGTCAGTTACCAGAGAGAAAAGCACCAACATCTGGGTTTTCAAAGCCAGGGGGCTCAATGGCTATGCAGACCCTCATCTGGCCAAATCACACAACTCTCCCCAAAGTGAGCCCTAAAGCAAAATCTCACATGAGTGTGAGTGTGTGTGTGTGTGTGTGTATAGTATCTATCTTTCTTCAGGGTCAGAGAACGTCACAACACTGGTGACCCACTGCCCAATCACAAAGTAACAAAGTGTGGGCATTCCTGTAAACAAGCTTCCCATCACAGGCTACATGTGTCCACATTTAGGCTATTAGGGGGCAGAGTATATTTTCAAATCAGGGAAGGTTCTCAAGTACCTTTAGCCTATCAAGGGGCAGGAAAGATCTTCAAATTCCCATTGCCATTACATTCACACATATGTATACACACATATACATTATATATACATATGCATGCACATACACATGTGTGTATATGTGTATGTGTGTGTGTGATTTATTAAGTTTGGAACTAAAGTCCTTTTCAGAAGTTATCCTGGTCCTAAGGTTATATATACATGTGTGCATGTATAGTCATTTGATTCTCAAAGTAACCCTATATTGTAGGTGTTATCTATTATTATCCTCATTTTACAGATATAGAAAATAAAGCATGGGAGTTCATTGTGTTTCCTAGATTGCACAGCCAATAAGTATTTGAAGTAGGATTCTAACCCAGGTCTTCTGATTCCAAGTCCTACACTCTATCCATAGTGACCTTCTCTTTCTTGGCTTCTCAATCAATCAACAAATATTGATGAAGCCAGGTAATCTACTAAGTACTAGTGATAAAACAAACAAAGTGATTCAAAGTATTTGTATAAGTGTCCCTAATCTTACATAACTTACATTCTAATACAGGAGGAAAAATATATGTGTATATATACTATGTATGCACATATATACATATGTATATGTGAATTTGTATATCTGAAATGTTTATATACAGGCACACACACATATATATGCATATGTATATATCTATGTATATACATACATACATATGTAAATGTACAAGGCACAAACAAGCAAACAGAGTAACCTGAAGAGTTGTAGAAGGTGCTACTTAAGGTGAATTCCCTATGAATTCTGGGATACCATGAGGGACAGATGAGGAGAAAGAACATTAATGACATGGACATGAGCACAGCAAGATCAAAGCCAAGGAAAATGAGATATGAAGTGCAATCAATAAGAAAAAAAGCAAGTCAAACAATTTGGCTAGAATAAAGAATATGTAAAGTAGACTAATGCCTAGGAATATTTAAAGAAAAACTCCCATTCCTGCCTATTTCTCTAACTCTATGGGGGGGGGGGTCTCAGTTATTTGAGGACCATGAGCTATGAGACATGAGATCTCTATATGCATATTTTATCAGGGAAGAATTTATATTTCCCAAGATATTGGTACTTGACATCAATCCCCATCTGTACTGCCCTATTTGCAACTCTAAATGATCATAAGTTTTTCCTGTGTGCTGTTTTAATTTTTAAGATTTCATTCTTAACAAATGCAAGGATACTTTAATTGAATTGTGTATAAAAACGAATTTTCACTTTTCAAACATAACATTTAACATAAAATTGTTTATACAACACTACAGAATATCTTCAAAGATAGCAGTAATATATCTGAATTCCTCAAATCAATTAAATTTTATTTAAAAAAATAGTTTTTGGAAGGAGGGAATTTCTCCTATGTAAAGCCAAAGAGAGTTAATATAGTAATTCCAAGAGTAACTTGAGAATGACTATCTTAATTTAACATGGCGGGTCAATGAAAATCTACTATATTTAACCACTACATAATCATTGCACCCTGTTTTTTCAGTCCAAAAATTGGTTTATACCTTTCATTGCATAATCATTGCATGATAAAATTCTGTTACTCCACTTAAAAGGTAAACAAAGCAGCAATGTATTCACCAGTGGCATGTGGATACCCATTTATCTCTTTCATGGCGAAACTAGAATGCTCAGCACAAGTGCACTATCAATGTTCAATTTTTACATAAATTTTTGAGTATTTTGTGTATCCTAATGTTGCACCAAAGACAGTTTAGTAATAAGTGACTTTTAAGTTGCATTAGCACATTTGGGGAAAAAAAAAGCTTCGCATAATGGTTGCACCTCACTTTTTTAAAAATTGGCATAAAATCTTCAGTGGTTATGAGGTGAAATATGGCAAATTTTATTCATATAGTAGACAATTCTTTCTGCCTATGTCCACTGTGAATAATGAACCTTGTTTCTTAGCAGCAATGTAATGTATTACGCCCATCAAGACAAGCTGCCTCCTAGCTTAGGTACCTGCTTATGTTAACACCAATCCAACCTGGAGCTTTCTGGTAGATTTCTTAAACTACCTGATCTGGTCTCTTTGTCTTTTTCACTATCTTTATCTCTGTCTATCTCTGTTTCTCTTTTTCTCTGTCCGTAAAATTGTAGATAACTAGATTTTGACATAATTTTCCCCAGAATAAAAAAATGCAATGTATACATAGTATATGAAATGTATCTATGTATGCATGTACATATATGAATATAATACAAATAAATATATACACACGCACATACTTATATGATACATACACACATGTACATAGTTATATGATATATTATGCATACATATACCCCAACACACATATATATGTGTAAACACATACATGCATACATACATACACACACAATTATCCCTTCCACAACCATTTTTTACTCTTCATGACCCAATTTGGGTGTTTCTGGGCAATGGCACTGATGTTGTTTGCTATTCCTTCTTCAGTTCATCTTACAGATGAGAAGCTGATGCAAATAGGGCAAAGTGACTTACCCAGAGTCCCATAACTAATATGTATACAAGGCCAGATTTGAACTCATGAAGATGATTCCAAGTCCAGTACTCCATCCACTCTGTTACCTAGCTGTCCCTCCCCTCCGCCTACACACACACTTACCTGTATTCTTCCAAATTTTCAGATATATACATTTTTTTTCAACATAAAAGAATTGGGAAAGAAAACATTGTGACCCAGACAAGAGAAAGAAAAAACAAAACTATTAGTATGTCCCAGCTTTTGCGTCAATAATATTAACATTTGGACCCAACTAATGAAAACTTCCTCTGAACAACTCACAGTAAAGACTGTAGAAACTAGGACAATTAAAAAAAAAACAGACATAAAATGACATGCTTCTTTCACCTGCCTTTCATTCTTCATATTATGGGATTAGATCAAGCAGGCACTCATCCAGATTCCTGTCCCACTGGGTGTTATACCTCAAACTTTAAACATGCTCTTGTGTTAGATGTTAATGTGGCTAGCCTTTCCCCTCTTTTTTTTTTCTTTTTCTTTTTGCTATTACCCTATACAATACCTCTAAGTGAACAATAAAGCATGGACTAGCAATTTGAATTCCTTTACCAGTCCTAATACGCACAAAGTCTGTTTTTTGTTAGTTATTGAAGAGCTAATGCTCTTTGCAGAAGTTCCCCAAGTCCTGAGGTTTTTCACACCCGCCATGCCATGCTGAAGTTTCGAAAGAAGTCTACTAATTTCACTTTGCTATAAAACTCCCAGGCCTCAATACCGTTTCTCTAATGACTTAAAAAAATCATTAAAAAAAAGAACATATTTCACTCTCATGTCAGTTGTGTACTATTTAAATAATTTGCTCAAAGTCCCTATCTTCTGGGGAACCATGCTCTAGCTTCGTTTTTCTTAGACCTTTCATGTGGTGAAATGAAAAGGCTGAACTTTAAGGTCTTTTCCAGCTTTAAATCTATGCATAGCAATAAATAAATAAACAAACAAAAAATTAATAGTTAAATAAATAAAATTTATTTTAAATAAATTTAAATTTTAATAAATAACATTTATTATTTAAATAAATAAATGAAATAAAATAATTTTTTTTTACCAAAAAAGGAAGATTTTGTTTTGGTTAAGTGTGCTGCCCTGAATAATATTCATATGTGGATGAAGCTTTATTGATCTGTTAATCTTTAAGTGACATGGTGTTTGGTCACTTTCTCTGTAGCCTGAAAATAGTTATGAAAGTAACAAATTCTCAGAGTTAGCATTTGCCAGAAAAAGAAAAAAAAATCCTTAAACTCTGGTGAACTTCTTTCATCAAATGACTCATTGAGGGAAATAGCTTGGAAGTTAATACAAATTAATTTTCCTTAAAAATGAGATATTGAAATATATTTTTTGGTAGTCATCAAGATGATACATGAATAACATAGAATGTGGCAAAAGTAGAAGCCTCATTAGGCCCTAAGACTTTCATTGTATGTTGCTAAGGCACATGAAATTTCAAAATAATTCAATAGTTAGAGCACGTGCAAAGGTGAGAGAATATGTGTATGCTTCTCAATCAGTGAGAAAAGAAGGAACATTTTTTTTTGCGTGTGTAAAACCGAATTGCAACATGAATATGGGGTCTTACAGTATGCTATTAGAAAGAAATTTTCATTTCCTCATTAATTCCAGAGAATACATAACAGGTTACTGCAGTAATTAAGATCATGCTGCTCTTGAAGATAAAAACTAAGAGAGTGAATAGAGACTGCTAGTGGTACAGTGAGTAGAACACTAGGTCTACAATCAGGAAGACCTGAATTTAAATTCAGCCTCTGATATACCAACTATGTGATTCTGTTGCTCACTTTACTTTCTTCATCTGTAAAATGTGGATAAATAATAATAGCACCTTCCTCCAAGGGTTGGTGTTAGCATCAAATGAGATAATATTTATAAAAAGCTTTGCCAACAAGTGTTATATAAATGCAAGCTTTTTGTCAAAGGACAGATAGCTTTTTACATGGGTAGACAGAAACAAAAAAAGATCATATGTTTCTAGCTTTAAAGGACTTCACAAGCCAACTCATCTCAAACTCTAATTATACAGATGAGGGAACAGAGGTCCAGAAAGGTCAAATCATTTGTACAAAGTTTTTCAGGAAGTAAGTAGCAAAACTTTAGTTTAAAGCCAGATGGTCTGACTCCAAACACGGCAGCCATTCTACACTGTCTTTTATAGATTGAGAAAAAGATGGAAAGGTAGACAGATTAGATAGATAGATAGATAGATAGATAGATAGATAGATAGATAGATAGATAGATAGATAGATAGATAGATAGATACTATTCTCTTAGTTCTGGTATTTGCAAAGAGGTGATCACAAGGGAATGGCTAAACATTAATTTATCAACTCTACAGAAAAACAACAACATGAAATATTACTTTGATGAGTCAGCAGCAGCATCTTTGTTTAAAAAGAAATTGACGACCAAAGTGATAAGTTCTCATTTAGCTGAGTTAACTGGACTTGAATGTAAGAAAGAGAAGACTCATCCAGCATAGAAAAATGTGGAGTCTAATTGTGTATTAGTGAGGGGTGAAGCCAAGATGGCAGAGTAGAGGAGGCTGCAATCTAGTCAAGCTTGCTCAATATTCCCCACCAAACAAATATAAAATATTACCTCACATTGAATTCAGGAGTGGAAGAGAAAACACGAGACCATGGTGAGACATTTCCAGACTAAAACGAGTTAGGAATTTGGTAAGAGTTCAGTGACACTGGGATGTGAGATGGCCTGGACCACATGCAGAAGGAACCCCAGCAGCAGGCCTTGGGAGGTGGTTGCAGCAGCTTCAGATAATCTCAGCTCAGAGATGAGAAAAGGGTCAGACAACTGATTAGAAAGAGATTACAGGGGATCCTTTGCTGGCACTGGGTGCAGAACCTAGAGCTATTTGAGAAGACTCTTGCCCATATTTCTGGTCCACAGTTCCAGGGCAGAGAGGAGTGTTTGTAGTCAGCCACAAGGAAGTAGGGAACCTGGTCACAATCCCAGGGCCTAGCACTTGTGACTGCAAGAAAACAGGGCACTTTGCTGGGTAAAGATCAGAGCACAGACCAGGAAGGCAGTGGTAACACCTCTCCTTGAATCACACCACATTGTAAGCACCAAAATTTTGCAGACTCCAATAAATAGCTCCAAAAACTAAAGCATGAAAAAGTCTAAAGTTTGTAACGGAGTCACCCTAATTTCAGATGAGCAGAGCCCAACTTTCACATAAAGTTCAAAGTCAAGAAATAGTCTGAAAAAATAGCAAACAACAACAACATGAGGAACTTGACCATAAAACAATACTATGGTGTTAGGAAAGACCAAGATACAAACTCAAAAAAAAAAAAACCCAAAAAAAACAATATGATAACAGCAGTAACCAAAGCCTCAAAGAAAAATGTAAATTGGACACAAGCGCAACAAAAATTCTTGGAAGAAGAAAGAAATTATGTTACATTAACTGATATAAAGTAAGTAGAAGCAGGAGAACAATTGTTTAAAGGATGACAACATTGTCAGGAAATAACTTTGAAATACTTAAGCATTCTGACCAATAAAATGACCAACCATGACCGTAGAGGAGGTTTAATGAAGGGTTTTACCCACCTCTTAACAGAAAGATGGTGGGTAAGTGTCATAGACATTTTGGACAAGGAAGACTTGTGGATTTATTTTTATTTGATTATGCTTATTTGTTAAAGACACACCCTGTCTAAGTTTTTAATGGGGGCAGGGATTGGATTGGAAGATGGGGGTAACTATATGGGAAAAAAAAAGTCATCAAAACTTTTTTTTTTTAATGAACAGAAAAAAGTTCAGAAAGAAAAACAGATAAATAGGATCATTTTGAAAGTGATTTGTTCTATAGTTTTTTGAAGATTTTTAAAGCAGTTTAAAATTGAAATGCATACATTCATATAAAGTAATTTATTTCATGTGTACCATTCAGTATAGAGGAAAATATTCTTTTTTTCTGCACTCAGATTTAGACACATATTTCCCTTCCATTGAACTTATTATAAAAATGTTTCCATCTTACTCATTCTATTAATTCTTTTCTCCAGTCAAGTCAGCAGCTTTAGTTTTATTAAATAGTAATGCATTTTTTTCTTAATCTTTAAAATGAAATCAGAGCCTTTAGTTTCAAATCAAAACAATATGATGTACTCCCTGTGTGACCTTGGGCAATCCTCTCCACCTCACCTGACTTTAGTTTCATCATCTATAAATGAAGAGGTTGCACTAGAAGATTTCTAATGTCCCATTTAGGCCTAACACTATGATCATAATGTTAGATCAGCTTTATATTTTCCAAAGTATGACATAGCTAATCACAATAAAGCATAAAATAATGGGTTTTCTTTGCACTCTATTACTCTTAAAAATGTGAAAATCAACTATTTAATTTTAAAATACTTTTTTTTATTCTTACAGTATTGTCCCTAAAGAATTTCAACATCAACTGCAAATATAATACACTGTATTTAATAATATGTTCCTTTAGGTGTATTTTGAATTTGAAATTTATTTTACAATTTTTTAATCTTAAGGTTTATCCAATTTAAAAAAATATTGGAATTTAGGTAATTCCAATTTTTCCATCCCATATCCCACTTTTATGTTATAGGAGTGTCTGATTAGTAGGTTTTCCATCATATCTTAGTCTTTGTCAAGTCTTTGACAACATTGTTAAATGTTATAATACCAAATTTAAACTTGGGTCATGACCCTAGAGACCTTCCTTCAAGTCATCATCATTTCATTATTCCTTATTTATAGATTTGGATTCAATTTGTTCAATCAATCTCAGTCCTGTCCTAGGTCCAGGCCATCTAGGGATATTTTAACCTTCATTGTGAAAATTGTCAAATGAACAAAAGAACTTCCCAGCCTGTTGGCCTCTCTGTCCCTTGATTGTACTCATCTGATTTTGATCGAGTATCTCTTGGAGTACTGGGACATTCCCAAAGAGCTTATTCAATTACCTCCTATCTCACTGTCTTTCTGTCTCTGTCTCCATATGTGTGTGTGTACATACATACATACATACATATATATATACATACACACATGCATTTTACCCTTATAAGGTTAAAAATTTCTCCATGATAGGGAAAAATATTCTGCTTTATTCTCCTTTTATTAATGTTGAAACATCTTATGAATCCACAAGAACTGAGTGGTGCACTTCAATTCTCCTCTCTCTTAGACAAGTAGATTCTGACCATTTACCCTTTTCAGGAGCTCAGGGCACATGGCTCCTCCTTACAATCTTGTTGATTCTCCTTTATGCCCAAGTTAAAATGGACTACACTTTTTCTGCATGGGCATAACAATCCAGTAAAATATAATCAAGTGGGTCTATTTTAATGTCTTCCCTCAACTGTCTGTATCTTATGATGATTTTCCTAAAAAAAAAAAAAACTGAAATAATCTCTCCAACCGATCAAAATAATCAAACTGGTTTTTGTAGACTTTGATTAAAAGGAAGGTACTTAATGCAAATACTAATTAGAATATGCTTCAGTAGGAGGATCAGAGATACAGGACCACTGTGCCTGATTCCCATTCTTGCCCTGAAAACTGATCTGCTCTGGGTCCCTTGAAAGAACCACTATGTGCCTTATCAACAAAATGAGAAATTTTTCACATACTTGTGAAATTGGAAACTTTCTCTCTACCTACCACTCTACCTACCACAGGGATGTTGAAAAGATGAATGAGAAATATGTAAAGTGTTTTGACCTCTACAGTAAAACCCCTTATCTAAAATTATTATCACTCTTAAGTGGCAGTAAAAGCAAAGTGAGTCTAAACATCCAAGAGACTTCTGCTCCAGACTGACTTCACTGTAGAAATATTTCTATAAGTAAACCAAGTCAACCTGAATATTCACAGTTTTTACCTGGCCATGTAAAAGATAAGGAGTTGAGCTCATTCTTTTACACAGAAAAGGGATCTGTAACTAATGTCTATGATCAGATCATTGTACATTGAAAAGAAGCCAAAACATCAGATTTTAGTAACTTCCTACCAAATATGTGAATAAACATTCTGCTATTCTCTTAGAGAGAATATTTGGGCATGACAGTGTGAAAAATTAGAAATACATCATAAGAACATTGCAAATAAACATTGCTGCTAGAGATTATAAAATATATGTTATTTTTTCTCACTTTTTCATTTCCCAAACATGAAGAATCTTTCATGGATGAAATATCAGCATGTAAGTGTCATAACATATTTACTTGTTAAATATTTGCTTGTAAGTTTGGAAATGGCATCTTGTAAGTGTCATATGCTAGGTTATCAAAGAAGCACTGTAATTACTAAGAATCCTGCTATTTTAAAAGGCCATGCCCTTTATTACTGTAAACGCACTGAATCTTAAGGAAGAAATGAAAAGTTGGTCAATGAACAAGGAAGACTAGAGACTCCTTGGGTAAAGGAAAAATCCATTAGTAAAATCAGATGCTAGCAAATCCATTGGCTCCTGCTTAGGCACAAGCCAATATTTTTCTCTTGAAGATGACAAAGTGTTCTTGGACATTACTTAGGATGTACTGCCCTCCAGAATGTTATTTCTAGAGATCTGGTTGTCTGTCCTACACCCTGGAGTAGGAGTATTAATGTCTTTTCTTTCCCATCTCTAAAGTTTATCCTCTTACTGAAAGTCTTGCCCTATACATATTCTAAATAAAACGTTTTGAGATATGGTTGTACTTTATCAAAATAATGGAAATTATTCTATCACTCTAAACAATTGTCCTTGTGTTACTTCCACACTATTGCCAATCTGTAGGAAATGTAGTCTTGAAAACAGTTTTGTACCTCTACAGACTTCCCTTGATCATTTTCTTTCCTTCCTTTCACATTTTACTCTGGTTTCACTGTCTTAGCCTCGTCTTCCTTTATTTTCAAGCCCCCGACTCACCCACTGTACCATCTGGAAATGTTATTAGCTGAATACCAATTATGTTTCTGCTGAAAGACCTGGAATTATCTGAAATATTATTCTATGATGTATCATCCTACAGGATGTAATACTAAAACTGTCACATACTATATCACAATAATGCCAACTATCGTGGAACACCTGTGTAGGCCCCTCCATCAACTTATGATTACTGTCAACAAGAGGTTAGCAATTGGAGGAAACAGTAAAGATTGCTGAATAATGGCATCTGACATGTCTCCACAGCTGGCAGAGACATGCAACAGATGAAAAGGTAGCACATGATATAACTTTCATTTCACAGGGAAGCTATGTACTGTACCTTACTACATTTCAACTCCCTCTTAGACCTTTGTGAGATTTCCCATTTTGCTTCTAAATTCAATGAAATAAAGGATGTCCATGTGTTATTTTATTAGAACATGGGTATTCATTTAATTCTGAATTGGATAGAGTTTCTATCTCTCCCTCTCAATCCCTCTCTTTTGGGGAAAGGTGGGGGGGGGCTAGCTGTATGTATTGTAAGATTCCAAATTATAGATAAGAGAAAGCTTTCATTTTTCTCTTTAGTCCTACTCAGTCCCATTCTTTTGTCACTCCTCATAGTAATCCCAGCAAAATTCACTTCACTGAGAGAAAGATAACGTTTGCACTGGAAGAGATGAGAAAAGATGGTCCGATATTTTGCAGGAAAATAGCTGTTGTTTAACAACCAGAGGCCATACCTACTGCACTTTGATCTTGCTTCATATTAAACGATTGAATCCTTCTCCATGCACTGCAGAACTCTCCTAGGTTTCTCTAACTAAAACTGTTTATTGCTGTTGTTCAGTCATTTTCAATCATGCCCAACTTGTGATCTTATTTGGTATTTTCTTAGGAAAGATAGTGGAGTTGTTTGCCATTTCCTTCTTCAACTCATTTTATAGATGAAGAAACTGAAGCAAATAGGGTTAAGTGACTTGACCAGGATCACAGCACCAGTAAGTGTCTGAGGCCAGATTTCAGTTTAGGAAGGTGAGTCTTCCTGACTTCAAGCTTGGAACTCTCTATCCACTGCACCACTTAGCTGCCGCCTTATATAACTAGAATAATTTTTTTATAGGGAAATAATTGCTTTTCAACTCACATTTTAGGTCTCCTTATTTGACACTATTGGCAGACTCTCTACCTCCCTATTCAAAGAGGAGTAAACTCAATATGTACTGTATTTATAAATTCATCATAATAGGAACAAGAACTGAACTTGAAATTATAAAATTTGGAGTCCAGTGTCTGACACTTAATACCTTAGGCAAATCATGTAACTTCCATAAGTCCTAGTTTCACCATGAGCAAAGCAGACTCCAGAAGGTGAAAATTAAATCAATTAACCGACAAGTATTTTTTAAGCACCTACTATGCATTGGATACCATCTTAGGAACTGAAAATACAAAAGAAAATAAAACAAATGAAATAGTTCTTATATTCAAAGAATTTATATTCTGTCAGAGAATGATAACACATACATCTATTAGCAAGAACATGCTGTTCATACCAAACTCAAGAGCCTATTGTTAAAATTTCAGTGTGAGAATTTGTACTTCAGTAACTTGCAAATACAAAAAAATCAGTGCTTAATTCCTTCTTAATTGATTGTCCAGACTTAAGAATATGATGGAGAAATTATTTGAATTCAAATTAATATCAAAAGTGTGTCATAGATACATTTTTTTTCACAATGCATTGATTTGTAAAGTTTTCCCTGTGATGGAAACACTCATATCAAAAATTTTACAATTGACTCTCTCAAGTCAGTTTGAACTGGCTTTAGCAAACCCTTGAGACTATGTCAAACCAAAAGAGAATAATATGGAAGGATGTGAAACAAAGATGTTTGGAACAAGGTGAGAACACTTCAGAAAATCAACTTCTACAAGATCTATATATCTCAATACTAACTCTCACTAAGGTCAGAAACGGTCAAGACCACAGGGGTACAATTTAGAGAGTTTTATAAAAATCTTGGATTGAAAAGGAAGATGACGTGACATCAGAAAGTATATATGATGGGTATAAAGGCAAATAACAAGACAGAGCCCCTGGTATATATGTTTATATGTACATATGCATGTATAGATGAAATATACATGATAGATAGAAGAAAGGCACAAAAGTAACAATTATCCTTAAATATGACTAAATTAAATTCTCCCATTAAAATGAAAGAAGACTAGAGGAATATATAGAGACATAAAACAATTTGCTACATACAAGAAACATTTAAAACAAAGGGGCAGAAAATATTCTACTAAACTCCTTTTATGGGACAAATATGATTAGCATATTCAAGCCAAAGAAAAAGAAAGCATATAAAAAGAACTATAGAGGAAAAAAAAACAACAGCTGTTGCCATTTATATAGTGAAAAACACTTTGCACAAATTATCTTATAGTAATTTCACAACAACTGTGCCAGGTAGATACTATTATTATCCCAACTTTATAGATGAGGGAATTGTGGCATAGAAAGGTTAAGTGATTTGATCTGGGTTACATAGCTAGCAAGTGTCTGAGGTTAGATGTGAACTCAAATGTTTCCTGACCCCTATCCAAGGCTCTATCCTCTAAGCCATCTAACCACCTCAAATATTGATGAAAACATATAAATTAAGTTCCTTTCAAAGAGAAAACCAATATATCCAGAAAAAAATTCAAAATTCAGATGCTGAATTCATATTAAGGATATAAAGACTGTTTAACTGCAAAAAAAGTTTAAAATTAATTATGTGAGTAACAAATAAAATACCTATACGATTATTTAAACAAATGTTGAAAAATCCTCCAAGTGAAGAATGAACCTGAAATATCCTGAGCATGAAAAAGTCCTTTCTTAACATGATCAGAATTAACAAAAAGATATCTCTGATTACAAATGTTTTCATAGTCTTTGATACAGATAAGCTGGAAACTAGGATGCCTTCTGTCTCATTATAATTGGCATAGCTCTAGGAATACTAGCCAAAACATCCATCATAAGAGAACAAAATGAAATGTATGAACATCAACTGAGAAAATATGAGATTTTCCTTTTCATAGAAATCTTCTGTTCTTAGAAAACCCTAAGGAAATAGATAAAAACTGATTCAGGTGATTAATATGACCAGTAAGAAAGGAAGACAGAGTACACATGAGATGAAATGGCAGTACAGTTTTACAATTGGTTGTTCCTCTTGCTGAAAATGAAGGCCTTCCCTTTTGGGGACCAATTATAATGTTCTACCTGAGTATGTCAGTTTTTTCTAGCCTATGTTCTATTCATGCCTTTAAAGTAAAATAGAAAATATTTACACAAAAGTCATTAGCATTTCTTTTTTTTTTTTTTAAGCAATCGGGGTTAAGTAACTTGCTCAAGGTTACACGGCCAGTTATTTCTGGGGGGGTGCTAAGTGTCTGAGCCCAGGATTCGATCCCCAGGTCATCCTGACACTGGAGCTGGTGTTCTTACTCACTGAGCCACCTGGCCGCCCCTAAGCAATTGGGGTTAAGTAACTTGCTCAAGGTTACACGGCCAGGTGTTTCTGGGTGGGTGCTAAGTGTCTGAGCCCGGGATTCGATCTCCAGGTCTTCTCAACACTGGAGCCGGTGCTCTTACTCGCTGTGCTACCTGGCCGCCCCTAGCATTTCTATAAAGAACTAGAAAAAGTCAGGAAAAAATGAGTTAAACTCCATTCAAAATATGTACAAATTGCACAAAATATCTGGGAGTTTGTTTATAAGAGGTTTAAGTACAAAAGATAATTTACAGAAATAAAAATAAGAATTAAGTAATTGTAAAGATATTCACTGCTCATAACTGGAACATGTCAACATAATGAAAACTGCAAACCTACTTAAATTTTGTAATATATGATTTGGTAACCAAGGGAATACTCTTTTTTTGTACTAGATAAAGAAATAATAAAACTTTGTTCAAATCATTAAACAGAAACCTTGGGGGGGAACTTCTAAAATTCTCTTATTCAAATAGTGCGCACTTAATATAATATTTAGCATAGATCCCTGAGTAGAGTAGATGCTCAGTAAATATTTTCTGACAGTATTTTTAGGGTACCATTATAAACATGGTTTAGGTAGGACTAAATCCCCAATATTTTATTAATATTGGGGAAAATTGTAATTTTTTCATTTGTCTCTAATGTTGAACACACTGTTTTACCTATCTTTCATAAAAAAAAAAACAGTTATGAGCTTTAATGGATAATTTTGGTAAAGTGTTTTGATCTCCCTGGAAAGCTAAATATAAAATAAATATTTATATTTATATTTTTTGAAAATGTAAAAGCTAAATATAAAACATGAAAGCCAAATATTAAATAATTCTATAAGATACAAAGATGTGCATAGCTACCAATGTTATTAATTTAACAAGTGGTCCATACTACTTTTTATAGGTTATTGGCTTGGTAAAATTCCAAGAGCTTCTTTTCCTTTTCTTTTTTTCCTCCAAGTAAATTTTAAATGTTAAACCATTGAGCTTCAAAGCATGAATTCTTTGCATTTAGGAATAGGACAAAGCAGACACATTATACATATTTCCTCAAAGACTTCTATGGTCTTCTATTTCAGATGATAAAAATAAAATTCACAATCACATAAACTTAATAAATGCACTGACACATATGATATCAGAAATTCACATTTACTTCAATTGCTGTATAGTTTCAGTGCATTTGAAAATGCAGTTAAATTCAGCATTTATTAAGTACCAAATGGGAATACAAAGAGGAATAATACATGGTTCTGCCCTTGAAACTGATACAAAGCTGTATAAAATCTAAGGCACTCATGCAATTAGAGCAAAGGTTCTTAACTTTTAATTGTGTTGTAGACCCTTTTGACATTCTGGTAAAGCCTATGAACACTTCTCAGAATAATTTTTTAAATGAATAAAATAAAATACAGAAGATAACAAAGAAAAATAAATGGAAAGAATTAACCCTATATTGATATCTAACTTTATATATGTTTGAGTAACTAGGTGACACAGTGTGTAGCATGCCAACCCTGGAGTGCAGAAGACATGAGTTCAAATCTGGCCTCAGACAATTACTAGCTGTGTGACCCTGGGCAAGACAGGTAACCCTCTCTGCCTCAGTTTCCTCATCTGCAAAATGAGTTGGAGAAGAAAATGGCATACTACTGCAATACTTTTGGTAAGAAAACCAGTGGGATCACAAAGAGATGGATGTGACTAAAAACTTAAACATATCTGTTCAACTTAGTTTCTACTTATTTGATCTCAAAATCTGTATTTATCGATATATTTGTGTATGCATATGTATAACAATCTCTGTACACATATTTAATGTATTAATGTAGTATATATGCATGTACATATTTTATATATGTACTTTAATAGATTAAGGCAGAATTAAAACTTTTTAACATCTTGAATAATGTAGGTATATTGCATTTGTATATTTATGTGTATGTGCACAACCATTGTATTAAAATATCATAAATTCATTGGGGATATTCAAATAAAATGATATGAAAAATTAGAGGGGCAGTGATAACTTCTTTTGTTTTAAATTAAATTTTATGTTTATTTTTAGTTTACATCATTCATTTCCACATTTTGTGTTACAAATATTCTCCCTGTCTCTCCCCCACCCACCACCCCAAAATAGCGATCTCAATATATACCCTCTCCTGCAATCTGTTCTCTCCTATATCCTCCAATAACCCCCCTCAAACTTTCCAGTAGGGCAAGATGGATCTCTATGCCCCAGTGCCTTTATATCTTATTTCCCAGTTGCAGGTTAATAATAATAATAGTTATTATTATTATTGTTATTATATGTTACACATTTGAATTTTAAACTTTGAATTCCAGATTCTTTCCCTTTCTCCATGGTCACCCAGCCTTACTGGGAAGATAAGCAATTGAATATAGGTTGTACATGTGTAGCTATGCAAAACATTTCCATAGTGGATATATTGTGAAAGACTGACTATATTTTCCTATATCCTATCCTGCCCCGCACTTGTTCTACTCTCTACTTTGACCTTGTCCCTTTTCAAAAGTGTGTGCTTCCAACATCCCTCTCCCCCAACTGCCCTCCCGTCCATCATCCTCCCTCTCATCCCCTTCCCCCCTACTCTCCTGTAGGGTGAGATACTCTACTTCATGTGTATGTCATTTCTTCTATAAGCCAAATTCAATGAAGGTAAGGTTGACTCATTTCTTTTTAAATTCCTGTTCTTCCCCTCCATTGTAACAGTTTTCCCTTACCTCTTTTATATGAGATAATTTACCCCACTCTATCTCTTCCCTCTCCTCTCATTATATTCCTCTTTCACCTCTTATTTTCTACTTTTAAGTATCATCCCTTCCTATTCACCTGGTCCTGTGCCCTCTGTCTATGTATACCTGTACACATATATAGACACACTCACATATGTATTCATATGCCCATATACCCTCCTATATAGACATATATGTATGTACACACACACACACACACACACATATATATATATACACACACACAAACACATACATTTCTATTCCCTTCAACAACTGTCATACTGAGAAAAGTTTCATAAGTTACAATTATCGTTTTTCCATATAGGAATGTAAGTAGTTCAACTTTGATAAGTTCCTTATGATTTTTTTCCCTGTTTACCTTCTCATGCTTCTTTGTTTCTTGTATCTGAATGTCAAATGACCTCAGAAATATCATATTTCAAGCCCTTTGATCCCTCAGTGTAGAAGCTGCAAGATCCTTTGTAATCCTGATTGTATTTCCACAATATTCATATTGTTTCTTCCTGGATGCTTGTAATATTTTATCCTCAATCTGCGAACTCCAGAACCTGGCTATAATATTCCTAGGAGTTTTCTTTTTGCTATCTTTTTCAGGAGGTTATTGGCAGATTCTTTCAACCTCCATTTTGTCCTCTGGTTCAATTTTCCTTGAGAATTTCTTGAAGGATGATTTCTAGGTTTTGGTTTTTTTTGATCATGGCTTTCAGGTACTCCAATAGTTTTTAAATTATCTCTCCTGGATCTATTTTCCATGTCAGTGGTTTTCCCAATGAGATATTTCACATTTCCTTCTATTTCTTTTTTGTTTGGATCTGTTTAATAGTATCTTGATTTCTCATAGAGTCACTAGATTGCATTTGCTCCAATCTAATTCTGAAGGAATGATTCTCTTAGTGTGCTTTTGAGATTCGTTTTTTTCCATCTGGAAAATTCTGGTTTTTTTTTTCCTTTTTATTGGGGGGGGGGGGAAGGGCAATTGCCCAAAGTCACATGGCTAGTAAGTGTGTGAAGTGTGTGAAAACAGATTTGAACTCAGGTCCTCCTGACTCCAGGGCTGGTGCTCTATTCTCTGTGCCACCTAGCCACCCCAAAATTTGGCTTTTTAAGGTATTCTTCTCCTCATTGTTTTTTTGAGCCTCTTTTGCCATTTTAGGTAGAGTATTTTTTAGGTGTTATTTTCTTCAGTCAAGTTGTTGACTCTCTTTTAATGATTTTCTTGCATTATTCTCATTTCTCTTCTCAATTTTTCCTCCACTTCTTTTATTTGGTTTTCAAAATCTTTCTTAAGCTCCTGTATGGATTGTAACCGGTTTATATTTTTCTTGGAAGCTTTTGGTGCAGGAGTTCTGACTTCATTGTCTTCTTTCTGTTCCATGCTTTCATCCTTTCTATTCCCCAAATAGGAATTGAAAGTCAGATTGCTGTGCTTGCTTTGCTTCCTTTGTTTGCTCTTGTTGCCACTCAATTACTTTACTTTTGAACATTTTGCCACAATAGAACTCTGCTTCCAAAGATGAGAGCTTTGTCCTAAATAGCTGGGGTTTTCTCAGCTGCCAGAGCTATTAATTGGCTGCCCTCTTTGAAGACTACCCATGCTCTGGAACACTGATCATGCACCCCAGGACCTCCACCCTAGATAGCAATCCAGATCCAAGCAAGTTAAAGCAAGGGTAATTGCCCCTCAGACTGTTTGCTTGGTCCCCTACAATCTGCAGGCCAGGATCTCTGAAGCAGCCATGTGGCAGCGGCTACACAGCCACAGCACCTCAGCTGCTTCTCCCTCCTGGGGCAGAGGCTGGATTGCACTCCTGGACCCCCTGTTCCCAAAGTACAATGCACTCTCGCTTTGTCTTTGGCATTTGTGGGTTGATAATTCTGGAAACTGCCACAGCTGCTGGTGATCCACTCTCTGGTTGTGGCCTCCCTGAGGCTAAAACCTTGGGCTCGTGCAGGGTTGGGCTCTCCTCCCAGAGTGCTGTGATGGACCCTTCCTACTGGCCTGCCAGACTGTCTTCAGCAGGAGGTTAGTTTCTCTCTGTCACTGTGTGGGTTCTGTAGCTCTAAAGTTTGTTTAGAGTCATTTTTTACATGTATTGGATGAGGTGGAATCTGCATGGAAGTCCTGTTTCTTCTCCACCATCTTACCTCCACCCTGCAAGTGATAATTTCTAAATGAAAGGATCAAGGAAGAGTTTATGAAATGCCCTATTTCTGTTGGAGTTTGTAGGAAGAAAGGATGTAAATGAGCACAGGGGAATGGAGGTTATTGTTCATTCAAGTAGAAAGATAATGTGGACAAGTCATATAAGCCAAAGAGAATAGTATCAAAATGAGAAAATATCTATGTAACTCTGGCTTAAAACTAAGGAGCAAAGAGGGAATTCAAGGAAGGTAAAGCTGGAAAGTTATTGAAGAGGGGGAAAATTCTGGAGAACCTTGAGCATCATGCTATGCAATTTTTTTCTTATTTTGTATGGAATGAGAACCAATTAAGTGTTTTGAACAGGGAGTGATACAATCAAGAAGATTAAAAAGAGAGATTATTGTAGCCATAGTATGATATATAGATTGAAGAGATAAATAACTATTAAGGGCAGAAGACTTAGGATGTTTTGCAAAAAGTGATGGAAAAATTTAACAAGGTCCTGAACTGGCTTAGGGGGAAATAGTAATGCAAAGTACATAATACATAACAGGTGCTACCAAGACAGAATCAGTGGGAGTGCAAAGGACCAACTGAGTTTGAGAATTAATGGAAAAAGAAAAGTCAAAGATGTTTCTAAAGTTTTGAACCAGGTAAATTGTCATTCCATGAAGCTGCTGCCATTAGCAAATATCAAGTACCAACTATAAGCTATATGCTCATCATTGTCTTAGGCACTGGGTGAACTATAAATTTAAAATATGGAACCAAGTCTTTGCATACATACATATCTATCTATATCTATGTAGGTAGATTTAGATAGATAGATATAGATGTACATATAGATATAATACATGAGATTGCCTAGAAAATGCATTAGAGAATTACCAAAAGAATTTGATAAGGTCAGAGGGAGAAGACAAAGAAGGAATCAGGGAAGACTGTGAAGGGAGTAAAGATAAAGTATGGCTTCAAAGGATGAAGAGGAATTGCATAGACAAGGAGAGAAAAGAAAAACATCTCAGCATCAGAGAAGTGATTTTTTTAAGGTAGGAAAGAATAGGAGATATTTGAAGGATAAAGTCTCATCGAGTTGGCTGAAGCATAGTGTACACTGAGGATAGGTAATTAGAAAGGATGTTGGAAATGTAAGGAGGTTTCACCTCTTATAGGATTTTTAATGTCAGAGAAAGAAGTTTTTCTTTAATCTGGGGGCAATAGAGAATGACTGAAGAATATTAAGTAAAAATGTGGCATAACAAAATCTATTCATAAAAGAAATTATTCAAGGAGAAACATAAAGTGTATGTTGACCAGGAGAGGCAGTGAATGCAGGAAGATATGTGCAGATGCTATTACAATAGTGTAAGTGTATGATGGTATGGATTTACATCAGACCAATGGCAATGAGAACCCGGAGGAGAGAGTGAATACAAGAGATGTTGAAGGAGATGGAATTGATGGGACTTGTTAACAGTAAGGCAGACAGAAGGCACAAAGAGAAACACAGATTTTATATATGAAATACAGTGTTAATAGTCATCTCATAGAGAAAGACAATGGATTCAAAATGAAGAACAAGCTGAGTAGAGAAAAACACTAAATTTTCCTTGGGACAAGTTGAGTTTGAATTGCCAGTGGGAAATATATGTGGTGATATTTTCGAAATGGCAGAATATTTAAGTGTGACAATCATGAGAGACAGGAATGGAAGATATAGATTTGTTAATCATCTGAGCAGAGGTGATAATTAAAGCCATGGGAATGAATTAATGCACCAAGGAAGAGTGCATAAAAATAAGAGAAGGGTAATAAGGCTTAAAGGAAAAAATACTTTAGTTTAGTTTAGAAAGATGAAGCAAAGGAATTAGAGGAGTGATTATAAAATGATGGGATCATATTTTTAAATATAAAAGAGGCCATATGAAGTAATCAAGTCTAACCTCCTCATTTTACAAGTGAGCAAAATGAGGTAATACTATCTGACATGCATATAATATAAGAGGGAAAAAGGCATAGTAAATAGAGAGCCAAGCCTGTAGTCAGGAATTCATAGTGTTTAAGTTCTTCCTCTGATATATTAGTGGTTTGTGACCTTGTGCGAGTTATTTAGCCTCACAGGGCCAAAGGCAATTAACACTAAAAATTTAAATTTGCAGAGCAGATGCTGATTTGGAAAACCTTCCTAAAGAATGTGGTATTTGATAGTAAGAATACTTTCTTGAAAAAGGAGTCAGAAAGCACTGGGTTCTGAACAAGATCACAGAAAATAAAAGAAAGAAATTGACTATTTTAAGTCCAGGAATGATGTTTTTCTTAAGTAAAATTCATTTCAGAAATAGTTGATTCACCATCATCAAACTATCTAGTTAGAGCAAGCATAAAAAAATACTATTTTAAAAGAAAAGCTGAAAAATAAGGAGTTGCTATATAGAAGTGAAACATTTTTAACTTGACCTATTCAAACAAGCTGTTGATATTAAAAAAAATAATAGAAATAGAAAAAAAGAATTAAAACATTTCCTTTAATTATTACAATAAAAAGAAGCATGAATGATATGGTCACTAAAATAAGGTCAAATGCCTATCCATAAACCATTTGATATTTTTTTTCAAGTTAAGTGAACCACAGACAATATCAATTTTTGGTACAAACTCATTTGTAAGAAAATTTAAAGGAAAATGTCAAAATATTACAAGCAGGATATTACTATGAAATAGCAAGAAAGCAATGGAGGCTAATGCAAATCTTGAGAAAGTTTAATTTAAGAGTCAACTAAGATTTTTAACAAAAGACTTTATGGGTAAAATTGGTGGGAGAATTCTTAACATTTTTTAATGTAATACATTAAATAAAGTGTCACATAGTTTTAAGATACTATATCTTGAAATTTCAGTAATATTTCATTGATTTTAGAAAATTTAAGAAAACAAAAATTTGAAGAGTGGCTACACCTTTTTAAGCATATACTAAAGAAATTCATGTTTTAATTAATAATGCTGAAAAAGAAACTGCACCTAGGAAATCAGGATGAATATAATATATTTTGTAAAATTGCTGAGCAAGGGGAAACTAAATGTATGATCATATCCTCCTAAAAGAAAGAAGTCATCAATATCCACCATCCCATAACCTTCGTTTTTCAAAACATTTTACAAAATATCTATGAGAGTTATTTAAACATGTATTGGTGAAAATGAAAGAAACAAGAAGGCAGAAGTTTAGTTTTCTTTTTCCCCAAGTGATTTTGTCTCGTTGATCACATCTTCATAACACAATTGACTGAAAGATGGAGGGCATGCAAAATCTCATTAGGCTTATTATCTGTTTATTAATAAATGACATTTAACTTAATAATGTGAAATATAGTCTTTAGATCTTTATTCAAATGAGGAGACTGTCACTGATTTATTTGCTAAGGACACAAAAGTAACCTTTGTTCAATGACACTCATTTTGCATAAAACAGAAATGTGTGTAAGTTAAAGTTGTTTGCCAGCATTATGGAGGATGCTCTGCATAGATGTAAATTGAATCAAGATATTTCCTTTTTAAGTTGATATAATATACCAAGTTCTAAAATACAGAATCTTCTCAATTACTTCCATGGCTGATCTTCAACAGAATTTGAACTAACAATCCATCAAGAAAAAACAAAAATAGATGAAAAAAGAAATAGATGGGAAAAATAAAACAACTCTTTGTCAAAGTCTGACAGAAGATCAAGTAGGAATGGGCTAGTATATCAATCTAACATGTCAAAACTTTCATCTAAAGAAGTAATTGAAGTTGGACAAGTTGGTCCCAGAAATAAATAAAGAAATTAAACTGGTCTGAATGTTTAAAAGTTGTGCCATCACTTCAATGATAAAGAGGTCTCCCTTCTACAAAATCTATTTTTTTCACACCATTTTACTTCAAAATTATAATGTATTTGGGTGAAAACAAAGCAGAAACACAATAAATGTTTCTGCTCCTGCTCAAAACCACAAAGTATATGAAAAAAAATCAAGTACATTTGGTTATTTAGAGATCCAAACTGATATGAAAATAGAATTTCAAAACTGGAAGAACCTTTAACTTGTACCTGAATAGGAATCCCTATTATATTATATCCCCGACACACCAATCCAGAAAAACAATCACTCACCTTTACTAGAAAATCTTCATTGAAAGACTTTTTCAAATTTATTTAATCCCCAAGTCTTAAATATGATAGCTTGAACTAAACAGACTTAAGAGGTACTTGAAGATGGCAGAATATCTGCTTTTGGAGAGGGATTTAATCTGAAAAGAACCACCTATACAGAAAAATATATGACTCACATTGGTGCTACCTTTCCCTTTTGTCTCTCTCTCTCAAATCTTTGCCTTCAAGTCAGTTCTGGATTCTTTCAGTTTAATTCCTTTAAGTGAACAATTCACATCACAGGGTATAAAAGTCACAATTTCTCTTTGTACTCCACTACATACACTTAAGTTTTTATGTATGAAAATATTTACTTGTTAATTAACAAAAAGATTATACTTGTTTGGGTGCTTTTATCTATCCATGTCAATGTCTCAAGTTGTGGTTTCTTAGAAAAGAGAGATTAAATCATTTATATTGACCCAGTGTTACAATATTAGAATGTAGATACTTAATAAAGAGATTTTTATGGTCTCACATAATGTCCTTCTTTAAAACTTCTTTCAAGTCCCTAAATTACATAATTTGGAGATTAATTTAGTAACCTACTCAAACTTTTGAAGTAAAAGTTCTTTCAATATGACCCACAATACTCTCATTTATGCATGTGTATATATACATATGTGATATACATATGTACATATTATACATGTGAATATTATATACATATACACATAAAAGTCATGATATATATGTTTATATATTCATTTATATGTGTAATTACATAATTTCATTATTTACAGTATGTGTACTCAAAATAATGACCAAACATTTTTTCCAAGTAAAAGTGGGCATTTAGTTAAATTATAAACATACACATATGATTTGACAAACTGTTCAAATATAATAGGAAAAAAAAGCACTTGGAGATTATTTTCTTTTCTCTTTAAACACTACTTTAGTCAGTAGTATCAATTATATAGCTCAATTATACCTGTAGTCAATAATATGTATTTGTCAGAGAGTTGGCTAAGGCTAGAGAAGCTACCTGACTTTTGAATATTTTCTCTGTGTGAAGATAACTAACCCACAAGATTCTTAGAGCTGGGGTAACAGTTTCACTCTCCTGCCCTCACCACAGAAAAATATAACCTCAACAGATGAATTATCCCTTAGGAAAGAAGAGCATTCATGATGTAGGTAGTGTCCATTTGACTTAAGTAGTATGCCTTACTCAATGAAAACTTTGACTAATGTCATATATATTGATTTTGATAAACATTGTTTATGTGTCTGTTGGTTAAGCAACACAACAATATTACAAAGGAGAAAATGTTCGTTTGAATTTACTTTCCAATAATTCCTAATCTTATGCAAATATACTGCAACATTTCTAACAAATAACTCAATTATTGACATA
Source organism: Petaurus breviceps papuanus (assembly GCF_028583685.1). Classification (NCBI taxonomy): domain Eukaryota; kingdom Metazoa; phylum Chordata; class Mammalia; order Diprotodontia; family Petauridae; genus Petaurus; species Petaurus breviceps. Next base: position 23,164,832 of record NW_027185863.1, on the reverse strand, counting down.
ACTGATAAGCTCATTAAGAAATTTGTTCCTAGGCAAGTTATAAAGCTTTGACAATTTTAGTTGATATTTATGCCACATACACTGATTGTCATTATTTCCAAAAATTCCAATTCATTCAAAATACAAATAATCCTTAAGATTAAAGATCTCTAATTTCTGATATCTAATTCAATGAAGGAAAATAAGCAATAGTATGTAAGCTAGTGATGAAATTTAGTGACCTATGCAATCTATGTCTAAAATACATCATAATAAAAATAGAACAAAATATGATGTACAGATTCAGCTACTTTTTTCTTTTAAGTTATTGAATCCATCCTCAAGGTTTAACTGACTCATGTGAAAGAAATTCAGATTACTGATATAACTTCCTGGAAACTTAAAGAAAAAAAAAAGCAAGACCAAATCCAGAATGTAGCAGGGATTGCTCATGGTCAACATGGAATAGGGGAAGCTAAGTATAGCTGAATCAATATTGGATCATTTTGAGCATTTATTAGCTTTTGTTAACCAGGAAATGATCTCCATGTGTGTGGTTTTATTTATTTGATTTCTGAGCTCAAAGAAGCAGATAAACCTGAGTCAATTCTGGCCTACAACAGTCTTCAAATCCATTCTGTCCTAAAGTATTCCAAGGCTAAAAGAGACATGCATATATACACACATATGTATGTACATATATATGTGTGTATATACACACACACACAGAGTCTTTCAGAAAACAAATTATTTCAAAGGATGAAATATTTAAAAGATTCCTGAAGGAAATTATGGAAAGAACCAGCTGCTAGAAGATTGTTAGAATTGCTTCACTCATAGTTAGATTAAAAGAAGATAAATATTGTTTAGAATGCCATAGTGAATGGAAGAGATGTATTCAGAGTAAGAAAGGAGAAAGGGAAGGAAAAAAGCATTTGTTTATCATTTGTATAGAGCCTACTATCTGTCAAGAATTATGCTAAGGATCTTTTATGGATAATATGTCATTTGATACAACAATCCTATAAGGTAAATGCTATTATTATCCCAATTTTACAATTAAGGAAACTGAGGCAAACGGAAATGAAATAATTTGCTAAATATCACTTAACTAATTGAGTGCTGAGGCTGAATTTGGACTTGGGTCTTTGTGACTCTATGCTTAGTGCTCTGTCAACTCTACCAGCTGCCCCCAGGATTAACTGGGTTCAGAAAAAACTGACTTCAAGTTTCACCATCAACACACAAGGATCTATGCCCCTATTTAAACTTATCAGGGCCTCAGACAATAGTAATATCCATATATTAATAGCAAGGAAATCATAACTAGCCTGGGGGGAAAGGGAAGAGGAGAGGGGAGGGGAAGAAAAGTATTGTGACTTTTATTTGGTGGGCTTACAGATCAGTAAGACCTCACCCTTCTTACTGAGAACTTCTTGTGAGTTTCAAGACTCATTTTGTGAAAGCCCATCTTTCCTGGCCTAATTAAATCATGTCTGTTGATCCCAAAAACACCTGCTGCATGTGGCATAGCAAAACATTAGATGATGGTTAAATGGACCTGACTGTTTGCTTGTTTGTTTTTGTTTTTCCCCAAACTATATACAAACCCTCATAAGATGAGAGAGTGCTTCTAATTTGCCTTAAATAATCCTTAAAAATAGACTTGCATGTGACCTGACAGGTAAAGAAAATCTGTCTAAAGTGGTTCATCAAGATTCATGGCAAGGTTTAAATTGAAATTATATACCTTACAGGATTAGTAGATGCCATGAGCATTGAGAAACCATCTGGTGGATGGCTCCAAAGGCCATTTTGTTGTTCCTGGCATCACAGTTGAAGAGGTGAAATGCAATTTGTGCAATGTAAGAAAGATAATATTTTCCATAAAAGATATTCCTGATCTAGTGAACAATGATGCCCATAATATCTATTACCCAGGTCCTCTAATCAAAGTGAAAGACACAATTCAGATTGATTTGGAGAGTGATCTGGTCAAATTAGATATTGGTAATCTGTGTATGGTAAACATTGGTACTAAGTTGGGTCAAACTAGTGTGATCACCAGTAGGAAGATATGTCTGGCTTCTTTGATGTAGACCATATGAAGGATGATAAGGGCAATTGCTTTGCCATTAGCCTTTCAAACATTTTTGCAAGGACCAAAGGTAAGTAGATTGAATTTATTTAGATTTTTTCAGCCTGGTGGAAAGGGTATCAGTTTCAACATTGCTGAAGAAAAAAAATAATAAGAAACTGTCAATCAAACAGAGCGATTGATAAATGAAAATGATGATTAGTATCTACAATCAAATAAAGATATTGCAATAGGAAAAAATTCATTTTCTCAGTTTTGGTAATTGACATTATAGTAGGTAATCATCTATTTCCTTCACATTATCTCCTCTGTTAGCATATACATATCTGTTTTAAGTTAGTATTTTTATAACTTTTAAGCCATTTTACCTTAACAATGCAGTATATATTATTTCTGCCTTTTAGAATTTGTTGGCTTTTATAAGCAAATATGAGATGATTTTTTATAAGCTTTCTCTGTGCATGTGAAAGGAATGTTTATTCTTGGCTTATCCTATTTAGTTCTTCCCAAATAACTTATATTTCCAACACACCAAGAAGTTTGGATCAAATAAGTATTTACTGATACCCTTTTTATTTGGTTTATTAATCCCCTGATAGAATATTGACTCATTCACTTATTTATTTAGTCTAGTGCTTGTATTATTGTTATACTTCTTGTTGTGGATTTAGCACATGAATTATCTGGCTCAAATAAATTTAGAATTGATGGAAAGTTAAAAAAATATCTTGCTCTAAGTCATATATAAAACATATACATGCAATTACATGAATACTACAAAATGATATTTAATGCACTTTGCATATATGTGCACATACATATGTACATATATATATGTAAAGACTGATAACATTATTGTTGTTGGTGGTTTGATGGGCACCATGCAAAATAATTACATGAATAATTATTTCCTTATGATAGAATCAGACCTGACTTTGTCTGACATCATCAACACTTGATCAAATCAGCTATTTCAAATCAGTACAATTCTTTTATAGAGAGGCCATGTTCTCTATGAAAGTATTAATCAATAACTACTAAAATTTTCCTGAAAGATCTGTCAGTTTTTGCCTCCTTTTCTGTCCCTCCCACATGCTCAGGGAAAGAGTCTGAGTAAGTGTTGTCTGAATGACAGCTATCATCTGTCAAAGAGCAATATGTAATGATGAGTTAAATTGCAGTCAACTGTCAAAGAACTCTATGTAAATGGGATATTGAAAACAAAATCCTTTATCTACTAGTCTGGATGGAACATCTGGTTTTGAGACAGCATCCAACCTATAAGGACAGATAATATGCAGCTATCTTAAACAATTTGGACATTAGGAGAACAGCTCTCTATTCCTGTCATATCTTCTTAATAAGGGCAATGGAGAAGTATAAAGACTTGAAACTAAACTCTACAGCATGTTTAAACACACCTTATATAGACTCAAAATTCTGACAGTTTGCATGTATGCACAGTATGTATATGAGTGCATATATATACCTATTTGTATATAATAAATAAAATAAGTTTATATATAATAAATTATATCTCTCATGTAGATATATATCAGCAAAACGTAAATTAAATTAATTTTGAATTATCTATATTTTCAAGGGGAAAATAAGCACTGTATTGTCATTTGATATGTCAGGGCTCTAGGCCACTCTCTAAGACTAAAAGATTTGGAGAAGGTGTTAATCTACCTTGGAAGTGAGTTTCCTCACTAGGTAGTGAAAACACAGATCCAGTCCATCTCTCTATAGAAGGATTATTTTAATAATGATATACATTCTCCATTTCCCTTGGAACTTATAGATATAAACTTAAAGTAAAAAAAATGATAACGGTTATTCATTTACTTGACACTATAAGAGATTCCTATATGAAGACCAGAGAATTTATCAACATTATAGTCATAATTAAAAAACTTCAGGTTTCTTGGTGAAAATATTGACACTAAGCCATGACATTTGAACAAAGTTCAAAAGAAATAGGACTTTGGGTTATATTCTCTTGAGAGACATTAAATAAAGATCAATGAAATCACAGCATACTTGGTAGAATGGATTAAAAAAACTTGCATAAATTTACCGCTCTCCCAAAAATACCCCTCATTTTCAGCTCCACCTATATTTTCTTATATACTTTCCCCTTATTGTAGGATTTATTAGATTTCTGACAGCTTTTTGAGATTGAGAAGACAACTGAGGGAGGGATGATAAGGATGGACTACTTAAGTGGGATGTTTCTTCTTTTTTCCTCTTTCTTTTTTTTATTTGCATATGCATGTACAAAAGCTACACTGGGGTGAAACGCAAGCTCTAGAGTGAGTAAAGTGCAAGGACTTATTGTCAAAGATACCCTTCTCTTCCCATAGGAAAAGGTTTGTGAAATTATGTTGGAGATGGAGTGGACATCTTGCTGCTTTTGCAACAACAGCAAAATTGGAAGCTCAAAGTATGTTCATTCAAGGAAACTGTAATATTTACTTGACTATATGCCTAACTGAATTAAAATGACTTTAATTGTAAGATATTGTACAAATGTAAACTTCTTTATTGGAATAGGTATGAATTAAAGGAGTGGTTTTTGTTTAGACAGCTAGCTAGCTAGACAGACAGACAGACAGATAGATAGACAGACAGACAGATAGATAGAGATATAGGCTTCTATCTTCCCTCTTCTTTATTCACTGTAGGGAAAGAAAATTGTAGGTAAAGAACTGTAGGTAAAAAAAGGAACCCAGTACTTCAACCCAATGACAAGTTTGTCCCCCCTATTTAAGAAAGACAATAACTTTAATTATTAATTAATTAATTAAACATGGTTCCTTTCTCTAATAAGCTCAAAAGGAAAAAAAGGAAAAAAGCTCACATTCATATAGTGTTTTAAGTTTTGCAAAGCACTTTACAAATATTATTTCATTTGATCTTCACATCAACCATAGGAGATAGAGGTTAATAGTATTATCCCTATTTTAAAGATAATTAAATGGAGGCAGATAAAGATTAAGTGAGTTGCTTAGGATCACATTTGAACTTATGTCTTCCCTACTCCAACTGCGTAAATAAAATAATTCATGAATGATTCAGTACAGTATATAGTTAATTGGTACATTCTGACGTCTATGCTATAAATATTGTAGGGCTTTAGAAAAGAGAAACTAAAGTGGGCTGGAATAGTTGGCAAGGCTTATTGGAGGAAGTGGGAATTGTCTAGGCTTTTAATGATGGATGTGTAGGAAGTAGCTCATCAGAGAGGAAAAAAATGACATTTTCTCTGAAGAAAAGGGCATAGAGGAAGAAATCATGTAAACTATATATTGGAATGAACAAGACTGAAGTCAGAGAAAGTAAGTATACTGAGTAGTTCTTTTTGGGAATAGAGGGAAATGAAGAAGAATGAATAACATTCAGTTTAGAAAGAATCTTCACAGTTAGGTAGAGTTTGGCTTTGTTCGTTTAGACAAGGAAAAAAATTCCTCCAGTGTCTATGAAAGGTCATTTTTTGTGTTATTTACCTTATATAGTTTTCTGCAAACTTTGAGTTCATTTTTATCTTTTCATGTTTTTGGTAATTTTAATACAATTCTTTCTTATAGTCATCAATTGTTCACTATCTAGAGGAGTGAACTAAAATTGGACTGTCACTGAAAAGTTTCACAATATCTCCTGAGATATGTCCTTCCAAAAAAAACATAGAAAGTTCTTAGGTTACTGTTTTATATGGATTTATGAAAAATTACAATCCATTACAGTACATGGGGGTTAAGGAGAAGAGTTGTTTTCATTAGTTTTCTGTAGAATTTTTGAATCAGATAGTACCTATAGACCCAGGTCATAATCAAGTCATAACTCAATTATTATATCTTTCTCATGGGATCCCTCACCTGCAGTTTAATACATAATTCTGCTTAGACCTGTTTTTTTATTCCTGAGAACATATTACCTCTGAGAGGGTGCTAGAACTGATCAATTTATTAACAAAGATCAATTAGGAAATACAAATAATGTAGATCTGATTAATTATGATTAATTAAAATAAAAATAACTAATTATGACTACATAAAACAAAACTGAAATAGGCCAAAGCAATGTTGAATTATTTAATGCTTATCAATCAACTGGCTTTTATTAAGCACTTAATATACTCAAGGCACCATACTGAATGCTAAAGATAAAACAAAAGAAAAACAAAAACAAAAGAAACGACAATCGCAAAAAAATCCTTGGTCCTACAGGAAACTCACAGTTTAGTGGAAAAGACAACATGCAAACAACTACGTATAAACAAACTGTACACCGAATAAACCCCCATATCTTTGAGGGAAGACATTAAGATTTAGGAGAATCCAGAAACATTTCTTGCAGACAGTTAGACTTAGATGAAATTGGAAGGAAACCAGAGAAACTAGGAATCAGAGATGAGAGAGAGAATTCCAGGCTAGGGGAGAAATGTTTGCATTAAGGAGATGGAGTATCATATGCAAAGAATAGGAAGGAGGTAAATGTCACTATTACAGAGCATGTGAAGAAGATTGGGAAGGTCAAAAGTGGCCAGATTATAAAGGGCTTGGAAAGCAACCAGAATAATTTATTTGGTCCTGGAGGTAAAAGGGAGATACAGGAGTTGAATGAGGAGATAGGAAGGATAATATGGTGCTTTGGGAACATCAATTTGCATGCAGTTTTAAAAGCATCAGCTAACAATACAGTGATTAAAGACTAGAAGATTTTAGCAGACTATGATTTCAATATGAGTTAGTAGTATGATATAGCATTCAAACAAATGAACAAATAAGTAAATAAATCTAGTGAAGACTTTAGTTTTACAGAGAAAGCCTCTCCTTTCCCCCTCCCACTCCTTGTAAAAGAGTCAGGATAGTCTGGCTATATTCTGTGCTGATTGATCAGATTGAGAGCACAATGTTCAGTTCTGGGCATTATATTTTAAAGAAACACATTATTAAGCTAAGGAGGAAAGCAACTGGGATTCTGAAAGTCCTTGAAATCATGCTTTATGAAGATTGGTTGAAAGTGGAGAAGTTGAACCAGGAGAATAGATTAAGAGGAGACATGGCAGTTTTATTTCAAGTTTTTAAAGTCATCATGTAGGAGAGGGACTTATCTTAATGTGCTTGACCATGGAAGACAGATCCAGGAATGATGAGTAGAAGTTTTAGATAGAAAAATTTCAGTTGAGGTAAAGAAAAACTACCTAAAAGAAGAACTATTGGAAAGTACAATGGATTAACTGAGGACGTAGTTATTTTCCTCTCATAAGAAGTCTTAAATAAAGGCTGGATGATGATCAATCATTGGAGATATAGAAAGTATTCATATTCTGGTGTGTATTGGACAAGATGACCACAAAGCTCATTTTTCTCAATTTTTTTTTGAAAATTTAAGTTGTCTAAATGTTTATTTGAAGATTGTTTTAAAACAATTGTTTTAAAAATATTAAATTAAACCTGAGAGTATATAATTTCAATTCTGGCCATAAATTTAGAGTTGGAAGAAATGTTATAGGTTATAAAGTCCAACCCTCTGATTTTAAAGATGAAGAAACTAAGACTCTGAGGATTTTTCCAGGCTCACATAACTAGTTATTATGAGATGCATGATTCAAAAAAACATCTTGCTGCTGACTCCAAATCAAGTAAGAAAACATTTACTAAGCACCTACTGTTGTTCAAGGCAAAGCATTAGTCTTTAGTTCAGGGATTTATCTTTACAATATTACTTATGGCATATAATAAAAAAATAGGTAATATAGTATATACCAGGTTTTCATAGAAAGTCATTGAAAAAAAAACCCATACTGTTACCTTCCAACTTCTTTATTAATTCATGTCATCCTCTACCCTCCTAAATGGAATTCATACTCAGAATTTTCCTAAAATATATATGGGCCATGAATCTGAGGCCCACTGAATCTCAAAGGTCATTCTCTCTCCTTTTTATATTTTTACCAAAGTTAAACATGAGATTGACTTCCCATCCCCAAACCTCTAACTTGACACCATTCTCCATGCTAACTTCCATCAGTAATCATATGGATAAGGGCAATTTCCTTGCTGTGCCAAAGATATTTGGAAATTTATTCTATTTTGAATTTTATTGATGCTTTCCCTGTATGTGACTGGTTGTATTAATGGATAAGCCTATGTGAAGTTTAAGAATTGGTGCTAAGCTCTGTAGTATACTTGTTAATCTAATCCTTTATTTATTTATTTTTAAATAGATTAAAGGTAGATCTACATGGGATGACTGGATAATTTCAGAATTGAAAGCTTCAATTCAATTTAGCCAGCTTGTCTTATCTATATGAGAGTCTGCTAATGGAATCAGACCTTTATTTGGACTATGAAAAACACAAAATTAGACCTAAAATACGGTCATGGCATAAACTACCTAATTGATTTGCAAGCTAACATAGTCCTATTGATTTTAATTGTGCTTCAGTCTCTATTACAGGTTCTAAGTCATTAGTGCCAGAGCCTCCTGAACTCTGACACAGGCATGCCTGAGGGATTTGGAAAGAACTCAGGGACTGTCATGGACAAAGGAACAAATGAGTGATCTTGTTGTACAACATCCTTATAACGCAAACCTTTGCTATGATCCATACATAAGAGTTTAAGGAGTTTCAAAAACTACTCTGTATGCAAGATTTCTCTAGGGACACACACTCTCTCTCAAAGAGAGCACAGATATACACAAAGATAGCTATGGTTCCTGAATCCTCGATGTTATACCTATAACTCTAACATAGCATATATTTTTCCTCATTTCCAGTCACAGGCAGCTGGTGGAATGATCGAGTTCTGACCCGGGAGCAGGAAGACATAGTTCAAATCTGACTTCAAAAACCTATAAGCTGTGTCACCTTAGACAAGTCACTTGTTCTCTGCTTGTCTTGCATTTCCTCAGCTCTAAAATGGCACCTAACTTGTAGATTAGAGATTCAAATGAGATAATGTTTATGTAAAAAAGCACTTACCATGGGAGGAATAAGAAGACCGATCAGAGGCAGTAAAGCAGGCTATTCCTTTCCAAATAACTTGGGGAAAAAATAAAAATGTGGAGTGGCAGAGACAACTAAACATCAGAGTAACACATTATTCTGGCCTAAGAAAAACATTAAAACAGTTACAAACAAGCCACAAAGAAAAATGCTAATTGGACACAACCCCAAAAGTAATTCCTAGAAGAGTTAAAAAAGAGCTAAGAGTGATAGATGGTGCAAAAAGGAAAATGAAAGAGTGTAATGCAAGAAAATTATGAATAGAATAAAAAGTTTGGCTATAAGAGGCTCAAAAATTCTCAAGAACTCCTTATAAAACAAAATAGGCCAATTAGAAAATTAAGTAAAATAATTCACTGAAGAAAAGAACTCCTTAAAAGCAAAATTGGTCAAATGTAAAAAGAAGTACAAAAACTCACTGAAGAAAATAATTCCTTAAAAATTAAAATTGGTCAAGTGGAAGCTAAATGACTTCAAGTTTCACCATGGATGATGATTTTTCTGTTCTTGTTGTTTACAATGCTTCTAGAAAGTGCAAAGTTAGTTTTGCAGAAGATGATGTCCCTCACACTTTCTTTCCTTCCATTTTTGGGTGCCTGAGACATGAGGGTGTGATGGTGACTATTGGTCAGAAGACAGCTATGTGGGGGATGAAGCCCAGAGCAAGAGAGGTATTTTGACCCTGCAGTACCCCATTGAACATGGTATTATTGCCAGCAGGGATGACATGGAGAAGATCTGGCATCACACTTTCCACAATGAGGTCTATGTGCTCACAGAAGCCCCCTGAACACCAAAGCCAGCAGAGAAAAGATGACTCAGATTGTTTGAGACTTTCAGCACCCCACCCACATATGTTGCCATCTAGGTTGTGCTGTGTCTGTATGCCTATGGTCATACCACTGGTATTGTAAAGGACTCTGGTGATGGTGTGACCCACACTGTGTCCATGTATGAAGGTTATGCCCTTCCCAATGCCATCCTCCATCTGTATCTGGCTGCCATGATCAGATGGACTACCCAAGATTGGGAACAGTACCACTGCCACAGCTCATAGGGAAATCATGTGTGACACCAAGGAAAAGTTGTGTTATGTCACCCTAGACTTAGAGCGGGAGAGAGCTACTGCTACATATTGCTCCTCTCTGGAAAAGAGCTATGAGCTCCTTAATAGTCATGTTATCACCATTGGCTATGCAATGCTCTGGTGTCACTCTTCCAACCATCTTTCTTGGGTATGAGATCCTGTAGAATCCATGAAACTACTTTTAACTTAGTTATGAAGTGTGATGGTGACATCTGTAAGTGTCAGTATGCCAATACTGTACTGTCTGGAGGTACCACCATGTATCGATTCATTGCTGATAGGATACAGAGGGAGTTTACAGTCCTAGACCCCAGAACAATAAAAATTAAGATCATTGCCTCAACTGAGTGCAATAATTCTGTCTGGATTGGAGACTCCATCCTGGAGTCTCTTTCCACCTTCCAGCAGATGTGGATCCGTAAGCAGGAATAGGGTGAATCTGGGCCCTCCTGTGTTCACTGTAAATGCTCCTAAATTAACTCTGTGATGTTTGTTTTTGTTTTTTCAAAAAAATGTTACATGATAATTCTCCACTCCCCATCTCACCCCCCAAAAAAGATAAAATTGGCATGGATTTATTTTATTTTATTCATTCATTCATTTCTTTGTTTGTTTGCTTGTTTATTGATTGATTGTGCTTGACTCAGGATTTAAAAACTGGAACAGTGAAGATGATGAGCAGTCTAAGTATGTTAGAGGAAAACATCCCCAAAATTCTACAGAGTGTCTTCAGGACTCTGATTTCACATTTGTTTTGTTTGTTTTTAATAGTCATTCTAAATATTATATGATGTGTTTTTACAGAGAGTTACTTGCCTCTATGAAGGCTGCCGTGTTCTGCTAGAGCAAAGGAGCTCAAAAATCCAGATGAGATGCAAAGGGGAGAAGGTATTAACATTGCTTTGCATGTAAACTATGTAATCCTTTAAAATAATTTTGTATACTCTGCCTTAATACTTGTTCCTTAAAAAATAAAAGTCACAACCATAATGAATGCCCCCCCCCCGCCTAAATTCCCTTCCTGCCCTCAACATAGAAGTGAATGAAGATTTACAGTCTCCTTACAAGTTTTATGATATTGGGGCCAGTACTTGAGGGAGGGAAGGAGCTTTATCTGTACAATGGCTTAAGGCCAGTTCAAACAACAGTGCATATGAGAGACAGACAGACAGACACAGAGACAGACAGAGATTTAGAGAGAGACAGAGACAGAGATGGAGAGAGAGACAGAGACAGAGAGAGACAGAGACAGAGAGGCAGAGAGAGACAGAGACAGACAGGGAGACAGAGAAAGAGACAGAAAGAGAGAGACAGACAGACAGACAGAGTAAAATGAAAACTCCAGGAACATTAGAACCAAATTCCAGAGCTCCCAAGTCAAAAAGAAAAGATTGAAAGTAGTTAGAAAGAAGCAATTCAAATAACATGGAGCCACAATCACGATCACACAAGATTTAGTGGCTTCCAAGTTAAAAGAGTGGAGGGCTTGGAATAAGATATTCCAATAGGAAAAAAGAGCTTGAATTACAACCAAGAATAATGTATATAGTAAAATTGAGTATAATTCTTCAGGGGGAAAAAACAGCTATTTAAGGAAATAGAGAACTTTCAAACATTACTGAATAAAAAAAAGAAAAGATCAAATGAGAATTAAAAAAAAAAGATGTCATTCAAGCACCAGTCTCAAGAAAAGCATAGAAAAGTAAACATGAAAGGGAAATCATAAAGAATTCAATAAGTTATGCTGTTTATATTCCTATATGGGAAAATGAAACATGTAACTCCTAAGGACTTCAGCATTATTCGGGCAGATGAAAGGAGTTTACATAGAGGGCATCAGCATGAGTTGATTGTGTTGGAATAATCTAAAAAAAAGTCATGGTGTGAGAAAGAGGCATAAACTGGGAGAAGGGAAAAGAAGAGTTGTAATGGAGGAAATTATTTCACATAAAATAGGAATACAAGAATAGCTTTTAGAATAGAGGGGTAAATGGGGTGCATGGCAGGCAATACTTGAACTTCACTGTCATCAGAACTGGTTCTGGGAGAGGAGGAGGAATTGGAGGAGGAGGACGAGGAGGATGAAGACTAGGAAGAGGAGGAGGAGTAGGAAAAGGAAGAGGAGAAGGAAAAGGAGGAGAAGGAGGAGAGACAGGAGAGGGAGAAGGAGGAGGAGGAAGAGGAGGAGGAGGAGAAGGAGAAGAAGAAGAAGAAGAAGAAGAAGAAGAAGAAGAAGAAGAAGAAG
>NW_027185863.1:23087624-23152398 GCF_028583685.1 Petaurus breviceps papuanus | reverse complement strand
AGAAGAAGAAGAAGAAGAAGAAGAAGAAGAAGAAGAAGAAGAAGAAGAAGAAGAAGAAGAAGAAGAAGAAGAAGAAGAAGAAGAAGAAGAAATGGAAAAAATAGAATGGAGGTAAATACACAGTGAGTAATCATACTGTGACTGTGAATGGCATGAGCTTACCCATAAAATGGAAGCTGATAACAGAATGAGTTAGAAACCACAATCCAATAATATGCTGGTTGCAAGACACACACTTTAAGTAGAGAAATACATACATAGTTAAAGGGCTGGAGCAGAATCTAATATGCTTCAACTGCAGTTAGAAAAAAAAGGTTAGGGTAGTAATCATGATCTCAGACAAAGCAAACAAAAATCTAATTAAAAAAGATAATCTGGGAAACTATATTTTGTTAAAAGGTACAACGGACAATAAAATAATAAAAAAATTCACTGAATTTCTCTGATAAAAGATTCATTTCTTATGTATAGAGAGAACTGAATCAAATTTATAAAAAGATAAGAACTATTCCCCAATTGATAAATAATCAAAGGATGTGAACAGGCAGGTTTCAAAAGGAGAAATAAAGGCTATTTAAAGTCATATAAAATGCATTAAATCATTCTTGATTAGAGAAAAGCAAATTAAAACAATTCTGAGGTACAACCTTTCATCTAATAGAACTGACAAATGTTAAATGGCATTAGGGAAAATAGGTACATTAATGAACTGCTGGTGGAGTAGTGGACTCATCCAATCATTCTCAATATCAATTTAGAACTATGTTCAAAGGATTGTAAAACTGTGCATACCCTTTGACCCAGCAATACCACTACTGGGTCTGTAGCCCAAATTGATCAAAGAAAAAGGAAAAGGATCCATATGTACAAAAATACTTACAGCAGCTCTATTTTTGGTGGTAAAGAATTAGAAAGAAGGGTATGTTCATCAACTGTGAAATGGCTGCACAAGTTGTGGCATGTGATTTTGATAGAATACTATTATGCAATAAAAATGGCAAGAAGGTGGTTTAAAAAAACCCAGCAAGCCTTATATGAATTGATTCAAAGTGAAGTGAGAAGAACCAGGAGATCATCGTGCTCATACAAGCAATATTATAATGATTATTGACTATGAAAGACATGACTACTTTGATCAATACAATGTGTAAGGGAGAAAATTTGAAATTCAAAATTAAAAAAAAAGATTAAGATAAATCACATATGCACACATACACACATTTACTTAACAAAGTGCCTGGTACCACATAGTAGTTGCCATATTTTTTCTCCCCCTACTTTTCTCTTTCAATCCCTTTTTAAACCTTTAAAAGATCAGTGTTATAACCAAAGTGTAAAAAATTGCCTCTAACAGATATTATCCTAGAGATTCTGATTCTCCATGTTATTTTCATTATTTTTTCTACTTCACTGAAATGTTTTTTTTCTCTTCTATTTTCTAGTTTTGTTAAAGGATAGCTGCTGTCTTCCTGGCCCCACAGACCAACATTCTTACCTTTTTTGATAGTAGTAATGGTAACATCAACATCCCAACTCAAATATTTTCCTTTATACAGTGACATACATATCTACAAATACATATTTGTAAGTTTAGCAAAGGTAGAATTATTATATATACGTAAATATGCATTTAATATTCATTTGCTACAAATTTGATATTTATAATAAAAATAGTTTCTCCTAGTAGGATGTGAGCTGCTTGAGAAGAGGTAAAGTTTCTTTTAAAATTTTATTCGTGTGACCAGCAACTACCACAGTCTGGTACATAGTAAGCACTTAATAATTGTTCATTGGATGGAATTGATTTAGAAATATTTGTGAAATTAGATATAGTTCTCCCTTGTTGTATGTATATGCAAAAATTATGACTATAACCCAATGTTATATTGCTCAAATTTAAAAATGCATCTACTTTTTCAATAAATTAAACAAAAGACACTTAGAATTTCACAACACTTAGAATTTCATGACACTTGCAAATTCTGTGAAGAGTCCTTGGTTTAAGAGCTGCTAAAAACTAATACTCCAAAAAACTCTCAGAGAAAGTTTTCCTTAGACTTTCAAAATGTTTTTCAAAAGTTTCAACAGTTTTTTTATAACTAAAAAATGGTGAAGAAATGTATCTATCTTGCATATACGCATATTCATTCACATATATATTATATATGTATATATATATATATATATATAATCTTTTAACCATTAGAGATTTTTGACAGCTAAACTGCATACTCTTAAAAACAAGGAACTCTCCAGAAGTACTTTACATAGCCAACTACCATACTATAAACTGTCTAGATGAATGTCTGGCCTTCTATTATCCATGGGGCTTTCCTGTCTATCTCTACTTCACTAGTAGTAAACCATAGCTCAGAAAATGCTGGTTCTGCATACAAAAGCCCTTGGGAAAAGCACAGTCCTGTTAATTTACTGGTGGCAGGGAGAGAATAGTTGTCAGAGTGCCTGGAAGCAGACCAGCAGACTGTTGACTTAATTATACCAGACAACAGAGCCAACATTTTAAAGCTGTGAAAGATGGCAATTTTTCACACTCCCTTTTCTCCTACTCCTCCCCCCACCTGAATCTGCTGAAATAAATCATTGAAACCATTAAGTGCTATAGTGAATATTGGCAATAGTTAGGTCTTTTTTACCCCTTGTCATTAACTAGTTTTATATCTAGTTGGCATACCATAAACAACTAATCTCAAATCACTCCAAAGTCAGTTAAAATGCTACATAATTCAGAAGCCAGATACTAAGCAGTAAGTAGTGATAAGACACATACAATATGCTGAACTAAGGAAAGTAAACCTACAGATAAATTCCTACAGTTCCTACAGTTAAATTTTCAAAAAGTAGTCGCTTTTGTTATAGGAAGGAAAAAAAAACTAGAATCATGTTAAGTTTCACACTGATTTAGATTTTTTTTCTGGAAATCAAAGGGAAAAGTTTTTCTAATTTTATATTTGAGTTTAAAACATGAAAATATTGATGGTTGAAATTGTTTTTATAGTGACATGTGTGTGGGAGTCAGAAAAGCACTGTCAATGAAATTAAAAGTTCATATTTCATAGCATAAACGAAATTTAACTTCTTTCACTCTGCATGTGCACATACATAAGCATATACATACATGAATACATATATGTATATATAAAAATTGCTTACTGTGGCAAAATCCAGTTCTTAATTACTAATAAATTTGATATTATATGACTGTAATTCATGAAACCAAACAGATTGATGGTATTAGCCCTAAAAATATCTTAAAAGGAAATGGAAAGACAGATGGTAGGAGATTAGATGAAAGAAAGGAAACATGAAGAAATGTATGACCAGCAAAGAAGGTTCAATACGGAGACAGAATGAAAAAAACTCTGAAGGAGTGGGCAATGCAAAGAATACAATTCTTCCAAACAACAAGGAAGAAAACAACAACATGAGAGTAGATCTCTTGTGGAAAAATCATGATTAAAAATGGATCAGAATTCTGCTAGATAATAAAAGTTTGATTTGAATCAGTGGAGGCCAAGATGACTTATTGTTGATGAAATTCAAAATATCAGAATATGCATAATCCAGTATTCTGGGTATAAGGATAAATAATATTAATATCAACAATAATTATAATAGTAGCAACAATAATAGATAGCATTTAATATAACCTACTATGTATAATGAACTGCACTGTTTTTTCATAAATACTATCTCATTTGATTCTCACAATGACCTTAGGAGGTAGGTACTATTATAATCCCTATTTTATAATTGAGGAAACTGAAATAGGCAGAGGATAAATGACTTGTTCAAGGTCACATAGCTATTAAGTGTTGAAGGTTAAATTCAAATTCATCTCTTCCTGACTATTCACTGTATAACTTATTCCTAATATGAAGATAAAGAAAATAAATCTTTAAGGAATTGAACTTTTAGTATATAGGAACACGTTTTTGTAGGTCAAGGTTATTGCTAATTTTCTATAAAAATATTTGAAATTTATTCTAGACTTCTAAAGAATTGGATTTCTTCCCTATTTACTAGTTTACTTTTGACATAAATCCTATTTTCTTTACACATTTTTTTTGGATTTGCTTTTGGAAAATGATGAAGTGCTTCCAGACTCCAGATTTGTATCTAAAGTTGCATTATATTTATATTTATAAGCATAAATATTTTTCCAATATGTGTATTACTTTAAGTTATGGAGAACCAATGTGTTTGAAGAATTAAAGTTGTGTTGCCCCAAAAGGCAGAAATTAGGCCTTAGTAAGTGGAAACATATTATGAGTAAAGAATTGTGTAAGTGGAGCAGTGAAAATTGTAATAATAATTATGATAACTAGCATTTATATAGTATCTACCACATGTTAGGTACTAAGCTAAATGTTTTACAAATATTATCTCATTTGACTCTCACAATAAGTACAAGAATATAACATTAATGGAATTTAAAGATCCCCTCTATTGGCTTGGTTGAGTGTTAAAACACAGAGCTTGTGAATCCCACTTGTGGGATGGACTTGTTGATGGGAAAAGAGATGGCTGAACTGGGAGGAGCTGGTGATGTGGATTTAGAAAGACACAAGCAGAGAGTGAGACAGAAGAATTTTTTGGAGGCAGCATCGTGGAGGCAGAGAGACGGAGAGGATTGCTGAGGGCCAGTTCAAGCTGCCCAGGACTTTTTAGAGTAGCCACCCAGAGCTGCCAAGGACTGAGGACACATGGCCATTATGCTCGTACTTTGTCTGTCTGTTTTGATGTTGTTTTGACAAATTCATCCGTTGGTGAAGGACGATCCCGTTCTTGCAGAGGTCCTG
Organism: Petaurus breviceps papuanus; assembly: GCF_028583685.1. Classification (NCBI taxonomy): domain Eukaryota; kingdom Metazoa; phylum Chordata; class Mammalia; order Diprotodontia; family Petauridae; genus Petaurus; species Petaurus breviceps. The sequence goes on along the minus strand of NW_027185863.1, from coordinate 23,147,578 downwards.
GAACCTTGCTGTTGGTTCAGAAGCCCTGAAGAAGGATTTTCTTGCTGTATGTTTACAGAAATCCTGGAAGAGGGTCTTGCTGATTTTTTCAGGGGTCCTAGGACTGTTCTGCAGACAGAGAATGAATTAATGAGGTCACTGGCAATGTTTCTTGTGGCCTTGTTAAGCTTTGTCTCCCCAGGAACAGAGATTGTTGAGAACTTGCCTCGGGTCAAGATGAAAAAGAGACCTCTCTTTGGGTATTAAATGCTGTGACAATATCTTAACTGTGTTGTAACTCTGGGGTAAATGGCCTATTCAGTTGTGATCCAGGGGTGGGGAACTTTTGAATTTTTTTTTGTGCTCTGTGACTGACCAAATGAATGTATTTTTTTTATGATTGGAAACTAATCTCCATTTGAGAAGAGAGGCTTTGTGATCGACTAAATGTATGTACTTTCCAGGGGTGGAGTAGTACTTGGTTGAATTACACTTGGTGAATGTTGTATTTTGAATTATTTTGTATTTTTATTTTCTCTGTTCTTAACTTGTCACTGAAGAAAATGGAGAGCATCTATGCTGGTATTTTGAACCTTGGGAAGTTGCCTTTGCTTGGCATTAAAAGAAGGTAGGTGCTATTGCTATCCTGTAAAGGTTATGGAATTTGAAGATCTTCCAAGCCCTTTAAAACTTGCTGACATAGCAGGAAGGGGTGGGGCAAGAGGAAGAGGAAGCGAAGCTAGAGTGCTTGCAGTGACTGGAAGTGCCAGCAGCAGCAGCAGCACGAACTTCTGTTTTTGAGCCAGCCAGAATTTCTGCTAAGGACTACTACTGAGGATTGCCAGGGACAGGAAATGCGAGGGGCCAGAGCTGTTTGGAGCATGCTTCCTGGAACCTGAGCAGTTGCCGTGAGTGGGGCGAGGAGGATCTTTGCCGGAGGTAGCCTGTTCTGTTTTGAAGTCTTGAGAATGTAGATGCTTACTACAATAACTACATGGGCTAACTTCATAACTACTGTAATGGCTTTGACTTTCTGGTTTTGGGACTCAGTTTTCTGGTATTTGAATAAATGTTCTAGCTTTACACCCCATGTAGAGAGCCTGGTATATTTTGTGATTGATAACCATATCAGCATATTTATAGTTACCATAGGCATTGTGAATATTGCATTGTTGATACATATCCCCATTTTACAGCTGAAGAAAGCAAGGTTAAGTGACTTGCCCAAGAACAGGTATCAAGTATATGACCCTGGAAATGAACTCTGTGTTCCAGACTCTAGGCCAATACCCTAAATATATATGTTTCTGAGATTTGAAATCAGATGGGATAGGCTACTTTGTCATTTATTCATTGATAAGATACCAAAAGGAACACTCCTAGAAAGAGTAAAGTTTCTCTCTTTAGAAGTTTTATAGAAAGATTTGAAATGTAACTCAAACTGAAGAGACATGAGTGAGTAGCAATTTATTTTGTTGGAGGGAATGTTCATATTGTTGAGGTTAAAAATCTATCAAAATGTCAGTATTATAATATGTCAGTATTGAGTCCATTATTTTGCCATTTTTACATCTTTTATTACTGTTTCTGTCAGAATATGAAGAGTTGTTAATCACAAAGTATATATTAGAGAGAAAACAGCTAGTATAATTCAAAGAGATAGAGTAGGAAGAATCACAAGTCAAAGATAGGGAGATAAAACCAAATAAATAAAAGGAGAAAGGGCAGTGATACACTGTAGGATTTCCTAAATATAATAAACTCTTCATCTCTGAAGATTTTGGACTCAGTTCATCATCATTTTATAGTGCTATTCTAATATACAAAAAAAAATTATGGATAAATTCAAAGTGTATTGTGTGGGTGGTGGTAAATCCATGTAGTTGTAGTCAAAAGTTGAAAATTTGTTTTTTTCACATGCTTTGTTATATAGTGTAGGTGATTCAATCAGCACCTTTCATATTACTATGATTTCCTCCCGCATGCCTGCGTTAGGAAGCTTTGTAGTAATCCAAATCTCAATATACAAAGTCTAATATCTGCAAGTAGAAGAGTTTAGGCATTAACAGAAAATATTTATTTTTTATAACTTATATAACAGGTAGTCTATCTTGCTTAGCACATCACTGGATGACAATACTTAGTGTACTGTTGATCAAAGTAATGATATATTACAACAATCAGGCAGTCAAGTGTTTCTTGAATGACTATATGCATGAATGAAAGATAACTAAAGGAATGATGGAATGAATGAAATGTAAGTTCAGAATCCTAAAATTTAGGTGATGACTCATATTTGGTTGAGTGAAAAGGATACTTCCAATATACTTTTTTGAAAAGCTCAAGTTGTATAGATTTTACTTGATCTATACAGACAGAAACAGACATAGTTAAAACCTATACTAATAAAATTCCATTTATTACTTTTCCCAGAGCCTACAAAACTGATACTGTTTAAATTAGAAAACACTATGTCATACTTCATATGTCACTTAAGTGAAGATATTAAAAGGTAAAATCCTTATCTTTTAAGTCTGACATTACAATTTACATGATCTTATAGCTAAGTCATCACTTGTGTTTATAATCTTGCACTTAGTTTCAAAGGATTTGACTGCAAAATATAGCATAAGATAAATAATATAAGGCTTTTACTATTCCTCCTCAGGTTTTACAAAATAAGGAAGCAGATTAAATGAATAGAGGAAAAAAAGAAATCAATTAATTTATGAAGAATTAAATAAATTAACTAATAAAATATGAATTATAAAATAACAATGTGAAATAAGTACCAAAGATTTTGAATAAAATAAATTTATTTAGGCCAGAAACCAAGATGACATGATCTGAGTGTACTTAACACAATTAAATATAATTTAGAAATTTTTGATGATAATTCATATAGAAATGATCATGGACTGAGAATGGAAATTGATCAGTATGATACCCACCTAATTTAAGCGGATAATATTATCATTATATTGCCAATAACAAGAACTTTTTTATTTTCCAGGTGTAGAAAATACTGATATGAAAGTTTATTCCACTGATAAAAATTCAATATTCTATATCCTAGACTTTTAGAGAGTTTCCTAGAATGGTAAGAGTTTAAGTGACTCGCTCATGGTCACACATATGTATCAGAGGCAGGATCTGAAAATTCCAGGTCCTGATTGTTCTGAGTCCAACTCTATCCACTAGAATAGCTGACCCTATTAACACTAAAGATCAGAGACATGCAAATAATTAACATGGATACAAAGGAAAATATAGATGAAATCTTTATTATAATGTGGGGTCATTATATAAAGGTGACAATAAAGTTCTATGCATCTCACACTATAATGAGAGAAACAAAATTGAAATCATTATCCTTAGGAGAGATTATTGGTAGAATGGATCCTGTGGAATAGTTTTAAGAAAATGTATCAGTGAAGTGATTTATAAGTCTCCTGAAGGAAACAGGGAGTGGGCAAAGATATGCATAACATGACTTCATGAAGATATGTGATCTACCTTGATCATACAGATTTTTTACTTTTTTCTACATTATATGCTATGCTACAACATGAATTGAGAAAATATGGTCTAGACTATATAATTGCTAGTTTGGTTCATAACTGGATTGGGATAAGATAGGGAGGCTGAAAATGCAGCAAAATACTCAGATTTATGGCGTGTTGATTCCCTGAGGCAAGCTCTGTGCAGAAACTAGTTGTACGATTTTGACTGTATTTTCTAGGTAAGGTATGCAGATAATGCCTTAAAGTAGTAATCACCATCTTAATGTCAGGCTGTCTTTGTCATTACCTCCATTTTATCACTTCACACTCAGTTCTCAAACCTTTGCAATCTGACTTTTGACCTCATTATTGAACTGAAACCTGTCTAAGGATGCTAATGACCTAATTGTCAAATGTGAAGGTCTTTTCTGAATCCTTATGCTGAATGACTTCTCTGCAAAATGTTACGTAAGACCTCAGAGTCATCCTCATCTCTCCTTTTTACCCTCATTTCTCATGTCCAATTACTCCTCATTTTTCCAATTTTTACTTCAAAATTGCCACACATCTATCCCTTTCTTTGTACTTATAAAATTACTGTCCTGGTCCAACACTTCAACACCTCTTAGAAGAAAGGGGAAATAAAAGTATTTATTAATTATTTTGGGGAGAAGTATAAGCAAGTATGCCATTATGAAAAGGAGCTTACATTCTCAAGTTGTTGTTCAGTCACTTCAGTCATATACAACTCATTGTGATCCTTTTTTTTTTGGAGGAGGGGGTTCTCGGCAATGAAATTGCCATTTTCTTCTCCAGCTCATTTTACAGATGTTGAACTGAGGTCAACAGGATTAAGTGACTTACCCAAGATCACACAGCTAGTAAATGGCTAATCTTGGATTTGAACTCATGAAGATGAATCTTTCTGACTTCAGGACCAATACTCTATTCACTGAACCACCTATGTGCTCTAAAACAACACAAAAAAGGAAGCTGACAAGTGGGGATGGGGGCAAATGCATGAAGGTACCCAGGGTAGGAACATGGTTTTGAAATCCTGAGGAAGTCAAGAACAGGCCGGGGAGGAAATGAAGGTGGGATGTCCTGAGCTCCTCCACAAAATGGAGTCTTCATGTGGAACTCAACAAAAGGGAAAGAGTAGCTTTGTAGAGAGATACTTCATGGTGAGTGGACCACAGGGGAAGTAGGCTACTCAAGGGAAAGGAGGTTCCTCTAGATACTGAGGGAACTTCCAGGATGAGTCAGCATTAGAGGCAACATAATTTTGATGTCTAGAGAGTTAGAAGCAGGGACAGGATGAGAATAAAGGCATACTTTCTTGGGATCCTCCACAAAATGGGGTCTTGCTGAGAAACTTAGCAAAGAAAGAAAGGAGGTGACAAGTCTGTTAAGAATTTTTTTTTATTTGGAGATATATGAAATTAGTTTGGAACTGCTTGTCTACATTGAATGAATATTTACTCTTGAGTCAGAAAACCTGGGTTTAATACTAGCTATGCTGCTTCTTGTTTGGCCTTAAGCAAGTCTGTTCACATCTATGAATGTCTTTTTCCTCATCTTTAAAATGAAGTTTTAGGGCTAGAAGATATTTGATTCTGATATCACCATATTAATGAGACCTATAAATCATCTGACCAGTAAGTGGTTCAGTGGATAGAGTGCTCGGCCTGGAATCAGTAAGACTCATCTTCCTGAGTTCAAATCTGACCTCATACACTTACTAGCTTTGTACTGCTGGGCAAGTCACTTAACCCTGTGTGCCTCAGTTCCTTATTTGTAAAATGAGCTGGAGAAGGCAGTGACACACCACTCTAGTATCTTTGCCAAGAAAGCCCCAAATAAGGTCACAAAAAGTTGGACAGGCTGAAAATAACTGAACTGCAAAAGAGATCATCTAATCCAACCCCACATTTTACAGGGGAAGAAACATGGAGGCAACATGGTTTTGAACATAAATTGATTTTGCTCAGTCATACAAGTAGCAATTAGCAGATCTTCACTTTTATATCTTAATTCTTTTTAAATTAACAAGCATTTAGTTCCTTTCCTTTCTGCTACCTTTTCTCCTCCCCAGGGCAGGGCAAGCCTTGTAAAATACACACAATCATTCCAGACAAACTTCCATACTGGTCTTATAAAAGAAAAAAAAGTCTCATTCTGTATATTTAGTCCATCAACTATTATTCAGAATTGTTCATTTTTTATGACGTTGTTGTTATATTATAATGTGTTTTCCTAGTTCTGTTCACTTCACCCTACATCAGCTCATACTAGTTTCCCCAGGCTTCTCTGAAGCTATTCCTTTCATCATTTCTTACAAGACCATAGCATCCCAATGATTCATATACCATGTTTTCTCCTTGTCATCTGACTCCTCCTAGAGTGTCCACCAGCTCTAAATATTTGATATTATAAAATACTGCCTTGACTTAAGTTGGGCTGGAGATGGACTAAATTACCTCTAGAAATTGTCTCCATCTATATAATTTCATAATTTTGCAACACCAACAAATGACTCTGATTCAGACATAAACTCATTTAGGTAGAATTTTTTTTAAATGATGTTTGTCTTATAGCACCAAGAGCACACATGCTCTTTAAAAACTTCAGTAACAAAAAGGAAGCTTGCATTGCCTAAGTGTTGACAACCTGTCATCTGGTTTTAAAAAGTTTCCAACTTGTTCCAAAGATAATAAGAGCTAGAGCACTGATGAGTATTCAATTCTGCTAACTGAAGAAGAATGAGAGGGAAGAGAGAACAGAGAAATAATTATTGAAAAAAATGACATTATTTATTTTAAATAATTGTGTTTAAGGTTATACTAAATGACCTCTAAAATACCATATAATTCTGACATTCTGTTACATGTTTATAGAATCTCAAAAAAAGATGGTTGAGTTTACAACACATGTTTTCAAATATACATTTGTTTTCTTTGAGGCAGAAGATATGGAACCTACAAAATCAATGGTTTATGTGGGTACCCTTCTTTTTTGTTATTATAATTATAGTAATTGTGATAATGATAATACAAATGATCAAAATTGAAACTGGTATTTATTTAGAGGTCATTAAAGTTTTTAAATTGTTTTGTTTATATTATACCAAAGTCCTATAAAGAAAGGGGTATGCCTATTATCATCTTCATTTTGCAGTTGAAGAAACTGACTCAGAAAGGTTATTTGTTGATGGACACACAGCTAGTTAGTATTATTCATATTCTAACTAATCTTTTCTCTAATCGCACCACAGGTATGATGACCTAGAGATGAGCTTTTGTCTTTGTCATGTCATAATCTGGTCTTGTTTTTTTTATCTTTTCTAGTCCTTTACTCATTATTTCTTATCCCTATTTAATGTGGCACTCATAACTAAAGTGTAGCCTCCTAAACTTACTGGAAATCTGGGCTAATTCATAATTATTCAATATGTTACTGAAATCACACTAAAATTGATCATATCAGTCCCATGCAATTCAACATGAATGCCATTCCAAGACTTTGAAGAAAGAATACTCGTAAACTAAACTCAGAATTGGAAGAAGTATACTAAAGCAAAAAGAGCTTGATTAGTTGAGGGGAGGTTCCTCCTTTTTAGACCAAATGATTGGTAAGCAGAAGTCATGTCTAGGTTAGGCATCAATTAGAGGATTGAGGAATAAAGTTAAATAAAGACATAACTATCATAAATGCCATTTTCTGGAAAGTAAAAAAAAATATAGAAAAGAGATTAAAAAAAAACTAGCTGTGTGATGTTGGGTAAGTCACTTAACCCCAATTGTCCTCCAAAAAGCAAAAAAAAAGAGAGAGAGAGAGATTGGGGCAATTTTTTTTGCAGGTTTCATTAAAAATCCTCCATTAAAGAATAACTTACAAATCAGTGCTTGTTGAGAGTGGTTTTTTACATTTTGCACATCCTTAGCATCAAACACAGTAGGTGATATATAGTAGATGCTTAATACTTGATTGATTATTTTAAGTTGTAAAATGTGCTTTGTAAAAGAATTGAACATCTTCTAAAGATAATTTGACATTATTAGTGATATTCATAATATAGGTCATTAAAATATGTACTTGAGGAACAGGGTTTGTTTTGAACATTTTTCAGATTCTTGTTGTTCATACAGCAAATTATTCAAATTAATAAAGAAATCTGCATCACCTGTGTCATCGTTAAAGATTATTCATAGATAACACAGACAGCAGCATGTAGAATATACATATTGAAAAATGGAACACATTTGCAAATTTATTAAGTATATATTTATTAAGAATCAATCTCCGAGATCTAGGCCAGCTATATCTTCCTCTTCAGGAGTCTAGTATTTCCCTGAGGATTTTTGTGTATCTCACTTTCAGTGACATGAGATCAAGCACCTACCCATTGTATCTCATCTCCCCTTCACTCCCTGCCATTGTTAGCTGCTCAATCCTCTACTCTATTTAACAACTTAATATGTACAAAAGGGTGTTACTTAGAATTCTGACCCAGACCAAGGTTAAAAAAAATTTCTCCCAATATCTTAGAAGTCCACTCTTCCTTGTCCTATCATGGTTCTGGAGGGAGAGTGGGCTCAGACAGACTCAGTTCCTTTGGAATGGACTGAAACTTAATTCAGTTTCTTTGTAACATTTATTTTACTAAGTTCAAAACAAAAAATATCTCACTCTTGATGGATAAGTCCTCGTCTCAGCTTCTGTTGGGTAGGGATCCAAAAGTCACTCCTGAAGGTCACTCTTTCCTAATCAGTTTAACAATGCTGGTCTAAAGGTTCAGTGCTGGGATGCAGAGACTCCAAGGCACCTTGAGTCCTGATTTTCATGTATTTATTTTACTTTCTGTAGTCATACTTTGTTGTTGTTGTTTTTGTCTGCTTTCCCTTAATCTTAAGAGAAAAGAACATACTCAGAGGCCAAGAATGGAGGCTTTTTTTTCTCAGAGGACCAAATGACCCTAAAAGGAAAGAGATCCAATATTGTTTAGCTTATATTCATATCACCATCATCAGGGTAGTCAAGTCATAAGAGAGAATTGCAGACACTACTTAAGGTCTTCTTGCTGGTGTCCTGATTTCCCGTTCCAGCACTGTAGCCAAACAAAGAAGGACCCATACACCATATCATTAGCAGAATTGAAGGCTGTCTCAGAATGTTCTATCTTATTTTCAAGGCATTTTTATTATATATCATCACAATGCTCCTGGAAGTAACTTCTCGGCCTCTTCCACATGTGAAGAAACTACCAGAGGTACTTTGCATATGTTACACAAATTATACACATACATGTATACATATATATACATATACACACATATAATTTTAATAAGTGACAGAGGGACAAATGTGTATGTGTGTATATCTATATCTACATATTTGATTTTAACAAGTGACAGAGAAACAAATGTATTTAGACTCAAATACTGCAGGCCCTGAAGTGCTAAAAAGAATGCCTAAAAGGACTGAGGTGTCTATAAAAGGAACTCATCAATCACCTGAAATTTTTAATGAAGATAATATGTGATAAATATGAAAGAAATAACAGATAAAGAAGGATGAATATAAAAGAAAGTCATGTTACTGTGTGTATATTTATATATTTATATTCACATTATATAACCACTCTATACCTAGGTATCTATCTACTTATTTATCTATCTTATCATCATCTAAACATACTCCATACAAACCTTCCTCCTACCCTTCTAGTATTTCAGTCAACTATATCACTTCCCAGTCAACTGTGAACAGTGTTGTAAACTTAACAAACAAAATAAAACTGGAGAACAGAAAATTTTGCATGAAACCTGTTCCTGTATAAATAGTGTCAGTGGAACTAAATCTCAGAAGATATGAGCCCGATAAGGGCTGGGAAACATAAATGGTTGTGTTGTTGTTTAAGTAGATTGGGAAAAAAAATGAAGATCAAAGAATGAACAGGACCACTGCTCAGAGTAGATGGGATAATAATTGATAATAGTCCTTGGGTATGTAAAATGTGCAGATGTTATTGCTAAATCACTGAAAGCAATCTTTGAAATCTTTCACTGGATATGGATAGCATTTTCCATCATGATTCTTTTGGAACTATGCTAGATCACTGCATTGCTGAGAAGAGCTAAGGCTATCAAAGTTGGTCACACGATGTTGCTATTACTATGTATAATTCCATTGTTCTGCTCACTTCACTCAGTATCAGTTCATGTTAAGTCTTTCAAGTTTTTTCTGAAGTCTTCCACTTCATCATTTCTTATGGATTCTATTATGTTCCAATGCATAATCTCATGTATTCTATTATATTCATATACCAAAATTTGTTCAGCCATTCCCTAATTAGTGAGCATTGCCTCAGTTTCCCATTTTTGGCCACGACAAAAAGAGATGCAATAAATATTTTTGTACATGTCAGTCTTTTTCCCATTTATTTTATCTCTTCTGGATACAGACCTAGAAGTGGTATTGCCGTATGCAGTTTTATATGCATTTGGCATATAAATATGCATTTGGCAACCTCTGTCACAGGTTCAAATTGCTCTCCAGAATGCTTGGATCAGTTTACAACTCCACCAAAATTAAATTAGTCTTCCAATTTCCCTACATCTTCTCCAATATTTATCATGTTTATGTTATGTCATGCTAGTCAATCTGATATTTGTGATGTGGTACCTCAGAGTTGTTTTAATTTGCATTTCTCTAATAAACATTAATTAAGAGGATTTAAAAATGTTTTAAGAATGCAAACAATGCTCTTTATACAATAAGATGAAATTTAACCAGGGTAAGTGGAAGGTCTTATGAATGAATTCTAAAAAAAATCAACTTTAATTAAAATTTAAAAAAAGTATCGTTAGATAATAGTTTGTATTTAAAACGTTTCTCCTTCTCATCTTCCCACTTTTTCCTCTCTTTCCTCTCCTTTCACTCCTTCCACTTCTCCTTCTGCTTCTGCTTCTCCTCCTACTCCTTCTTCCTCTCCCGTCCATTCCCCTTCTTTATAGATTGATCTGTCTCTGTGTCTCTGTTTCAGTTTTTCTCTTTCTTTCTGTCCCCCTCACTCTTTACATATAATTGAACTAGTCTTCTAAGACATTTTTTGTTGTTGTTCAGTCATTTTCAAAAGTCTGACTCACATATATGCTTTTAAAAAGATCAACTATAATGTTTTTTATAGAAATAAATAACTAAATGTTTAGACAGAATTAATTTGATTTATTATTGATTTGAGCTAATAGTAAAAATAATGATAATTTTAAAATAATGTATAGGTTTCATGATTCACTAGTAACATTATGAAAGCACATATTTTAGAATTACACACGACATTTATATAAAAAGCAAAAGGTCAAAAAAGGAGGAAATTTACCCATACGTTTGTTAATTGAATTTTAAAAAGTAGTACTTTTTAAAGCTACATGTTTCAAGTAAAAATAATTAGTATTTCAGCAGAATTAGTTAGCAGATAATTAGCTAGAATCCAATGAATACTATTGTATACTCAGAGAAATGTGGACAGTGTGTGTTATTTTAAATATTTTGGGAATCTTTGGCAATGTAAATGAAAATAAAAAGACATATTAGTTTATTCTATACAGTGAAATAAATTCCAACTAGACAAATTATCTGGAATGCAGTTAACAAACTGTCTTTCAGGAAATTTAAAATGAGAAAATAGATCAATTTGTTCATATGAAAATGAACATTTTGCAAAATGAAAAAAAAACAATTCATCCAGAATAATAAGGAACAATAGAGGAAAATTGTATATTAAACCCTTATTTAAAGTTAACATGAAACTTATGTTTTAATAACAAAACTTTTTATAAATAAGAATTATTCTCTAATTGATAATTGGGCATGTATATGAATGAGAATTATTGAAAGAAGAAACATAAATTTCCAACCACCAACCAATGTTTTTCACAATTTCTGCATACAATGATAATGTGAATTAAACCATATTGAAACTTCATCTAATACCCTTAAAAATAGTAAGATAATAAAATGACAAAATTCCATGCTTGCATTATCATGATAAAATATACACAATGATAAACAGTTGCTTGAGTTGTAACTTAGTTCAGCCTTCTTAGAGAACAATATTGAATTATGTGGCAAGATGTACAAAATTTTAATTTTCCTTTTACCTGATGGCATGACTACTGTGATAAGAGCTCAAAGAAGTTGATGCCAAGTGTGAGGTTTAGTAGAAAACATGTGTTTTTGTAATGACAATAACATCAAACTACTGCTACTAAAACTGTTACTAGTATTACTAGCACTAGTACTACTACAAACACAAACTAGAAGCAACAGAAGTATTTATTTATTGGGTAATTGCTGGTAAAAAAATATATGTGAACATAATAGAATATTGTTGTGCAATAAGAAACAATACTTTTAAACTTTTTAAACTATAAGAATAATATAAAATGATGAAGAGTGAGGAAAAAAGCAAAAAAGGCAATATATACACTGCCTACATCTATGAAGTTAAATGTAAAAATAATAGCAATATATCCACATTTTACATAGAAGACAAAAGGATAAAAAAACAGGAGGGTCTTGAAAACAAGATCTAACTGAAAACTATTCAGTTAAAAACAATATCCATATCATTTATCGGTGAAGTTAATGATTGCTAAAAATGATATATGTATAGTCACTTACACACTCCTGTTTTAAGAAATATATTTGTACAAAGGAAAAAATTGTGTAACGGTACACAAATGGCTGTTCTATTGCTACCTTTTAAAAATTAATCTAAATTTAAAAAATGGAAACAGTTCATTGTTTCAAATATAATTCTCAAAATCCTATTTTTGAGCATTGAAATGTTTGTTTTATTGAAGACAAAGTTCATAATAAAAATAGCGTGTTTATTTTCTCTTATTACACTTTTATTTATATATTTGGATTTCTATCTCTATCAATGGAAATTAAAATGAAATTAATGTAAAATAAAAAGACATAATAGAAAACATGTTAAATCATGCAACAAAACACCCATTTTTTCTGAATAATTCATAATGAAGTCTGTGAACATTCATTTCCCACAACATGACATACTTAGTCAAAAATCTGCAGGCTGCATTAGAGTTGGTGTTGGCATGAAAGTACAAATTTTGTAATCCTACCTTAAGCCTTAGGAGTTCTGCATTGAGAATTAATTGAGGTAAAAAGATCTAGGACTTACAAAACACACACACTCATACACACAGTCCTGTTGATAAAGGTGACCGCTATTCTAAAGTTAGACTCAGTATTCTCTTTCAGACAGGAGCTTTATTAGCATGTGTTTATTAACACCTCTGACAACTCCATAAATAACAATTAGAAGTTGAAAAATGCAACCTTTTAGTAGAAGAAATGACTGGCAGTTAGGAATGGAAAATTTATTTCTGAAATGTGTAAGAAACAACATTTCTTCTGTACAGAGTAATAACGAAACTGATCTTGGAGGAAAAATATGAAGTCAACACTTATTTTTATCTAAATAATTATTTTCCTTAAATGTCATCTTTCCTTGGCTTAACAGAAATAACTAGTTATTTTAATTATAACTTAATTTTTTTATAGTCATGTTTCTCTGTATTTACTCTCCATTGATCCAAAGGTGAGAAAGTAGAGATTGAATAACTGCTCATTCATTCTGATGTTTCGGGGGTACTTTCTACTCAGGTATACTTTGTTCAAAAAAAGTTCTGAGTCTGTCCAACTCTGAGATTTTATGAACCTTTGCCTGATGAAAAATTCTAGAATTCCCCAAAAAGGTTCAGTCTAATCTCTATCCTTATCTCAATCTGCTCATTCTATCAATGCATTATTATAAATATTTTTTCGCTCATAATGTTAAAAATCGGACAACACTAAGAACAATACTTCTTATGAGCCCACTAATTAATACTAATTTAAACATGGCAATTTATGCATATTTTAGGCTAAGTAACAAATAAGCCTACAATAGGATGGGGCAATAGATAATGGAATTATCACAAGGCCTTCAGTGAATCATACTTTATTTCCCTTCTATAGAGCAAAGGGATACCTGCATTATGTTTCCCTATAAACTAATGAGCTATCAAACTAACTGTAGGAAAATAATAAAGAGCTAAAGACAGAACCTCTTTTTTATACGATCATAGCAATAGATACAAGATTGGTGTTCTAGACCACATTATCCTCTACAAATCCAAGATAAGAACTGAACTGTGATTACTCAGGAAGGGCAGAGGCAGGCAATTGGAATGTTTATATCAGGTTTTGGTGAAGGCAAAATGTTATAGGAGAACACTTTATGAGAATAAACAGCATAAGAAACAGGAAGTTAATGATAGGGATACAAGTCAGGAAAGAGATTATTGGGGATGTCTGAAGGTCAATGATTCGGAGGACAATAATGTTCTAATCATGTGGAAACCTGGCAGATTTGAGAAAATTGTGGAGCTCACAAAGATAATCTGGGTCCCAAGGAAGTCAATTGTTTATACATTGTGAAATTCATGCCTAGGCTATACTTCCCTGTATTGATAGTGGTCTAAACTTTAAAAAGTCAAGATCTTTAACATAGCATTTAAATCCCTTTACATTCTGACCTGTAGTTAGAATTCTGACCTTATTGATCATTATTCTAATATATAAACTCCCTACTGTAACCAAATTATTGCGCTTATTTCCCTAAATGCATCTTATACTTTACTACATAGCTTTGCTCATTGTCTTACTTTGTTTCAGAATCCCCTTACTCCTCTATCTGTACTGAATACTAGTTATCCTTTAAGTCTAAGTTCTAATTTTATTTTTTCTGTGAAGTAATCCTTGATTGTGCTGGATGGAACCTATCTTTCTTTTCTTTTCCTGAACTCTTTACAGCAATTTTAACTGTATCACTTACATGTCATCTATTATGTATTAATTTGCATTGGGTAACTTTGTGTACAATTTTTTCTTTTGTATGAGTGTAAGCTCCTGAAAGATAAATTCAATCTTCTATTTTTATTCATATTCAACACTGCACCACACATTGGCCCTCAAATATAATATGATAGTTATCTACTGCTTTCCTGTGAAAGAATACATGCATGAATGAAGCAAAGAAATATAATCTGATCACAAATGAGAAAAACTAAAATGTCTTCCCTATTAAAAGAGGTCACTAGGTTCAATGTTACACACAAAGGAAGTACGTTTTCAATTTGAAACAAATCAGATAAAAATTTTAAAAGTAAAAATATCACATTTAAGGGTCCTGTAAATAAATACGATATACATATATACATATATATCTATGTATAAGTATATATATATATATTCCTAGCTTACCATATATCATTAATATATATTAGAAATAAATTTGAGACAAATCAGCTTGTCAGGCTAACCGTAAGTGTTTACTTTCAAGATAACCCCTTTGCTTCTTTATGTCAGGCTACATATTCAATACACTTAGTGGATGCTTTTAAAAATGGATTCTTAGAACCTTTCATCTTAATTTTTGCTTTACAGTTCTCTGAAAGAATCAATCAAGAAGCAAACAGTCTCTTGAAAGCACAACATCATTGCCCCATGATGTGAACAGTTCCATGAAATTAGAAAGGTGAGGTTCATAAAATTTTGAGTTGGTTTAAACATCATCCTTTGAAAATTTAGAGATGAAGGAACTTATGGAAAGATTTGTGTTTTAATAAAAAAAATCTATTTTTATCTACCTAGATTTTTATCTTAGTGCAGCTATAGCATCAGAAAAGGGAGGGAAAGTGGGGATAGGTACTACTTTGTTGTATGGAATAAGGAAAATACTTTGCAAATGAGAAACAAAAAGGTAAAGTTAAATGGGTATTAGAGTAGTGACTGCCTTCATTCTGAGGATGAAGAGAATAAATTAAAAGGAAAAAAAGAGCACAGTTGCTCAGAAAAGGCATTTTACATAACAAAGAATTAGCAAATAGGTAAATAATCTTGATTCTCATACTGCTATGTAAGCAGTTTGGCATCTACTAGAAAGCTTATGAAGATGCTTATTGAGCATGGATGTTATCTGTTTGCTTTCTACAGAACCTTGAGAGTATATAGTGTAAAAAGCAATCATATAACAACTGTATTCCCATTATTTAACTATTTTACTTCTCCTTCTGAAAAATATATCAATCTTTCAGATGTTTTTAGTAAATACTCCAGGATTTTGTCTCAGAGATAATACAGAGAGTATTCATGTATCATGTAGTTTGGTGATTAGATGGTATAATACCTAACATTACTATGAAATCCAAGATTCAGTAATTTCATATATGGCTAAATAACAAATAAAAAGGATTCACTTTTAGAAGTTAGAAATATGTAAAAATAAAAACTTCATAAATATTTTTTAAAAGTTCCAAAAGATTTATTCTAATGTAGTTGTTATTATTATTCAGGAGGGTATATTTATAATCAGATGTTTAAACAAAAATAAGCTAAGCCTGTTCATTAAGTATTCTTCTCTCATGTCATAAATAGTCGGTAAAGGTTCATGTTGATAAAACAAAGGAAGAGTTATTTAGGGCAGAATACTAGCTGAAAAATCTGTCTCTGATAATAAGGTATTTCCCTCAATAAATGTTTTCATTGAAACTTCATTTCTCCCCCAGGAAGTATAGATTCTTATTTTTAAAACATATTTTAAAAAGCCATCCAGTCATTTTGATATCTGCTTTATTATTATTGCTTTATTATTACCATCCTTATTTTTATTAATGTGCCAGGCACTCAGTAGTTCTGGGGATACAAATACAAAAAAAAATGAAATAAAAACCAATTGCTTACATTCTAAATTAATACACATATGTAATACATAGAAATGTGTGTGTATATAATTTAATTATAATTTCATTATATGAAGCTTTCTGAAAGTTATTTTGAAGAGTCTAAGTGCAGTAAAGTAGAAAGATTGTTGTCTTAAGGATCAGTGTATCTGGGTTCAAATTCTAACTCTACTACTTACTCTAATCTTGGGCATATGATTTGCTCTCCTTGGTCACATAATTCTTCATTTTAATTTTAAAATTTAACTTTAAAGTGTTCTAGACTGATTATCTACAGACTAGGTAATCTATAAGACTATAGCCCCTCTAGCTCCAAATCTATGATCCTATAATGATGTTTGTGAAATTATCATGAACTTATACTTTTTTTTAGATTAAATTCAATCAATCAGTGAAAGTATATATTAGGTGTCTACTATATACCAAGCACTGTGTTAAGTACTAAGGATATGACAAAATACAAAATAAATTCAACAAAATCTATTGAATATTAATTATGTGCTATGTGTCTTTATAGATACATGAAAGATTATTTTAAAAAATTGACAGTTCTGTGTATGTGTGTGTGTGTGTTAAATGGGTCAAATGGTTAAATGGGTTAAAAGAGGGGCATACGTTAGATAAAATATAATACATGTAGTAAAGGAGAGGTAATCCCCTTACACACACCTAATTGTATACATATACATAGAAATTAAAGGACAGATAACAGTTAACGTTTTATTTTGTTAAATTAATGACCAAAATTTGTCTCCCCCTCTTCACTCTTTATGAAGCATGAAAAAAAGTTAGATTGAATTGGGACAGGAATTTGGCATTAGATGATGGCCTTTAAAAGGCTAAATCTGCCAGCCCTGGAAGGAGTTGAGGCAGGGAACAAGGAGGGTATGATTCCTGGATATAAAGCAGAGTGCAGTTTGGACGTGGGTTCGGTTCTCTCCCATTCCCACAATTGGGCATTGCATTTTACATTGTATTGGCACTGAATTCAGTAGTATAAAGGACTATGCACAGAAACAGAGAAAGTTTTGAGCAGTAAGGAACTTTAAGTAGCATGAAGTCTAGCTGGAGAGAAAGGAGAAGAAAATAGATTCAAGAGAGAACTAGCTCTGCAAGTTAAGATTTGAGTTGTGGGAACACAGGGTGAGAATCACGGCACCCTGTGAGGAAACCATGAAAAGTGAAAAGACATTGGGCCTCTACAATATAGCAGCTGTTGCTTACCTTTGTCACATGTCCTCCCTGGGTATATAACTAAAAACAATGCATTACAAGTTTGTTCCTACTCCTCCCACTGAAACTGTGTATTTGTGGGAAAGTATACCTACATTTGTATGGAGGTGAGGATATTTTGTAGCTATTTATTCTTCATATACCATCTTAGTGAATGCCTTTGTTTTTGAATGCATCGTACTTACTGGCTTATTATTTAAAGTAAGCTAACTTGTGGGGGCTTGTACTTTTGTAGTTTTAGAAGAACAGCCTCACATCATACCCTTTAGACTATGATAATAGTTTAAAATCTTCTTGAGTACCAGCCTATGAGTGTGACTGTGAGAGGAATGTAATGACTGGAGAGGGGGCTACACAAAAATATAATATCTCATAGAATCTAATATATTACTCCACATTTAGTAGGTTCTCAAACATATTTTTGCATAAATTTTAAAATGACTATTTAGGTATAATAGTGATATACTAGTAGAGTAGAAATACATTTATTTGTCCTTAGTCTGAAACTTAATCACTGTTTCTAGAGGCAAATCTCATTTTTTTAACTTGTTTCCTTATCAGTAAAACAGAGATACAACATTGCATAACTTACAGAATTTTTATGAGATATAAATATGTGCATAGGAGTTCATATGTTCCTAGAGTTGACCTCAATACATCCCCCCCATTCTATCATTTAAAAATGAGTAAACTGAAATCCAGTGAAGTTAAGCGATTTACCCAAAGTCATACATGTCATAAGTGGTAAAGTTGGAATTCAAACACCAGGTCCCTGTCTTCAAATCCAATGCTCTTCTGACTACAACAGTTTGCATCCTATAATAGAATGTCTGCTAAGGGGTAGAGATTACATTGTATTTGAACTGCATTGAATTTAGTTGCTTAAATATGCAAGATTTTTCTTCAAATGTCAAAATAAACATAAATTTTAAAAATGGTTATTGAGCATTTACTTTATGACCCCTCAGATGCTGAATGGTTTGCAAACTAAACAGTAAATAACTAGGCCCTTTACCTCTTAAAGTGGAGCATAGTGTAGTAGCAGACATTGCAGACTAAACAAACACCCAAAGTGGGGATACAAAGGCATAGGGTATATCATTGCATACAAAGTTTATATGCTTTTATTTCTCAGGATCTGTGAAGGTTCGATCTTTGGTAAAGTCTGTGATAGAGAGGGGTTGTCGAAGATAATGCTAAGTAACAATGAAAGAGGAGCAGAGAGAAAACACATCAACAACAGGGAATTTGGCATAAAGCAAAGACAAATAGGGAAAGAAGAAAGTAGTAATAAGAGTGCAGGAAGAAGCATCAGAACAGTTAGAGGGAGGAAGGTTTTCTCAGGAGTTACATACAACTGCCAAGGGTTTTGAGGTTATTCCTATACCTTAGAACGTCCTTTAACATTTCCCATGAGAACATACATTTCAAGATCTATAGAAAATTAACAGAAAGCAAAAACAAATATATTCTGTGTTAAATTATTTTTTTTCTTAGAAATTATGATGAATTTTGAATTTGGGGAACCTCAACTTAAATCCTTACTCTGATTCTCATATCTCATAGCCATCACCTTGGGGAAATCATCTCACTTCTTTGGGATACAGTTTCCTCAACTTTAAAATCAATGGGAAGGACTAGACAATCTCTAAAGGGCTAAATGGTTCTATGTGCTATCATTGTGTGAAGGAATTTGTGATGGAAGATTTATTACATACAATATGTTTGTTCTCATTTTTTTAATTTTTGTTTTGTTTTAAAATTTATTTATTTATAGTTTTTATCATTCATTTCCACAAGATTTTGAGATCAGGTTTTTTTCTCCCCATCTTTCCCCTAACCCCATCCCAAAATAGCAAACCTACTGAATACCCCTTCTCCCAATCCTTTCTCTCCTATATCATCCCCCAACACCTTCCCTAACTTTCTAGTAGGGCAAGATGGATATCTATACCACAGTGCCTGTATATCTTATTTCCCAGTTGCGTGGAAAAAATATATTTTTTAAACATTTGTTTTTAAAAATTTGAGTTCACGATTTTTTCCCTTCTTCCCTCCTCACCCACCCTCACTGGGTTGTACATGTGTAGCGACCGAAATCATTTCCATAGTAGTTATATGGTGAAAGACTAATTATATTTCCCTTCATTCTATCCTGACCCCCCACTTATTGTTTTCTCCTTTGACCCTATCACTTTAAAAAAAATGTTTACTTCTAACTACCCTCTCTCCTAATCTGCCCTTCCTTCTATCATTCACCTTTTATCCCCAACCCCCCTATTTTCCCATAGGGTAAGACACCCAATTGAGTGTGTATGTTATTCCCACCTTGAGCAAAATTCAATGAGAATCAGGTTGTCCCATTCCCTTTCACCTTCCTGCTCTTCACCTCCATTGTAACAGTTATCTTTTCCCTCTTTCATAAGAGATAGTTTACCTTGATCTATCTCTCCCTTTCTCCTGCTGATAGATTTCTCTCTCACATCTTAATTTTATTTTTTAGATATAATCCCTTCATATTCAACTCATCCTATGCCCTCTCTCCATGTATACATGAACATACAGATGCCCACACTCACATATATATATATTTATATACACATATACCCTCTTATACATACATGAATGTGTATGTGTGTATACATATACATATATATTCCCTTCAACTATCCTCATACTGATAAAAGTCTAATGAGTTACAATTATCATTTTTCCATGTAGGGATGTAAATAGTTAAACTTTAATAAGTTCCTTATGATTTCTTTTTCCTGTTTACCTTCTCATGCTTCTCTTGTTCCTTGTATTTGAAAGTGAAATCTTCTGTTCAGCTCTGGTTTTTCATCAAGAATGCTTGAAAATCCTCTATTTCAATGAATTATCATATTTTCCCCTGTAGCATTATACTCAGTTTTTCTGGGTAGGTTATTCTTGCTTTTAATCCTAGCTCCTTTGACCTCTGGAATATCATATTCCAAGACCTGAGATCCTTTAATGTAGAAGCTGCTAGGTCTTGTGTTATCCTGATTGTGTTTCCACAATATTCAAATTGTTTCTTCCTGACTGCTTGCAGTATTTTCTCCTTCAACTTGGAACTCTGGAATTTGGCTATAATATTCTAAGGAGCTTTCTTTTGGGGATCTTTTTAAAGAAGTGATCAGTGAATTCTTTTAATTTCTATTTTGTCCTCTGGCTCTAGAATATCAGGGGATTTGCTTGATAATTTCTTGAAAGATGGTGTCTAGGCTCTTTTTTGATCATGGCTTTCAGGTAATCCAATAATTTTTAAATTATCTCTCCTGGATCTATTTTCCAGGTCAGTGATTTTCCCAATGAGATATTTCACATTGCTTTCTATTTTTTCATTTGTTTGGATATGTTTTATAGTATCTTGATTTCTCATAAAGTCATTAGCTTCCAATTGGTTCAATATAATTTTGAAAGAGTTATTCTCTTCAGTGAATTTTTGAAATTCCTTTTCTATCTGGCAACTTTTACTTTTTAAGGCATTCTTCTCCTCATTACCTTTTTGAGCCTCTTTTGCGATTTGAGTAATTTTCTTCAGTGTATTTTTGGGTCTCCTTTAGCAGGTTGTTGACTTCCTTTTCATGATGTTGCATCATTTTCATTTCTCTTCCTAATTTTTCCTCCACTTCTCTAACCTGATTTTCAAAATCCTTCTTGAGCTCCTCCATGGCTTCTAACAAATTCATATTTTTCATGGAGGCTTTTGATGCAGGAGTTCTGACTTCACTGTCTTCCTCCCACTCCACGTCTTGATTTTTTTTTGTCCTCAAAAAGGATTCTATGGTCTGTTTGTGCTTCCTTGGCTTGCTCATCTTGCCAGCCAATTACTTGACTTTTGAGCTCTTTGCCACAGTAGAACTCTGCTTCTAGAATCGAGAGAGCTATGTCCCAAATTGATGGGGTTTTCATAGCTCCCAGAGATATTTCACCTTATTATATATTATAGCTGTAGGGAGCTAGCTCCCTACAGCCCCGACAAGCTCTGGCTCACTGGTCACGCACCCCAGGATCACCACCCAAGACCACTATCTAGCTCCAAGCAGGTTAAAGCAATACTGATTACCCTCTGAATGATCACTTGGTCTCCCTACAATTTGCAGGCCAGAAGCTCTGGAAGCAGCCACCATACCTCTGGCCACTTCTCACCCCAGGGTCAGGGTCAGTCCCTGATCTTCAGTCCCCCCCACCTCTTCTAACAGAGTTCCAAACTGATCTTTTACTTTGTCTTTGGTGTTTATGGGTTGAGAAGTCTGTAAACTGCCACAGGTACTAATGATTCACTCTCCTGAAGTCTGCTCTGGTGGCTGCTGGTTGGGGATGGCCTGGGGCTGGAACTGCAGGGCTCATGCCAGACTGTGCTCGGCCCCCAGCTTGGGTATGATAGACCCTTCTTGTCTGCCTTCCGGGCTTCCTTCAGTGGGAGATATGTTTCTCTCTGTCACTTTGTGGGTTCTGTAGTTCCAAAGTTTTAGAGTGATTTTTTACATGTATTGGAAGTGATTAGAGTGGAAGCTCATGCCAAGTCTGTGGTTCTACTCTGCCATTTAGGTTCTGCCCCCTTTTCTCAATCTTTATGAGAAGACTTTTAGCATTGGAGTTAAAAAATATCTATCAAGCAAATTGAAATTCTCTGATAGCCACCAAAATTTCTTGGGATACGATGAAAGTGGTTATGTAGGAATCCATTTTTATTATTTCCTTTATTGAAGTGATAAGGTTTGATTGTCCTAATCAGGCAGAAGTCCCTTAAATTCAAAATTCATTCATCTAAGTTATGTTATAATCTTTGCCCAGTTCATCATTAAAGTGTACATTATAATAACTTTAATTTGTCTTTTGTTTATTTTTAATTTCCTGGATGAAATGCTTAATGATAATTTGTGCAAATTATCAGAAATGTTAGAAAGAAATCTGAATATTTTATTTTAAGGTAAGAGGAAATATTCAAAACACTGGAGAAAAATTTAATCAAAATATATTTTATAATTAAAATTAATTCCCTTCCATCATTTAATTAATCCACAAACATTTATTAAGCACCAGTTGTCTTTCAGACACTGTGTCAGGCTTTTGATTCATTGACAAGGACAATAACAACAACAACAACAAAACCTTTTGTTAAAAGTCTTAATCTGACATTTATATAGATTTCAGACAAAATGTAAAAGCAAAACCAAGCTGGGATATGACAAACTATTTAATATGTTGAAAAGACTATTAATCTTAAAATTTAGTCATTTAATAGGGATATTCAAAGTATAGCTATTTCAGGTAAAGAATGACTGTGGTACTTTTAGATAGAAAGAAATAGATGTGAGAGATACATAGACAGTAGAATCAATAGACCTTGAACCAAATGGACTTTGCATAATGTTTTTACTTTGCATCTGGCACATTTGTCAATCAGCCCATCTAACCATCTAATATGCATGACCTAAGTCATAAAAATTGGTTATCTTGGCTGTTTTACTTTTTTTAAAAGTCTATTTGGTGAATGCTTAGGCCTATCAATTAATAAATCTGCTTTTATGGAACAGTTTGAAGATTGAAGATAGATTCATCACATGAGCATTTATTACACCATACTTCAAAATAACCAAACTCTTATTTTAAATGTTGTAGGGCAAATACTACTTTGATCTTTACATTGCTATCTTCAAATGGATTATAAGCTATCAAATATTAAAACTACAATAAGACTTTTGGGACACCCTGTAAAACTTTACAAAGGTCATGTTCTCCCATATATAAGCTATACTTTTAAAGTACTAGAAATAGATATGTATGATCTATTTCAAGTTATAAATCTAAAGCTTATTTGGGAGAAATATATGTCCTAAACACTATTTACATTAAACTACTCTTTCATTGAGAACTTATCAAATGATACCTTTTTTTTTTTAAGTATAATTCCTTTGTCAATCTGTCAAGGCCCTCTAATACTTGATCCTACCCTACCAGTCTACATTTTTGCCCACTATTACAAAATGAAACATCCACTTGGGTCACACTAATTCCCTCAATTTCTCCTAAATTCACTATGCTCACTTCTCCTTCCCTTACTTATGACCTCAAGCTGAAAAACCTTTCACACTCCTTTCAATGGATTCTAATTATCCCTTAAGGTCATACTTATTTGATAGCCTGTAGGAAGCCTTTCCTTATAGGTAGAGCACATAAATTTTCCTTATATAAACTCCTACACCACCTTAAGTCTGAGTCACCCAATTTGTCATTTAATTATATTTTCTTTATTTTTTCCCCAATTTTCCTGGGTTCTTTCTCCTCAACAGGAACTACGTATAGTTCCACTATATGATAGTAGGAATTGTGTGTGATTGTCATGTCCAATATATATACCTCCAGACAAAATTTCTGTAACACAATACATTCTTGGTCTCAATAAATGTTCTTGAGTCACTGAATGAAATTGTTTGCTTCAGGGGAAAAATAAAGATTGTGGACACTTAAGACATTTTGCAAGGCAATGTCAGGGCATTGGGAAAATATGGCAATAACAAATCATTTATTCCTGCTTCTACTCATGTAAATTTGCCAAGCCATGAGGATTTTCGGTCTCAACAAATCATTTTGATAATCTGAAAGTTGAGGTTTTAAGAAAATGGAGAAGTTACAGTACAGTTTTCAAAATTAAAAAAAAAGGTGGGATAGTACAAAAATGAGAGAAAAGGCTTATGTAACACTGAAATTTTAATTACTAAGATGAACCAAATTTTCCTGGTATTCTCTTAAATTCTACCTAAGTGTTGACTTATATAACAATTTTTTTAATTTCCATGAACATATTACATAAGTGCTTGTTTATGTGTATTCCCCTTGAGATAAGTAAAAACTACTTTTTTTAAAAAATAATATTCAAACTGTTCTTCACCAATGTAGAAAACTGAATATTTTCAGGCTTCTTTGATATATTGTTCTGTTATTTTTCTTTCCAGGATTTTTTTCTCTAAAAAGAACAAAAACAATCTTTATGATATGCTGTGGGTCTTCACAGAGAGTGATACATAAGAAAACCAAAAGGATATTTAAACAAAATATATCGACAAAATTTTATTAAAGAAACCATCTTTTTTAAACTTGTTTTTCCTACTTTGATTCATGAAAATATTATAATGTCTGATTAATAAATCTTAATTTGTTGGAAAGGAGAGTGAATCTTAAAACATTATATCTGATTTTAGTTCCCAGTCCTAAGACTTACTAACTGAGACCTCAGTTGTGTCACTCTGCCCATTTGGGTCTCAGTTTTCTCATATGTAAAAAAGGGTTGCATTACATTTCTCTAAAGCATCTCTCAGTTTGGAAACATCATGCTATGGTATCAGTTTTTTGGGGGAAGGGGAAGTTGTATGCTGAGGATCAGAAATGAGGCAAACTAACGGTTGTCTAATGTTTTAAAATAGTTTTTAAATGGGTTCAGTTACTACTTATAGTGAGGGATATTGACTTCCTTAAATTTGTTACATGTAACAGTTATTAATTATTATTTATTCTATCACTTTAACATCATTATAATAAAATAACTCATAATTCAATAATATGATCTTGGTGCTTATAACTCTGAGAGAGAAAAGAGTAAAACACTTAATTTTAAACCTGGAACTTCTTTTGGTCAGTCTAGGTTGCAAATATGTATTTCATGCATTATTTCCAATCATGGAAATGCACCCTGAAATTATTTCAAATGTAAAACTCATTGTGCCTAAAGAGCTACCATATTGTAGAATACTGAAGTATAAAAGGAATGCTAACAATTAAACAAATGTTGGGCATGTGAACTTAATTGTGCAGAATTCCAAATGGAGGGGGGAAAAATTTCTGCATTATAAAGCCAGGAGGAAACTATTGATTTACTTTGGAGAACATTTTGCCTATTTAGGGTTCTATAGAATTAGAACTAATATTTACTCCATAGTATGACTAGAATAAGATATTGTAAGGTTTACAAACATATAATATTATCAGTAGCAAGCCAAAATTTTTGGGAATGTAAAGCAAATACTTCCATAGGAATCCATTAAAAATTATTGTAGCACAGTGACTAGACTAGATTGCATTGGTCCTCAAATCTGTCCCAGTATATATTACTTTCACAGAATATTTTGCTTCAGTTCATTTTTCTCCATAAACACAGTCATAGCCATAGGTTAAGATCTTATCAGTTCTTGCCTGGACAATTACAATAGTTTTCTAATTAGTTTCCTTTGCTTCAGCTTGTTCCCTTTTCAATTCATTCCATACCATGCTGTCATACTGTTATTCTTTTTCACAAAATTTGCCAATTTCTTTTTTTTAATTTTTATTATTTTTTTTTAGTTTTCAGCATTCACTTCTCCAAGATTTTGAGTTTTAAATTTTTTCCTCATCTATCCCCTCAACCCACCACAAGAAAGCCAGCATTCTGATTACCCCTTTCCCCAATCTGCCCTCCTTCTATCATGACCCCCCCTTTCTCATATCCTCTTCCCTTCCATTTTGCTATAAGGACAGATAGATTTTTATAGCCCATTGCCTGTATATCTTATGTCCCAGTACCATGTAAAAACAATTTTTAACATTCATTTTTAAAACTTTGAGTTCCACATTCTCTTACTTCTTCCCTCCACACCCATACTCATTGAGAAGGCAGGCCATTCGATATAGATTATACATGTGTAGTCATGCTAAACATTTTCATAATGTGTCATAAGTCATGTTTTAAAAGACTAAAGTATATTTCCCTCCATCCTAGCTCAACCCCTGTTTATCCTATTCTCTTCTTTGACCCTGTCCCTCTTCAAAAGTACTTGCTTCTGATTATCCCTTCCTCCAGTCTTCCCTCCCTTCTATCTTCCTGCCCCATATCCACTTTCCACTTACTTTCCTGTAGGGTAAGATAGATTTCCATACCCAAGTGAGGTGCATGTTATTCTCTCCTTAAGCCAAATCCAACAAGAGTAAGGTTCACTCATTCCCTCTCACCTGCTCATTCTTCCCTCCATTATAAAAGCTTTTCCTTGTCTCTTTTATGTTAGATAATTTACCCCTTTCTAAATCTCCCTTCCTCCTTCTCCCAATACATCCCTCTCTCACTCCTTAATTTTAATTTTTAGATATAATCCCTTCATATTCAACTCACCCTGTGCTTTCTCTCTCTCTGTCTCTCCATGTAGGAATGTAAACAGTTCAATTTTAATAAGTCCCTTATCATTTCTCTTTCCTGTTTACCTTTTCATGCTTCTCTTGATTCTTGAATTTGAAAGTCAAATTTTCTATTCAGCTCTGGTCTTTTCATCAAGAATGCTTGAAAGTCCTCTATTTCATTGAATGTCTATTTTTCCCCTGAAGTATTATACTCAATTTTGCTGGATAAGTGATTCTTGGTTTTAATCCTACTTCCTCTGGAATATCATATTCCAAGCCCATCTAATCCCTTGATGTAGGAGCTGCTAAATCTTGTGTTATCCTGATTGTGTTTCCACAATACTTGAATTGTTTCTTTCTGACTGCTTGCAATATTTCCTCCTCCACCTGGAAGGAACTCTGGAATTTGGCTACAATACCTAGGAGTTTTCCTTTTGCGATCTCTTTTAGAAGGTGATCCATGAATTCTTTCACTTTCTATTTTCCGCTCTGGTTCTAAAATATCAGGGAAGTTTTCCTTGATCATTTCTTGAAAAATAATGTCTAGGACCTCTTTATGATAATAGCTTTTGGGTATTTCAATAATTTTTAAATTCTCTCTCCTAGATCTATTTTCCTGGTCAGTTACTTTTCTAATGAAATATTTCACATTGTATTCTATTTTTTCATTCTTTTGGTTTTGTTTTATTGTTTCTTGACTTCTTATAATGTCATTAGCTTGAATTTGCTTTATTCTAATTTTAAAGGAATTATTTTCTTCAGTGAGCTTCCTTTTCCATTTGGCCCATTCTTCTTTTTAAGGCATTCTTCTCCTCACTGACTTTTTGGACTTCTTTTGCCATTTGTGTTACTCTATTTTTAAGGAGTTATTTTCTTCAGTAATTGTCGGGGGTTTCCCTTAGGAAGCTGTTGACTTATTTTTTCATGTTTTTCTTGGAGCATTCTCATTTCTTTTGCAAATTTTTCCCCTACTTCTCTTATTTTATTTTCAAAATACTTTGTGAGTTCTTCCCTGGCCTACAATCATTTCATATTTTTCTTGGAGGCTTTGGATGTAAGAGCTTTGACTTTGTTTTCTCATTCTGGTTGCATGTTTTGATCTTCCTTGTCACCAAAGTAAGATTCTATAGTCTGACTTATTTTTTATCCACTGTTTGCTCAATTTCCCAATCAATTATTTAACTTTTTAACTCCCTGTTAAGGTAGGATTCTGCTTCCAGGGTGGAGGGTGTATCCAGCTTCAGGTATTTTGTGCAGCTGTTTTCAGAGATATTTCTAGGGACCTGTAAGTTTTCAGTTCTTCCAAAGTTGTATGATCAAAGGAGAGGTATTTACTTCTTTCCTCATCTGTTCTCTGGTCTATGACTGACCACAAGCACTTCTTTCTGCCTTGTTACTTTGAGGAAGATTCCCTCTCCACTGCAGCCACAAGCTCTGCCATGCCAGCACTCCTCCTCATTCAAGGACCATCACTCAAGGTTGTGACCCAGATTCAGACACGGACAAAGCAAGAGAATCCTGCCTCAGCACCAGCAAGAGGAACCCTGCAATTCCTCACTGATTAGCTGCTTGATCCCCCCACTATCTGTGGGCTGGGAGCTCTGGCAGCAGCTGTCACAGCCCTGGGGCTGGAGCTCAGGCTGGGGCTGGCCCACACTCTTTTCTCACCTGGCTCCAACAGACCTTTCCTACTGCCCTTCTAATTTGTCTTTGGCATTTGTGGGTTGAGAAGTCTGGAAACTACCATAGCTGGAGAGATTCAGTCATCTAAGGCCTGCTCCAGGACTGCTAGGGCTCAGTCTGTGCCAGCATGGCCCACTCTGGACTGCACTCTTCTCTCAGATTTGTACAACAGACCTTTCCTGATAATCTCCCAGGCTGTCATGGGCTGGAAATTTTATTCACTATCATTTTGTGGGTTCTACTTCTGTAGAATTTGGTCAGAGTCATTTTAACATGTATTTGGAGAGGTTTGGGGGAAAGCCCAAACAAGTCATTGCTTTTACTCTACCATCTTGGCTTTGCCCCATCATATTGATATTCTTAAGACATAGATTTTCGCTATGTCATTACAATATCCAAGAAGCTTCATTGGCTCCCTACTCTGTCTAGGATAAAATGGAAATTACATTTTTGGCATTTCAAGGTCTTCAAAATCTGGTTATAGCCTACTTTTCATGTATTTTACAATTACTATTCCCCTTTATGCACTTTATATTCCAGTCAAACTTGCTTTTTCCAATACATGATATTTCACCTCCCAACTCTATGCTCTGGTACATATGCTTCCCCCCACTATTGGAATGTACTCAGTCCTCACCTCTTCCTCTCAGAGATCTGATCCTTTCATTGAGGATCAACTCAAGTTACATCTCCTACATTATATAATTCCCAATGCCCTTGTATCCCCCTGACATCTCTTGTTTATTCCCCCTAGCTTACCACAAAATGCATTTTTTGTATTTACTTATATAACTTTATGTGGTTCCCCCAAATAGAACTTAACCTCTTTAATGACAGGGGTTCTTTTCTTTCTTTTTCTCGTATATTAGTACCTAGCATAGTGACGAGCCCATCATAGACTCTAACAAACTTGTTGAAAGTTTGATGAATGCATTAATGTTAAATGTCATCTACTTCTTTACCCAGGGCCATTTCTAATTTATTTGTGTATATGGAGGTTATTAGAAGAAAGGGGGGATGGTTCAGGATATATTTCCTTTGTAATTGTCATGCCCAAAAAGTTTTTATATGCCCTTAAATTAGCATGAAAGGGTACATTTAGCATATAGTTCATAGCATTTCCTTAAGAAGCACATCTTTATACATATATATATATATATATACACACACACGTGTATACGTGTATATATAATTCTGCTATATCACCCCTTTTTTTCTCTAATTCAACTCAAATAAACAAATATTTATTAAAGGCATAATATATATTAAGCATCGTGCTAGGTATTGAGGGAAATAAAAAAAGTCCTTAATCCAAAGTTTCTTTCACTATAAAATGAAGATAACAATACCTATGGTGCATGGTTGTTTTGAGTATGAAATGAGATAATATTTATTATATGCTTGGCACAGTGCCTAGCACATAATAGGTACTTAATAGACTTGTTTTGTCCCTTGTTTCATCCCAATAATATAATCCATTATGATCTGACTCCTAGAACCACCAGGCTAAGCTCATGCCTATATCGAGTTCATAATGTTAGAAACTGAGGGGGAAGTACACAATTAAACATAAAAGCTGGGAGTTTCAGAGGGTCTATACCAATGGTGTCAGACTCAAATGGAACACGGGCCACTAACCAATACATAAAGGTCCCTGAAGGCTGCAACTTGACTTAGAAAATGAAAGGATTCTTTCTTTTTTTTTAATACATGAACACATTTAAATTAAGTGAGATCTACATTTTATTAAAATTTAGGCTGGATTCAGGAGTGCTTTGTGGCACACTGGGTCTTGTTTTTGACACCTCTGCTCTATAAGATAAAAGAAAAGAACTTCAAAGTTTTCCTACACCATTCTAAGTCACAGTCTGGAAGCTAAACAAGAATATGTCAAGATTATTTATACATTGGTTGAATAAAAGGTGCTTAATAAATATTTATGGATTAACTGATAGATCCTTAAGTATCTCATACCATATTTAGTAACTGAGAATATAATTTCAGCGTCATGATACAGGTTTAAATGTATATCTTGTTTTTTTGTTGTTAAGAAGTAGAACTCTTATAATTCTTTTCATTGATCCATTTATTCAACAAAAAATATTTGAATGCTTATAATATTCAAGTTACTATACCAGGAATTTGAAGTTAAATGTGAACACACCTTGCTGTCCTAAATTGTCAGTGTTGTCTCCCAACAAGGAAAAGGATGATTACAAAGGTAATTCCAATTAATATTGATCACCTAGAATAATGAGCTAAAATGACTGAAGAGACCAAAGTAACAAAGTAATTATCTAGTGGAAATCCCTTTAATAAATATAGAAATAGAGCTAAGCAAACAAAGGGGAAAAATCTTTACATTCTGACTTAAACTACTTAGCTTCAATATGTGTGAGTGAAGTATGGTTTTGAAAAATGGAATTTAAAATTTATAAAATATATGATCTTTCTGAAATAAATTGTTAATCATGTTAAGCTATTTGCATGGGAAGCCAAGTACCAACAATTGTTAATAGACTGCCCTGTTTCCAGGTTCCAGAAATGAAACAATCCATATCTTACAATGAATTTGAAAAATAATAATAGCCATTTTGGAAGTAATGATGCTATTTTATTTTTCTTCAGATTCTATGTTCTAAAGGGGTTCAAAGGCTTTCCATATATTATTTCATTGATTCCCAGTTTTAAAATTAAACAGTAAAATGCATTGAACCTTTTGCATGAGACAACACCAACAAAATAAAATCAAACATTCTGTATACATTAATTACCAATCCAATATTTAGATCCTTTTCCTTTTGTTCATAACTAGTTGCTCAATTGCCCTTCACTGTGCTGAGAGCAAATGAGAGATAATGAAAGAACCTTGATGATTACATTCTATAAATTATATGAGCCTTGTATGACCTCGTTGACTATCTTTGTCAGTCAGTTAACTCTTTTAGACCCTTGAAAACTACTAAATAATATGTTACTTTAGCACAATACAGTATAACAATGATTAAATAGAACTCATTTTAATATGCAAGATATTTTTTGCTGTGGGCATTTCTGCTACTAATAGTGATTCTTCAGACCTTTTTAACTCAGTAAACAGTTTATAAGAGTCTGCCACTGGAAAAAAAAATTCCATGCTCAATTTTTCTATGTTCAATTTGATTCTCAGTCACTCTAAATTGAACTGGCATGGTTCTCAGATGAAATATATGGAGTCTATCAACAGACTCATACTAGTGTACTCTTGCTTTGCAAGACCTACTCAGTCTTTTATTTGGCTGGCATAGTTTTTGAAAACCTAGGATTACCTGTGTACCATAATGAAATATCAATATGAAACCTAACTAGAGATAAATGAACATTGACAAAAATATACTAAGGAAGCTAGTCTATTCTGATATATGGCCATTTGATCTATCCTTTTTTTCTTTTTTATTAATTTATTTCCAGTTCCACAATCTCTTGAGTTCCACATTTTCTCCTCCTCTCTCTCCTCACCCAACTCTCCTCCCACCCCGCACCATGGTGGCATGCAATCAGATATAGGTTCCACAAATACCTTCACATTAAATATTAGTCAAGTTGTAAAGAAGAACTATAACCTGTGGAGGGAACAAAGAGAAAGGAGGAATGAAACAAAGCAAAACACAAAAGAAAGAAAGAGCAAGTAGTTTGCTTCAGTCTGCATTCAGACTCTATAGTTCTTTCTCTGGATGTGAATATCCCTTTCCATCATGAGTCTTTGGGAGTTGTCTTCTAACCTTGCATTGCTGAGAGGAGCCCAGTCTATTAAAGCTGTCACGGATATGATGGGTCTGTAATTGTGTACAAAGTTATCCTGGTCCTACTCTCCTCACTCAACATCAATTTATATAAGTCTCTCCAGGTTATTATGAAATTCATTTGCTCCTCATTTCTTATAGCACAATAGTATTCCATTGCAATCACATACCACAACTTGTTTAGCCATTCCACAACTGATAGGCATTCCCTTGATTTCCAATTCTTTGCTACCACTAAAAGAACTACTATAAATACTTTTTGTACATATGGGTCCTTTTCCCACTTTTTTTATCTCTCTGGGATACAGCCCATAAATCTGACGGGTAAATTATTCCTTGCTCTCCCAAACTGCTTACAGTATCAGCCTTTACATCTACATTGTGCACCTATTTAGACTTTATTTTGGTGTATGGTGTAAGGTATTAGTCGATACCTAGTTTCTGTCATACTATTTTCCAGTTTTCCCAGCAGTTTTTTCTCAAATAGTGAGTTCTTATCCCAGAAACTGGGGTCTTTGGGTTTATCAAACAGTAGATTACTATAGTCATTGACAACTGTGTCTCATGTACCCAATCTATTCCATTGATCCACTACTCTATTCCTCATTCACTACCAAGTAGTTTTGATGATTGTTGCTTTATAATACAGTTTAAATCTGGTATGGCTAGGATATCTTCCCTAGAATTTCTTTTCATTAAATCCCTTGGTATTCTGGACTTTTTGTTCTTCCAGATGAATGTTGTTACTATTATTTTCTAGCTCTATAAAATAATTTTTTGATAGATTGATTCATATGGCACTAAACAGGCAAATTTATTTAGGTAAAATTGCCATTTTTATTATATTAACTCGACCTAGCCACAAGCAACTGATGTTTTTCCAATTATTTAGATCTGACTTTATTTGTGTGAGAAGTGTTTTGTAGTTGTGTTCATATAGCTCCTAGGTTTGTTTTGGCAGGTAGATTCCCAAATATTTTATAGTGTCTAGAGTAACTTTAAATGGAATTTCTCTTCCTTTTATTGTTGTTGGACTTCGTTAGAAATATATAAGAATGCTGAGGATTTATGTGGGTTCATTTTATATCCTGCAATTTTTCTAAATTTATTTATTATCCCAAGTAGTTTTTTACTTGATTCTCTAGGGTTTTTAATTTATTTTTAATGAGTAAACAGGTACTTATTAAGGATTTACTATGTGACAGTCACGATGCTAAGCACTGGTAATACAAAGAAAGGCAAAAATCTAAGACCATAATATAAAGTTATCATATTTTGTTGGGGTGACAATATGTACATAGAATTATGTATGTAGAATGTACATTCAAAATAGAAGGTCAGTAATCTAAGAGGGAAGTTGTTGATGACCTGAATTCATTAATGGGGGTGAGATGGGGGTGGGGTTGGGGGTAAGAAAGGTATCTTATGGAAGTTGTGTCTTTATGGAAGACAGGGAGCCTAAGAAATGGAGCTAAGGAGGGAGAGTATTACAGTTTTGTATGGCCAGAACAATGGAATGAAGTTCAGGGATGAACTGTAAATAGGCCAGTATTGATGAATGGTAGAGTTTGTAAAAGAGAAGTAAATGTATCCAGACTGAGACACTTGCTAGCTGTGTTAACCTGGGCAAGCCACTTATCCTTGTTTACTTCAGTTTCCTTATCTGCAAAATGATCTGAAGAAGGAAATGGTGAAACGTTCCAGTATCTTTGCCAAGAAAACTCCAAATGTTGTTAAAAAAGAGTTAGACACAAATGAAACATCTCAAAGACAATAACATGGCTGAATGGTAGAGGTTGCAGAAGAGAAGTAAATATAAGCAGCTTGGAAAGGTAGGAAGGAAGCAGGTTATGAAAAAGAAATTTAGAAGCCAAACAGAAGATTTTAAATTTTACCTTCAAAGCAATAAGGAGCCGTTGAAGTTTACTGGGTCCAGGGATGACATGGCGATATCTGTGCTTTAGGAAACTCACTTTACCAGTATCAGTTAGAGGGGAGAGAGACCTGTGAAAGGGAAACCAATTTGAAATCTATTGCACTAATCTAAGTAAGAGGTGATGAAGGCCTGTGCCAGCGTAATGACAGTGTAAGTAATGAAAAACAGACATATTCCAGAGATTTTGTGAAAGTGGAAATGACAGTATTTGCTAAGAGAGCGGATATATGGAGTAAATATGACAGTGAGCTCACGATTCTGGGTGACTGGAAGGATAGCTAGTGGTGCACTGAATTATAACAGGGATGATTAGAAGACGAAAGGAATTGAGGATAAAAATCTCAAGTTACTTTGTGTTTTTTGTTTGTTTTTCGTATATGTTGATTTTGAGATCTCTATGGGATAACAAATTTGTAAATGTCCAAGAAGACAATGGACATTTCAGTGCTGGAGCTCAGGGGTATGACAACGATTTGGCACATAGAGCCAGGAATTGGAGGACAGGTGAACACACCGGAGTCAATGTGATCCCCAATTTGATAGCACAGAGAGAAAAGGGAAGAGACGTACAACAAAACATTGGGGAAAAGTGAGAGCCAGCAGGCATGAATTAAATAAAAATGAAAATCTAAGCAAAACATAATGAGAAAGAGTAGCTTCACAGGCAGGGGGAGAAGAGAGAGAGAACAATGTCATGGATATCTAGAGAGATGAAAATATCCAATACTGACAGTGTCCAATTTTCTATAGAGAAGTTAAGAAGGTTGGGGATTTAAAAAAAGCTATTTGATTTATTGGTGAAGAGATCATGGGTAACTTTGAAGAGAGCATTTTCAGTTGAATGATAGAGTCAAGTCAGGTTATAGAGGGTTTAGGGTGGGGGGGGAGAGAAGATAATGTGTAGCACCAACATTTTCTACAGAAACAGAAGGGACACATAAGATTATAGCTAATGTGGATGAATGAATGAGTGGTTTTGAATTCTTAGGGAGACAGCGGTACCATTGTAAGAATTAAGGAAGGAGACAGTAAATATGGAGAGAGAGACAGACAGACAGACAGACAGATAGAGAC
The DNA here is from genome assembly GCF_028583685.1 of Petaurus breviceps papuanus. NCBI lineage: Eukaryota > Metazoa > Chordata > Mammalia > Diprotodontia > Petauridae > Petaurus > Petaurus breviceps. Next base: position 23,112,405 of record NW_027185863.1, on the reverse strand, counting down.
AAAGAGAGGCAGTGACAGAGAAAATGTTAATGGGGGCACTCTGATGGATATGATGGAAAGAACAGAGATTGAGAAGACATTTGCTATTTTAATATTATTTTCTTGGTAAGGAGAAGGGACACCTTTTTCATGAGTTATAATACATATTCTTTATAATAGTAAAAGAAAAGAGTTATGAGTATTCCCTCTCAACTTCCAACAAACAAGTTGGAAACTAGGCAGGACATAGGACAGTAAATAAATGTCTAGTTGTCATCTGGACATTACTGACTTTGTCTGTCAGACTTCAAGAGTAAATGAAGCAAGGAGACCTGATATCACCAACATGGACTAATGATTTAATTTATTGGTGACCTCGTTTCCTAGTTTCTAAAATGAGAACTATTTCATAAGGATATATAAAGAACCTATTATTTTTAATGTCCTATGCTATATACAGATAAATACATCATAAATAAGATAGGCACCCTGCCTATCTTATTTATTAATTACATATCAATTATATTTAATGTAATTATAGTAGTTCTCCCCTTTTCCCCTAACATATGCATACAACATACATAGCATTTCTATGATTATCTAAAGAGATAATATAGGCAAAAGTGATTTGAAAAGTACAAACATCAATTCAATTCAACAATCGTTTTTTAAGTACTTATAAAGTTATTATGTAATAATTTCTGCATTGGACAATAGGGATGCAAAAATCAAAAACAGACTACTTACCTTCAAGGAGTTTGCCATTTACTGTAGGGAGGGAAATAACATGTACACAGGTAAGAAAATACTATATAATGTACATATATGTGCATGTATATATACACATACATACATGTATGTATAGTAAAATCAGGAGATGGGGGAATTGACTAACAACATGGAGAATTCACAAAATACTTCTTGAAATAATGCTTGAATGAACCTAAGGAGTCTCTGGTGTGTGTGTGGGGGTGGGTGGGTGTGTGGGGGTGGGTGTGGGCAGGTGTGTAGTGCATTTTTCAAACATTGCAAAAGGCTTATGCAAAGACATAGAGGTGGGAGGTAGTATGTCATATATGGGGAACAGCAATCAGGCAAGTGTGGTTGAAATGTAGAATGTGGAAGTTGGTGGGTATGTCAAATAAGTCTAGAAAGATCAGAGAGAACTAGTCTATGTGGGGTTTTAAAATGCAAACAAAGGTGTTTTTATCATTTACAAAACTACACAAATTCAAAGTATCAATTTAAGATAGCAAAAATGTGACTTCTATGTGAGTTAAGGTTAACTATAGGACAGAAAGAAATATGGAAGTCATCAGAGGTAACAACTGACGACACTAATGAAATACTAGGCCTTTCAAAGTATTAACCTGTAATTGTGGGTTAGAGGTTTAATAAGAATCAGCAATTTAGAACTAAAATATTATTAAAAATACAACATGATACCAAGATACATTGCACAGATATTATAGTATATGACAATTTCAAAGTCTGGAAGCCCTTTCCCTTCACTATTACTGTTACTTAGTTAAAAAAAAATACAGCTCTCAGATGAATCCAAAGGACAGCAACAGAACAAAAAGCAAAATTGATAAGAGGCATATTAAGAGAAGCTATAGAATCTTGGTTGGCTTATTGTCATTTATTTCTTTTCAATTTATAGAAGAACAATTTCAGAGAAAACTTGCTAAATTTTTATCTGTGATAAAACACATGGAAGGGCCATGGCAAGTATTCCTTTAAGGTTCATACCAGAAGGGTTCAAATAATCTCCTAAAGATCCTTTCAAATGCTATGCTTCTAAGACTGCCTACTTAAGGTGACAATCCTTTATTAATATCATATATACATGTGTACACACACATATATATATATACATATATGTACATGTATATGTAACCCATTTTAATTTTGGTTTGGAGGGTATGACTAACATCTGTGAGATAGCAAAATAAAGTTTTTGCCAGATGTACTAATGGCAAACATAATCTGACTTATAGAACATCTAATTGGTCCTGAGGTTAGGTCAGAGGTCAAGAATGGATATAAAGTTGAGATTTTCCCACATACATACAGAGTGCAGATGGTATAAAGCTTCATTTTCCTCAAGCAACCTCTATTTCCCATCATCTCCATAGCTATAATCTCTTTCCCTACATCAAAGTGACTCTTGGTTTAACTCACTCCTCCCATTCACCTACCAAATTCCTGTGATCCCATTCCAGGAGAATGTTGCCTTTGGTTAAATTCATCTTTCCAACCAGCAGCTTGACCCCCTCAGAGAATGTTCTTGCTTTTACAGTTTTAGACCATCTCTGAATCAAATGTTCCTGTGAGGGTGACCAAGTGTTTCCAGATTTATTCCTTTTTAAGTACTCTTTTACTTTTTGTCATAATTGGCTTCAAATGTTTTACATTTTAATTCTGTTTCTTATGTACAAAATCCAAAGCAGGTGATAAAAATGCTGTCATATGTGTGTGTGTGGGTATGGGTGTCTGTATGTGCGTGTATGTATGTGTATAGTTTCCCTTTTATTGAGCTATAAATACATGCAAAATTAGTCCAGTGGAGACCAGGACACATTTTTTGTTCTACTTGCTTTAAAGTAAAATTAATTTTCATTATTTCATTTCATTATAACTTCATTATCACCTGTTGTTTTGACTGTGTATTTATGTCCATTATTTGTCCAACTACCTCCAGTTATATCCTTGCCGTGATGACAGAGAATTTCTTGTCATCACCAGTCAGCAAATCAGCCAGTCAAAAGCATTTCTTAAATGCTGATTCTGTGTGTGCCTTCAAGAATAAACTTAAAACCAAATAAAAGAAAATACAACAAATAAAGGAACAGTGGGGTTGTGGGAAGAGACAAATTAAAAATTCAGTAATCTCAAAAGCCTAGACTAGGCCACCAGCTTCTATTCAGCACTCACTGAACAATCCATCTGTGTTTATTTATTGAACAATCCATTTTATGTTGGCAAAGTAACAACTTTGTAGCAAATATAAAAAAGACTCTTAAACTATTCACAGATAGAAATTTTGCTTGACTTATTCCACTGTTATGGGGAAGAGCAAGGAAGAGGAAAGGAATGTATGTAGGTATGAGTATAATTTCCCTTTTACTGAGCTGTCAATTGTTGTGAAAGTATAACAGTCCAGTGGAAACCAGGACTGGGGAAGGAAGGGTCTCCAAATGATAATTTATCACTATTAAATTCTCTAGAATTTGCTGTAGTATCTCAAGGCATATAAAATGGAATGAATGCCAATGTAACACTCTCTTTTGATTTATTATATATTAATATTAGAAGATGGAAAGTGAATTTATATTTGATTTCTCTGGTATAAGGACTTTGCAGATAAGAAAACTCTTTGTATCAATGAAGGTCAGGAACTTCTCTGTAAGGTATAATCTTGAAATTGCATAAAGAAATAAAAAGTTAAGCGACTTTTCCAGAGTCATGCAGCCAATCTACATTGGAGATAGGACTTTAACCTATATTTACCTGGATTCAAGGACAGTTTTTTTTTTAACCTGGAACACCGTAATGACTTTGGTGACAATTATGATGATAACTATTAGAACAACATTAACAAGAGCAACAATAATAATATAATGAGTGAAGACTAATTGAGAAAGAACAGGATCCAGAATACATTTTTATTTGTATCCTATGAATGTGAGAATTAGTGTGGCCTGTTGAATAGTAAGCTGACCTTTCACCTCTGTTACATCCTGGCTATGGCTCTTGGAAGTCACTTAGGTCAATCAATAGGTGCTCCCAGCAATCCTCTAAGGAAAAGGTGCTGATATGTACTGGGAGAGAGAGTTCATGGAGTTCTCTGTGTCAAGGAAAACACAGGCTGAGTACAGTTTCTATACTGATCTCCTTTTAACTGTGTATATAAATCCATTTGGAGATAGCTGATAAAAGTATTGAATCATTTTCTTATTAGTGCTGAACAAAGACAAACCTAGCCAATATTGTGATTCTGTCTCCTTTAATAATGCAGTTAAGGGTTCCATTTTATCACTCACTCTATTTTCATTTCCTTGAGACCATATGGCATGACCCAATACTTTGAATAAGGTCTTATGTAGAAATTTCTTAAACTAAAAAAAAAAAGAATAATACAATCCACTACATTCACATATGTATATTTGTAGATGTTTACCTATGTATAAACATGTAAATATGTAAACAAACATAACTTATCTCTAAGACAATGCATTTGCATATACATATAACATACATACATACATGTGGCATACCTATATACATTCAGTAAATTAATCAATAAACATTTATTAGCACCACTCTGAATCAGACACATTGTGAAATCCTAAGAAAGAAAGGCAAAAGATAGTCACAGCTCTAGGGAATTCATAATCTAATGTCCTAAAGCAATTCACAATCTACTTCTCTCAATGAATTCACAATCCCAAGGGGGAGATAAGTAAGAAGAATAGATTTGCAAACTAATATATGTAAGATAAATTAGAAATAATCAACAGAGAGAAAGGTACCAGAATTAAAGAGAATTAGAAAAGGCACCCAGTAGAAGGTAGGTTTTTATCTGGGACTGGAAGGAAGAAGAGGCCAAGATAACAAAGGAGAGTTTTACAGACCTGGAGGTCAGGCAGTGAGAATGTTCAGAGTTCAAGGGGGTCAGTGTCACAGACTGGCAGAGTACTTAGAGGAGGAGCCAATTGTAAATGTGTAAGAAAACTGAAAATGTATGGGAGAGAAAAGGTTATGAACATTTTGAATGACATGATTTTATGTTTGATCCTCGAGGGGGTAAGGAGCTATTGGAGTTTATTAAATAAGGAAATAACATGAATGGGACCTGTAATTTAAGAAGGCCACTTTAATAGTTCAAGCGAGGATGTACTAGACTGTGGAGAGACTTGTGGAATGGAGATCAATGAGAAACCCATTGCAATAGTCCAGGTGTGAGGTGATCAGGGGCAGAATCAGGGTGATGGTACTGTCAGAGGAGAGAAGAGGAAGAATGTGAGAGTTGTTAGGAAGGTAAAATCAATAGGCCATACTCACAAATTGGAAATGGGGATACTGAGGAGTCAAGGATAAGTCCGAGGTTTTTGAAGGCTGTCCTCTAAAATAATAGGGAATCTTAGAAGAGGTTGAGACTTTTGGGTAGGATAAAAATATCATTTTTAAGAGATCTAGAAGACAGCTATTTCAAGATGTCTAACAGGCAGTTGGAGATGAGAGAATGGAGGTTAGCAAAGAGTTTAGTGCTAGATAAGTAGATTTGATGATAGAGATGATCATTAAATCTGAGGTAACTGATGAGATCACAAGTTCAAATATCAGAAAGCAAAGAAAAGCAAGCACAAGGGCCAAATTGGTCCCTTCATTTTTGTGGTGATCTAAGAATATTTTATACTTTTTTTTGTCCAGGAAGTTTGAAAATCTTTGGTACAGAGGGAAAATAGAAGAGATCCCAGGAAAGAGCTTTTTGGGAAAATCACAGATAGCGGGCATGATTTAGATGAAGATTCAGTAAAAAAGAAAAAAAAAGACAGACAAGCAGGGGTCAAATAAGTAGAAGAACCAGGAGAGAGTCTTATTAGAAAAACCTAGAGAGAAGACAACGTCAGTAAGAGGATAATTCACTTGTGTGAATAGCTGCAAAGAGGTCAAGAAGGGTGAGGACTGAGAAAAAGGCCATTATGTTTGGTGATTAAAAGATCACTGGTAACTTTTAAGAGATTACTTTCAATTGAATGACAAGGCTAGCAGCCAGGCTGCAGAGGGTTTAGAAGCAAGTGGGATGAAAGGGATTGGAGAATCTATTGCAGAAGACTTTATCAAAGAATTTAGTTTTGAAGGTGAGGAAAGTTGTGAAATAATAGCTGGCAAAGATGGATGAGTTAAATGAGTTTTTTTTTAAGAATGGAGATGTGTATATATTTTTTGGGAATAGGGAAGCAGGCAGAGTTTGAAAATTAATGGTTAGAGACTGGTTTAATAGAGGGGGAAATTTGCTGGAGACGATGAGAGGGAATTGAATCACTTGTGAAGGTAGAGGGGCTTGCTTCAGCAAAAAGAAGAGCCACGTTCTGTGATCCAGGATTGAAGTTGGAGGTAGTGGCAGAAGGCATCAGGGTAATGTGAAATAAGGAGGAGGGTATAAGAGGGGACTCTGGGTAAACAGCCTAATTTTTTTTCTCAGTAAATTATGATGGAAGGTTCTCAGCTGAGAGGGTTAGGGTAGGGGATACCATGAGACATTAGAGGAGGGATGGAAAGATTTGCAAGAGCATTGTGGTGAGAGGAATGATGAGCTAATTAGGTTGGTGTAAAACGATTGTCTCAGAGCAGTTAGGGCCCAGTTGGGATTATGTAACATTAATATGTATTGGACCAAATTAGAATCTTTGTGTGATTCTTCTCCATCTTCATTCGGCAGCACATGTATAGGAGTGAAAGTTGAAGGTAGTGGATAGTGGGAATTTTTCAAGACAGAGGTGTTTGAGGATACAATTAGCACTATGTAAAGGGTTTAAAAGACTCAAGACAAGAGGGCAATGTGGAATTGAACTGTCACCAAAGGGGTCAAGATGGGAAAAGGAGAAAAATGGCTAGTGCAGGGGATATCTAGGAGATAATTGCTGAGAAAAGAGATTAGAAGTCACAATGTGGACAAACATAAGTATTTGGGCTTGCAAGGCAGAAGATGGGGACGAATAATAATAGGCTGTGATCAGATAAGGGAATTTCAGAGTTCACAAACATGGACATTTTGTGATTATCCAAGGAAAATTAGAGACTCTTGATATCTTCCAAGCAAGATTAGTAACAAAGTTTTCTCCCAGGCAAAAAAAGTCACTCTAATCTTTGGCATTTATCTACCATATTCTCTTATTATTCCAAAAAAGTTAAATGAACCAATCTATATTCTTCCTTACTTTCCATACTATTCTTAATTTTTTTTCTCCTTGTAATATCATGTTGAAAAAGTACTTAGATGTCAAGAACAAGATAGATTTCTGTGAAGTGACAGGGGCTCTAATTTTATAATACATATGCCAGGTCTGGGACTTTAACCAAGAGGCTGCTTCAAATTGTTTTTCTTAAACTCTTGGGAGGGTTGGAATAGTTAGCTTCTGGCCTGATAGTTGTAGGAATGCAAGAGTCATGAGGGATTCTTGATCTTTTCTAAAGTGGATATCTTTCTTTTTCCATAAAAATATAACTTCTCGGAATATAAATCCCTTATCAGAGACCTCACTACTTGACAGCCAAACCTATTTCTCTCTTCTCAAAGGAAGAATACTGATCAGCAGGGTAGGTGGTTGACACCTGGGATTAGACACTCAAATATTACATTAATAATAAATATAAATGGATCCTAGATAAAGTAATTACTATGGCACTTTCTAGACTTCTTTCTCACACACTTAAAATTGCATACTCTCTGAAGATGTCTCTTCTTATAGAATAATATTACAGCTTTTCAGCTCCCTTTTGTGTGCTATCTTTCCCCATTTGAATTTAAGTTCCAGGAGGGTAAAGACTGTCTTCCTTCTTTGTGACAGTATCTTCAGGGTTTTATCTGTGTCTGGCACATAACAGAACTGTTTGCTCTAAAAGTCTGAGGCAAAACTTGTGCCCAGGTCTTCTTGTCTGAATCTGACTTTCTATAGTGTTACTCCATGCTACCTTTTATATATAATAAACCTTTATATAAACACATTTCTTCTTCTTACAATAAACCTGTAAGGTCGGAAAAGCAACAACCATTCCCATTTTCCAGGTTTGGAAATTGAGACACTCAGATGATAAGGAATTTGTTCGAAGTCAAAGAGAAAGTTTTATTAGTCCTAACAATATTCTGGCACTCAAAGGAAATGGGAACAGGAAATAAATTCATTCATATGATATTCTTGGGGGAAAATATAGGAGGTGAGTAAAGGAAATAAGCATTCATATATAATATCTACTCTGTGCCAAGAACTGTGCTAAGAGCTTTACAATTATTATTTCAGTCTATCCTCAAAACAACCTTGCAGCATTTGTGCCAAAATTATCCCCATTTTACAACTGAGGAAACTAAGGCAAAGAGAGATTTAAGTGACTTGCTAGAGTAACACAGCTAGTAAGAATATTAGGCTGGATTCGACCTCAGGTCTTCCTGGCTCCAGGTACAGCATTCTATTCACCATTCCATCTAACAACCTCTATAAAAGGTGCAGGTGTATAGGCTGGCTGTTGAACCCAGGTCTTCTGCATAACAGGTGGAGATTTCTACCACTGAACCAACCAGGCAAAGAATTAGCACACAATGAATACTTGTGTCACATTCTTAGTAAGATTTTTAATAGTAATTGATTTCCATTTTAGTGTCCTATGAATTTTTTTTCCTTCCTTTTGCCAACAAACGAATCATATTTCAGAATACATTCTTTTATCTTGATGTTCTTAACTTGGGATCCACAAACTAACTCAAAAGGGGTTACCTGAGAGATTTTAGAGAGTCCTCCAATGTGAACAGAAAAATATACATCTTTCTTTTCATTAATGTCTAAGTGAAATTTATTAATTAAACTTATTAATTTAAAATTCCTTCAATTTTGTATTTAAAAAATTCTGAAAAGGACTCTCTAGACTTTACCATACTACCAAAGGGACCAGAGGAAGCTAGATATAGTTTTGAATGCCCTAGATTAATGTATCAGTGTTATAGGAATTTTCATTTCAAGAAAGTTGGGAGCTATACAAATATTGCTAGATACATCCTTTCCCTATGTTGTCCTGAGGTATCAAGATACACTGATACGTGAGAGAGAAAGGAGGCAACATGTCCTAGGAAAGGCAAACCACCATGATCTTTACCACCTTTTCTCATCAGACCTTTATTGAGACAACCTATGAAAATGAAGCAAAGAGTCTTGGGAGAATAATTTTCCCCAGATAACCAGAACTGCTTCTAGCCCAGCCCTCATATTCATCACCGAGGGAAGAAGGCATTGTGGCAAAGAGGCCCACCTTTCACATCACTGCCAGCAACAACTACTAACTAACTGTCACCAACAGTAAGATTTAGTACAAGAGCACTGTAATTTCCAGCAACACTCTCCTCTCCTCTCCCAACCAGGTCTCCGTATAGCCCAGCCCTCACATATATCTTCTCCTATCAGACCCCAATGGAGATAGTTCAGTAACCTGAACAAAAGAACCTTTGAAATAGCAAAGCTTCTAAGCCATTGGTCAATTTGTTAGATGACTAACAGTCATCGTTCTGGGAAACAGACTCTGTGGAGGAGCTGGCTACTGCTCCTAAAGGTTCTACATTCACACCTTTTGAAGACCCAGAAAATAAATATCTTGCCACCAAAGTCCTCGACACTGTCAAAAGGTTCAGCATAAGAAATTTCCAACATCTTCTTTTACCGGTGGAAATGACATTAAATAATATCATTACCATCTGCTTTTCCTCTGTACTTTAAGGACCTTGGGATCCTTCTATCTAGATTGCAGTTGAAACCTTCCATGTACATTGTCTCCCCTGTCAAAACATGAGCTTTGTGAAAGAAGAGAATATCTTACTTTTCTATTTTTATCCCTACCACTTAGCAAATGCTTTGCACTTAGTAAATACTTAATTTTTTTTTTCATTCATCACTGAAAGAACTACTAGGCAGTATTCTTATGGGTGTTTATAAAAAGAAAAGTACATCTGGAAAAAACAAAGATAATACAAATGCATATAATGGGAAGGAATATAAGAAAATATGGTGAAGAGAAACAGCAAAAAAAGGATAGATTCTCTTTCCATCATTAGAGCTGAGATCCTAATAGAAGAGATGATATTTACACGGGCTGAATTACACATGGCTCCCTCCTGAAGTGGAGGGAGCCATAAAGGCATCCAAGTTATGCAATGCCAAGGTAATTCTGAAACATTCCATGAAGTCCTTTACACAACCTCACATTGAGCTCAAGCCAAATACCAACTGAACATCTATTTCACTTATGTAAATACTATCCTATTTTTTAAAGGACTGTCATCTTTCAACTTCCATAAACCAATTTTAACTTCTTCATCCCCTACCATACTATAAGATGTTTAAGAAAACAGGAATAGTGATGAGTTCATTGATAATGGACTAATATAATTATAGCATTGTGTATGAAATATGGGTTTCAGAAATTGAGAATAAGGTATAAGAGAATGACCAGAAAATGTGAAAGTTTTGAAACTACTGTCCTTTTTAAAATTTTCAGCAATCTTATGAATGTGTTTTGTTTTTGCAACACATTTATAGATTATTGCTGTTCTGTGAGAAGACTCTTGTAACGAAGTAAAACAATTATATAAAATGAATAATACAGTGACTTCATCTGAAGGTTCATGCACATTTTTACAATTGCTAAACACCCTTCACCTCTATCAAAATTAACAGAAATATTCCATGCCATGATGGGGAAGGGTAGGGGTTAAACCAAATTTCTTTTAACAAATATGAATAGTCAATCAAAACTAATGTTTGTATACACACACACATTAAAACAATCCCTTCTCTATTATAAGTAGCATGCTTGATCATTGATTCTCTAGAATTATGAATGGTCATTATATTGATCATATTTGTTACAGCTTACCAAGTTGTATTTATACTTTTGTTTTCACATAAATTATTCTCCTAGTTCTGCACATCTCATTCTTCATTAGTCTATTTACGTTTTGTTGCTAATTGGAGAACATATTCTTCCTTTTTCTTGCTATTCACATTTTTTAAATATATGAAGAAAATATGTGATTTTTCTCTTTGATTTTGGGAATTGAGAAAATTTATGAATTAAAATCAGAATGTGATTTTAGATACCCTTTTCATTCCAACAGAGCAAAATAATTGTTGTTTAGCTACCCCTCATTTGTTCTAGGTCTTTACATAAAAAATACAAAACCCAAACCTAGTAATACTATGAATATTTCACTGCAAATGAAACTTTTTTCTTTTTGACCACATTTGTGTAAGGTATCATACGGCCAATATATATGAAAGTTATAACCTTTAACAAATAAAAATAAAAACAAAAACAATGAAACCAACTTTAATTCCAAACGCCTGTCTAGAATTATTGAACCAATTCATAAGTCCATCAACAGTTTATTAGTATGAACTCCCACTTATACTGAATTATTTTTCTTTTGTCATATTAACCAATTTGCAGAATGTAAGGTGAAGCCTCAAAATTGTTTTGATTTTCATTTGTGATTTGGACAAATCTTTGTGACTTCTTTGAGAGTTCTCAAAGAAAGTCCTTTTTTTTTAGAACTGTTCATTTCCTTCAACTACATATACACTGAAACAGGATTTCAGGATTCTATATTTGCATGGGATTACTATATATTTAGAATTAAGGTTTATATCACAACTTTTAATCGATTTTTCCTAATCAGTAACTTCTCTGTTTGTTCTACATTGTATAAAAAATCTATTAAATATTTCTTATAATCAAAATTGCCTTTTCTATCTAATACGTTCACACTTATCCCTTTTTTATTTATAAAATCCCCCAGAAAATTATAGCTGTTAAAACTACTTGATTTAATATTATCTAACATTTTTCTTGTGCAGCTTTTTATGTTCATATTGAAAATTCATCCTGTTTATTGTGCTATGTGTTATAAGATGTTGACTTAACTTTCAAAATGTATCCTTATTTGCTCCTTTCTTCATTAAATATTCGAATCCTTAATAACATTTCTTATTAAAATAAATTGTGGCAATCTTTAATTTTATCTCAATATTTACTTCTCTTTCCTATCCAGCAAACCATATGAGATAACAAAGTATTTAAAAGGAGGGAAAAAATCCAAAACCAAACAATATAACAATTTCAGGTGATAAACTTATGCAGTATTCCACACCCATAGTTACTCACCTTGTCAATAAACAGAAGTAAATTATGCGTTATGCCAAGTCTTTTCTTGGGCCAGACTTGGTAATCATATTAATCTTATTTCCAAAAATACAAATATGTCTATGTCTTGTGAAATTCATGGATGACATCTTCAAGAGTAAATTCAAAAATTTTAATATCAGTTAATTAACAAGCAGCAAATAAGTGCCAGGCACTCGGCTAGATAGTTAAATTACAAGCAAACAAACAAAGTAACTAAAGATCTGCTATAAAATATTTTATTTTCTCGAAGGAGGTAACATGTATTCATATCAGTAAATACAACATAATTATATGCAAAATACATATAAAATAAATTCCAGATAATTTTGATGGGAAGTATTAGTACTTAGGAGTCATAAAGAAAGGCATGATTTGACCTGACCTTTAGATGAAATTAAGCATTCTAAAAGGCAGAAGTAAAGAGAAAATACCTTACAGGCATAAAAGATCTACCTGGGCAAAAGTACAGTGAGAGTCAGCATATGAAATATAGTATATGAAGAACAGGCAGAAAGTTCCTCTATCTGAATCATAGAATATATGATGGGGTTTAATATAGAATGGGCGTAGAACATTTTTAAACAAAACAAATGTATTCATATTAAAATCAATCATCATCCCTCACAATTTGAGTAAATGATAAATTGTTTTGTAAACAAAACATTTACTCAAAATCCCATATTAATTTATTGCTATATTGAAACATTTCTTTTTAAAAAATTCTAATTAGATCAGCATCTTACAACAGAAACTGCAAAGATATACATATATACTGATTATATATATGCATACATATGTGTGTATATGTATGTGTGTGTATATACATATATATATATATATATAATATGTTTTCTTAGCCTATAAACATTACTCTGCTTCATAGGTATTAAAGATTTAATTGGTAAACAAGTCACAAAGAAATATGTTTTCTCTTATCATTTACACCAAAAAAATATTATCAACAATTTACTTTGATTCAAGAAGCACCAATTAAGTCATTAATATATGGAAATCACTGCCCTTTGAAATCACTGCCAGTTTGAAGTTATAGTTCAGAAACACTTACAAACACACAAATTGCAATAGTTCCTAAATCCAAAGCTGAGCTTTGAAGGAAACTAGGGATTCAAAGATTTGAAAGTTAGGAGGAAGCACATTCTAGACATGAGGAATGTTTTGGGTGGTATATAGCTGCATAAAATAATGAAGTCAGGAGATGAGATTTAATGGACAGTCCAATTGCAGTAGCTAATTAAGTTTGACTAGAATCAAGAATGAAGGGAAGTATTACAAGTAAAAAGACTGTGCATAGCCTTTGATCCAGCAATGCTACTAGTACATCTGTATCCCAAAGAGATCATAAAAAAATGGAAAATGATTGACATATAGAAAAACATTTATAGCTGCTCTTTGTGTGGTAGCAAAGAAATAGAAATTATGGGGATGTCCATTAGTTGGGGAATGCCTGAGCAAGGTATGGTATATGATTGTGATGGAATTGTGATGGAATACTACTGTGTTATAAGAAATGATCAATGGGGAGATTTCAGAAAAACCTGAAAAGTCTTACATGAACTGATGGTGAGTGAAGTGAGCAGAAGCAGAACAATGTTGAACACAGTAAAAGAAACATTGTGCAGGGATCAACTATGATAGACTTAACTTTTCTCAACAAAACAATGATTTAAGACAACTCCAAAAGACTCATGATGGAAAAAGTAAAAACGAACAAACAAAAAACAAAAACAAAAAACAACCATGGAGTCTGAATGCATATTGAAGTATACTATTTTCACTTTTCTGTTATTTTTTTCTCATGGTTTTTCCTTTTTGTTTTGATTCTTTATTCACAACATGACCAATGTGGAAATACATTTAATATGATTACATGCACAATCCATATCAGATTGCTTGCCCTCTTGGGGAGGGAGGAGGAAAGAAAGGGAGGGAGAAAAAATTTGGAACTCAGAATCTCATCAAAGTGAATGTTGAAAACTGTATTTCTATGTAATGGGTTAAAATACAAATTGTTTATTAAGTGAGAAAAATGTAAGAAGACTTGTAAAAAAGAATGTGAAGAGATTTCAAAGAAGATTAAAGTTGATTTCAGAGACAACTGGAAGTCAATGGAGTTTGTTGAATATATGTAGTGGTGGAGATGTAAAGGAAAGAGGATTGAAAAGAGAAGATCTGTGTTTTAGGAAAGTCATCTGAATAGCTATGTGGAGGAAGGATTGGAATGGGATGTGAGTTAAGTAAAAAGAGAAAAACGGATTGCCAGAGTCTAGGTAAGAGTTGATGGAGACTTGAACTATTATGAAAGCTGAATGACCAAAGAAGAGACCACTAATTTAATCAAGAACAAAAGATAATTGTTTGAATCAACTTACATAGATGCAAAGATACTCAAAGAAGAGAAATATTAGAATTGAGAGAGAATTTAGAGGTTGCTTATTTCAATATAGTTATTATTCATATGAGGAAACTGAGATCCTCAGAAGTTGAATGTGACTTTCCTGTAGTTACCATTAGGAAGTAATAGTGACAGGATATAAATTCAGGTCTTCAGATTGCAAGTGAGACATTTTCCTATTACAATGCTTCTTTCAACTCTTTAGCCAAAAAAAATTTAACCAAAAAATGAAAATAAATATTTATTTTTAATTAAGATATGAAGATGGAAACAAAAGCACTTAACTGTGAAGTAAGAGAAAGACTGGCTGTGTCTTATAATATGAACACTTCTAAAAGCCAGACCCCTTTTAGCCTTGTGGTAAATGTGAAGAACTACAGAAACGTGAAATTAGCTTGTTTTTGTATGTATTCATTCTGGTTTTGGCTACAGAAAAAAAAAGAATGGAATAGGGATGTTGCATAGAATGGAGCATGATAATGAGGACAGGAATAATGAAGGATAATGAAGGAAGAAAGGAAGAAATGCTTATTCGAGTTGTCTTTTTTTTTAACTAGCAAGGAAAACAATGTTCAGACTGGGAAATGTAGAACAAAAGAGAGAGCAGGGAATTGAAGTTTGTGACAAATGAGCATATAGTGAGAGATGACCTGAAAGTCCTTAATTTCAAATAAAAAAAAAAAACTGAAAGCAATTTTGGGAGAAATGTCTAGGCTGCTACAAAATGAGATAAAGAAAATATTTTAATTCTGCAGATGGGATTAAGATGAATTTTTCCAATTTTAGATCAACGAACTTGAGCTTAATTACTGACAAAGCTACATATCTCTCTCACTTTCTTCTTAAGAAATGCTTATGATATAACTGACCTCAAAGCAAGAGAATATTTACGTGACACACTAAAAGTGTGCAGTTAAAAGGAAAAGAAAAAGAAAGAAAGA
Organism: Petaurus breviceps papuanus; assembly: GCF_028583685.1. NCBI lineage: Eukaryota > Metazoa > Chordata > Mammalia > Diprotodontia > Petauridae > Petaurus > Petaurus breviceps. Next base: position 23,097,120 of record NW_027185863.1, on the reverse strand, counting down.
AACAAGCAAACCACAACCACCCAATAATGGTCATGTACTTAATGTTAATCAAAAGTTTCCTCTAAGAGACAAATTCCAGGTAGTATTCTTTATTCCAAAGTTGCATGCAATTGTAATTGGCTCAAAAAAAAGCAGACAGATAAATAATTAGACTTTATTTTTTGTTCATTTAGTTTACTACTGATTTCCTAAACAAACAAACACAACCAGAGAAATAGCTATGTGAAGTGCTAAGCTTTTGAACACACCTGTGCCAAAATGGATCTTAACATCCATGAACAAATAAAACTTTCCATATTTTTATCAGGGAAAGAATTTACACCAATATAGTATATATACAATAGGAAGTATATAAAATTATTCTCTAAAATCAGATTAGGATACTGGATCAAAACGACATCTCTTTTTTCGAGCAAACTTTCAGGAATAATATTATTTGAGGAACCAGAAAATGATTATATATTTGGATGATGTTTGAGAGATATCAACATTGTCATGAGAATTACTGCATCAAAATATTTGTACATTCATGTCCCCTTACCCACCACAGGGGTACTCGATACAACCTTAAATGAAAAAAAAATCTGCAAGATTTGTGGTCTGTTCTTTTCTTCAAGTTGATTTTATGTACACGAATCTTAGGAATAAAGGACTCCACTTGAAATTTGTCTCATGAAATAAGCCTTTCTCCAACATCAAGAGCATCACCATTAATGACTGCTTTCCCCAGTCCTTCCCTTTCATTCACACACTTTTAGTGTACATCAAACAAGCATTCTTTTGCATTAAAGTTTGTTTCGTTCTTTATTTTTAAAAGCAAGAAATTCAGATGACTTAGGCTCTGTAAAAGCATTGAGGACTATTTGTGAATGCTGTAGATTTCCGACAGATTTGTGGAACTAATGTTATATGATGCCGTCAAGAATGCTTCCATTTCCTCTTAAAGAATGGCGGCTTTTTTCCTTGAATGACCTTTCCCACTCTTACTAGCATGAACATCAAAAATTAAATAAGAAAATTTAGTTATTGCTATTATTGATTTTCCATAATTTTTACAAATCATATGTGAAAGGCATATATTTAGATTTTCTCCTATGCAGAAATTTCATAAACTTCATTTTCTATGCCCAACTTCTCTTTTGACTATCAAAACCATAACTTCATTTTTTCCCCCCACAAATCATCTCCACCCATCTTTTTGACAAGAACCTCTAATTCCACATGGCCTATGCTAAGTTCCCTCCCCTTTCCCAAACAAAATTGCTCATCCTTCTGATTTCATTTTGTCTGTCTAATTTATAAGTATTTGTCTAATCTTTCACATAGGAAATCCCAAGGTGTTTTTTTCACTCTTCCTTCTTCTTCTTCCCCTCTCACACTTCTTTCATTAAATTGTTTCCTAAATCATATTAACTATCTCCACAATATTTTTTACAATTATTCATTCTTTTTTATTATAATTCCAGCCACCCTAATTCAAGCCTTCATTGTATGACTGCAGCAAACTAATAGATCTCCCTGTCTCTACTCTTCTCTCCAAATGATTCCTTGCATTACTTCCAGATTTATTTTCTTCATGTCTTAGAAATAGTCACATTTCTTGCCTGCTTCAAATTTTTCAGTGGTTTCTTCTTACCTACCTTACAAAGGTCAAACTTTTTTTTAACTGGCATTCCAGTATATCTACCAATTTATGCCAACATAATTCTATTATCTATCTCACCTTATCTTTCTCTATTCACTTATAGGGCTTTCTTGGAGGAGTAGCACCTCACCTCTGGTGTGAAGTTGTGCTGAACCCTTTTCATGGCTAATCATCTACTTTTGGTGTCCACCTATCACCCAACTCTTAGCCATGGCTATATAAGCTATATTATGTACAGTGGCCACACCCCAGTAAAACCAGCTTGGCTGATAGTTTAACCCAGGTTGAAAATAACCACCAGGCTTCAAACCCTTTGGGGAGTTAGTGAGGTAAGCATGTAAAGACTTCCCATCACAGAATGGGTTGACAAGAATCATTTCATCCCATCTACCACAAAGGTAGATGAAACAGGTGCTCTGGGACATTTAGAGTTTGATCAGACATTGAAGATGCCAGGATCATCCACTGCCTTCCAGGCCACAGTCAGTCATTCTGATTCTTGTCTTGCAACTGGACTTTGAAACTCCAGAAGAAAGAATGAGGTTAAGAACTTTGTGCAGTTTTACCTCATTTAAATCCAATTCATGCACAAGCTATCTAACTGTGATGGCATTGGTCCACTTCCAAAATTAAGGATAAACAAAAACAACATTACAGTTAAATTGAGCCAACACTGATAGAGAAAGGTTTGTTATTTTACAGATGAGGTAAGCTATTTTCTATATCTATCTGTCAGTATAAGGCCCTTTACTGTTGCTATGCTTTTTCACACACTTTCTTTTGCCTGGAATGCCCTCCTTTCTCTTTCTCCTTGATAGAGTCTATCCAATATTTAACTCTCAACCCCAAACCACTTACCTCATATTGGAAGTTGTCCTTGATCTTAAGTTGTTACTGTCTGGATGTCTTGTTATATTGGGCTCAAATCTCTGTCTCTGTCTTTCTGTTTTTCTCTGTCTATAGATATATACTTACATATAATATATGTATACATATATTGTTTTCTTCTCTAAACTAACGTGTCCTTTATGGTATTACATTGTAAGATCAAACACACAAGTGGGAACTTTCAAACAATGGTTTTCAGTTTTCCAGTGAATTCTGATTCACCAAATACCTCAAATGTAGGTATTTTTTCCCCTAAGGATACCCACTTAAAGTTCCTTCAGCGTGCTAGAAATATATGTTGAATTAAATTAGGCTCAGTTTTTTTTAAATTAGTCTTTGACATTGTTATTGTTCCTTGAAGGTAGTCATAATTTGAGGCTTAACCTGTGAATATTGTCCTGATTTTGATCAATAAGTAGCTCAAGCCACTCAGCATCAAGCATAAATAGTATATGGATTTGAAGGGAGAAGGAAGAGGTAAGGAATAATTAATGCATCTTCTAGCCATAAAAGGACTTTTGTAGAATTGCTAAAGAAGTCAAACTCTTTTCTTAGAATCCACTGTTCCCCATAACCATTTGTTTCCTTCAGTCTCGCTTGGGAATAGTCCCATTCTGGTTTCCCTCCCCCTAGAATAAATGACATTCTTAAAATCTGGTATCTGACTTCTTCGTCTCCCCTGTTAATAATGCCTTTCTGATCACCTCCTGACAGATCTATGTTTTATCTTTGGTATCTGCCCCTGGCTTCTTGCCTAGTTACTTCACCTGCCTATTTGATCTCATCCCTTGTGACCACTACCTTGATCCCTGCTTACCCTTTGGCTCATACACCAAGCTTTTAATATCCTGATCACAACCTTGCTTTGTCTCTAAATTCTACTGTTGTGGCAGGCTGGCTGAGACAAGTGCATTGGCTCTCTGCCTGATTCCAGCCTGGCATAGGATATGCATGCCAGCAAATATATATGTGAGAAATATACTTTATCTCACCAGTTCTTAAAAAAAATCTGAGGTTTTACAGAATGTATCAAGAATATTTAAACTGAAAATAATGGGGGAGGGAGAAAAATATTTAGCTAGAAACATTAAACCAGACACTAGAGAGACAAATGAATACGACAATAATAATAACAATAACAATAGATTCTGAATTCATTTAATCACAAGAGAAAATAAATGGGAAGATGTTGAAATTTACTCATGATAAAAAGTCTATGTAAAATTCTCAGAATATCAACGATATATATGTACAAATATATGTGTCTTTGTGAATAATAAGGCAGAATAAAATGTAAACTATGATTACTATTAGCAAATATAGTAACAAGGTAAAATTGATATGTTGATGAATAGGTAATATAATCCACAATGGGTCTTGGAGTTATGAGAATGTGGGTTTAAGCTGTTTCTCTCCAATAAATAAGGTGTATGGCCATAGGAAGATAACTTAACATATCTATGTTCTTGGCAAGTTTCTAAAATCATAAATTACAGACCAAGTGACAATTCACATACGCAAAGCAAGTTACTGTAGTAGAAGGTAACTACATTGCTGAACTCACAGGTTTAGATAAAAGAAATACACACAAAAATTCTCATGTAATTTGTGATACATGGCATCTTTAGATGATGAAACTGATTGATGAGTCTCTACCCAAGGCTATCATTTCAAGAAGCACCCAGGCCACACTCACTTTACTCTCTACTCCATTTCTCACCCTCTTGATTTCTCACCTCCACCCTAGCAGCTTTATCCAAACTTCCCTTTTCCAGTTTGTCCTTTATATGTTTTCTTTCTCCATTTAAATGCAAGCTAAGGAACATAGGGGATATGAATTTTTATAAGTGTATCCTCAGAATTTGACACATTGCCCAGCACATAGTAAACACATAATAAATACTTTATCTATTTATCTATTTCATGGTCAAAGAGTCTAAGTGATTTGGAAAAAAAAAACATAGTTATCATGGGAAAGAAGGCAATTTGTCTATTTCAGCGGCATAAAAACACAATTCTGACAAAGTTGTAACATCTCTTTCCAGAAAAAAAGGGAGAGGATATAAAGAAATCATGTAATGATGAAAAAAAATATAATGAGGTCTAATTTTAAAAAGAAAACTTACCCAAGATAATGAAGGGAACAGTAGAAGAATATGAAGGTATTTTTAAAGGATTCAAATCACTAATGACAGAGCCAAGATGGTGGGGTTAAGTCAGGGACTTGCCTGAGTTCTCCCCAATTCCCCCCCAAATAACTTTAAAATAATTACTTAAAAAATTTGGCAACAGCAGAACCAACAAAGGATACAGTGAAACAATTTTCTAGTCTAAGACGACTTGGAAGGTTGATAGGAAAGGTCTGCCTGACTGAGGTAAGACTGGATCACAGTCCAATGCACACCACGGCCCAGCAAGTGAGCAGCATGAAGCAGCCCAGGAAGCCAACAGCACCCAACAAGCTAGCAGCAAGACATACCTGCACAAGCCAACAGCATGCCTTGGGGGCAGCTGAATGGCAGCAACAACATCTGGAGCTCCCAGCCCATGGACAGGAAGGAGGTCAGGAAAGAGATTAAAGGGGACTCTTTGCAGGCAAGAGGCACTAAACTTTGTCGCATCACTGAAATGGGGATAGTGATAAAAAAGAGATTTATTGGCAGAAGGGGAAAGGAAGAGGTAGAAAGGGGTAAATTATCACACATAAAAGAGGCTTTCAAGGAAGAACTTTGACAGTAAAGAAGAAGATGAAGGGATGGTGGGAAACCCTTAAACTTTACTCTCATCATAATTGGCTGAAAGAAGGAATAACATGCACACTCAGTTGAGTATAGATATCTATCTTCTACAGGAAAGTAGGAGGGGAGGGGGATAAGAAAAAGAGGATGCTGATAGAGGGAAGGGCAAATTATGGGAGGTGATAGAAGCAAAACACTTTATGACTGTGATCGGGGGAAAGGTGAGAGACAGAGACAGAAACAGAGAGACAAAGAGAGAGACATAGAGAGAAAGACAGAGACAGAGAAAAACACACACACACACACAGAAGGATAAAAAGGGGGGAAAAGCATGGAGGGAAATACAGAGTTAGTAAGGTGAGTGTTAATAAGTAGTTGAGTGTGATGAACTCACTGATAAAATGTAAGCAGATACAAGGTGGATTAAAAACCAGATTCCTATAATACATTCTCAGAAACACACAGAGTAAAGGCAAGAGACTGGGGCAGAATCTATTATGCTTTAACTGAGGAAGAAAAAAAGGAAGGGTAGCAATCATAATCACAGAAAAAAATAAGAGGAAAAATCACTATAATTAAAAGAGATCAGGAAGGGAACTGCAACTTGCTAAAAGGTACAATAGACAATAAAGTAATATCAATACTAAATACGTATGCACCAAATGCTATAGCATCCAAATTCTTGAAAGAAGAGTTAAATGAGTTAAAGAAACAGTAAAACTACACAAAGAAGGGGCTTCAAGTTTCCCCTCTCAGCTAGATAAATTTAACTAAAAAAAATAAAGAAGATAATTAGATATTTTGAAGTTTAGAAAAGTTAGATATAATGGATGTCTGTAAAAAAGTTAATAGGAATAGAAAGAAATATCCCTTTTTTTCTGTGGTACATGGCACCTACACAACAACTAAATTTGTATTAGGGCACAAAAGCCTAACAACCAAAAACAAAAATTAGAAATACTGAATGCTTCATTTAAAGATTATAATGCTTTTTAAAATTACATCCAATACAGGACTATAGAAATGTAGATTAAAATTAGAAACTAAAGAATATAATCCTAAAGAATGAGAGAATCAAAGAATAAATCATATTTTCAGTAATCATTAATTTCATTTGATCAGTAATTTTATTAAAGAAAATGACAACAATGATATAACATACCAAAATTTGTAGGATACAACCAAAGCAGAACTTAGGAGAAAATTTATATCTATCTCTTAATGCTTACATCAATAAAACAGAGAAAAAGAAGATGAGTTAATTGGGTAAATAAACAAAACAAAACTTAAAAAAAGATTTAAAATTCCTAATTATGAGGGAGGAGACAAGATGTTGTCAAAGAAGCAGGAAAATTCCCTGCACTCCCCCCACATCCACTTCAAATACCTATAATAAATGACTCTAAACAAACTTTAGGGCTAACAAACCCACAGAGTGACAGTGAGAAACAAACCTCCCGCTAAAGACAGCCCAACAGGAAGGGTCCACTGCAGTCCACTGGAGCAGAGCCCAGGCACAAGTGAGCCCGTGGTTTTAGCCCCAGGGTGGCCCAATCAGCCCCAGCTACAGGGACTTTGGGAGAGTGGATCACCAGCAGCTGTGGTGGTTTCCAGAGTTATCAACCCATAAATGCCAAAGACAAAGTGAGAGGTCAGTGGACTTTGGGAACAGGGGTTCTGATAGTTCCATCTGGCCTTTGCCCCAGGAGGCAGAAGTGGGTGAGGCACAGCAGCTGCTACTGGATGGCTGCTCCAGAGCTCCTGGACTGCAGATTGTAGGGGGACCAAGCAACCATTCTGAGGGGTAATCACTCTTGCTTTAACCTGCTGGGATGTGAATTGCTCTCTAGGATGTAGGGTTCTGGGGTGGGTGACCAGGTGCCAGAGTCGGTAGAGGCTTCAGAGAGGGCAGCCAACTAATAGCTCCAGCAGTTGTGAAAACCCCAGCAATTTGGGACACAGTTGTCATCTCTCGAAGAAGAGTTCTACTGTGGCAAAAAGCTCAAAAGTAAAGTAATTGAGTGGCAACATAAGCAAGCAAAGGAAACAAAGCAAACACAGCAATCTGACTTTGTATTCCTTTTTTGGGGACAAAAAGGATCAAAGCATGGAACAGGAGGAAGATAACGAAGTTAGAACTCCTGCACCAAAATGTTTGAAGAAAAATATGAACTTTTACAGGCCATAGAGGAGCTTAAGAAGAATCTTGAAAACAAGATAAGAGAAGTGGAGGAAAAATTGGGAAGAGAAATGAGAATCATGCAAAAGAAATCATGAAAAGAGAGTCAACAATCTGACTGAAGAAAATAAAAACTTAAAAAATAAACTAACTCAGGGAGTTAGGTGGCACAGTGAATAGACCAACAGCTCTGGATTTGGGAGGACCTGAGTTTAAATCTGGCCTCAGACTGTTAACATAAAAACTATCCATGTGACCTTGGGCAAGTAACTTAATCCCAATTGCCCTACCTTTCCCCTCCAAAAAGTAAAAAAAAAAAAGTAGACTAACTCAAATGGCAAAAGAGGCTCAAAAAGCTAGTGAGGAGAAGAATGCCCTAAAAAGCCAAATTTGCGCAATGGAAAAAGAATCTCAAGACCTCACTGAGGAGAATAATTCCCTCAGAATTAGATTGGAGCAAATGGAAGCTAGTGACCTTATGAGAAATCAAGACACTATTAAAAAGTTTCAAACAGGGGCGGCCAGGTGGCAGAGTGAGTAAGAGCACCGGCCCCAGAGTCGGGATGACCTGGGATCAGACACTTCGCACCACACCCAGAAATAACTGGCCATGTAAACTTGAGCAAGTTACTTAACCCCAATTTCTTTAAAAAAAGATTCAAACAAATAAAAAATAGAAAGCAACATGAAATATCTCATAGGAAAACTACTGACCTACAAAATGTATCCAGGAGAGAGAATTTAAAAATTATTGGACTACCTGAAAACTATGATCAAAAAAGGAACCTAGAAATCATCATTCAAGAAATTCTCAAGGAAAATTGCCCTGATGTTTTAGAATCAAAGGGCAAAATATAGGTTAAAAGAATTCACTTGAAAAAGATGCTAAAAAGAAAACTCCTAGGAATATTATAGCCAGGATCTGGAGTTCCCAATCAAAGAGAAAATATTACAAGCAGCCAAGAAGAAACAATTTTAATATTGTGGAAACACAATCAGGATAACACAGGATCTGGCAGCTTTTACATTGAGGGACTGAAGGGCTTGGAATATGATATTCCAGAGATCAAAGGAGGTAGGATTAAAAGCAAGAATCACCTACTCAGCAAAACTGAGTACCATGTTTCAGGGGAAAATATGGTCATTCAGTGGAATAGAAAACTTTCAAGCATTCTTGATGAAAAAATCAGAGTTGAATAGAAAATCTGACATTCAAATATTAAGAAACAGGAGAAGCATGATAAGATAAACAGGGAAAAGAAATCATAAGGAACTTATCAAAGTTGAACTATTTACTTTCCTACATGGAAAAATGATAATTGTAACTTATGAAACTTTTCTCAGTATGAGAATAGTTGAAAGGAATATAAATGTGTGTATATATGTATGTATGTATGTATGTATATAAAGCTATATATGTGTGTGTATATGTATAAAGATATATGTATGTATGTATATGTATACATACACACATATGTCTATATAGGAGGGTATATAGGTATGTATATATGAGTACAGGTATACATATACAGGTATATGTGAGTGTGTGTATATATGAGTACAGGTATACATATACAGGTATATGTGAGTGTGTGTATATATGAGTACAGGTATACATAGATAGAGGGCACAGGACCAACTGAATAGGAAGGTGTATCAGCAATGCCATATTCACAATGCCTATAGAGATTACAAATATGCTGATATAATTATCCATCACAAAATACATCAGGTTTGCCATTTGGGGAAATAAACTAGAAAATTTATTAAGATACCAAAAGACTGAGTCCTAAAACCAGAAAGTGAAAGCCATCAGAGTAGTTATGACATTGGCACAGGTAGATAAAGTAGAAAGCACCCACATTTTCAAGCCCTCAAAACAGAACAGGTTACCTCAGGCAAAGGTCCTCCTCTCCCCACTCACAGCAACCACCCAGCGTCCTGGAAGAGCGCTCCCAGCAGCTCCGGCCCCTGGCAGTGCTCAGCAGGAGTCCCAACTCAAAAAAAAAAAAAAGACAACTGCCACCAACTGCCAACCACAGGACC
>NW_027185863.1:23083308-23087524 GCF_028583685.1 Petaurus breviceps papuanus | reverse complement strand
CCACCAACTGCCAACCACAGGACCGTTAGCTCGGCTTTTTTTTTTTTCTTGCTCTGCTATGTCAGCACGTCCATGGGACATGGGAGATCTTTAAATCCCATAACCCTTACATTCGGCCCCAAGATCTTTCATGTCCCTTACTTGGCAAAAATACAGTAGGAATAACTGGTGTCAACAAAATTTCACAACAATATAACAAGAATAGCACACAATAAACACAAAAAAACATATTTTAGGGTGGGGCTTGAGCACAAGCTCCCCATCATTCCCCCCACCCCGAACAAATGGGGCCCCAAAATCTTGTGGTAAGGGGTGAAGATCTCTTCTTCTATGGCTACTTGCTGCTGAAATCGGATGTAGAGCTGTCCCTGTCCTTAGGGGTCCCATTTGAGAGGTCAGTTCTTAATATGCTTGATGCCAGGTCCAAGGGTGACACATCACAGTTGCAGACAGGGGGTGACATCCAGCTTAAGCTATCAGGCATCTACAGATGGAGGGTACCAAGCCTGTGGAAACAAATCTAACAAACAAGGTGAACAAACAAAAAATCAAGAACAATAACCAGACTATTGTAGCCTCACTCACGGTAGAATAAATGATTTAAGGGTACAATTTTGTAATCATCTTCTCCAGAATAAACAATAGTTACAGTGTTATCCTTCCCATATGCTATAATCTCTGCAGCCTTTGGAACATCATCTGGCTTCCGTTTTACCCATACTTTAGCTCCTGATTTTATTCTATCAGTAGAACCAAATCCTTCAGTTCCTGTGACAGTTATTTTGGAAGGAGGGTCAGTTTTTACAAGTGGCATTGTTTTACAAGGAACGATAATCACTTGAACTATCCTATCATTCTTGTGAATCTGTATGGGCCCTTCACCTAAATTCTGGAATGTTACAACAATTTCTCCTTGATAATTAGAATCTATTACTCCAGCCAATACATGTATTCCTTGAGCTGCTAATCCTGATTTGGGTAAAATCTGCCCAAAGTGATTTTTAGGGATTCTTATGCATATCCCAGTGGAAATTTTTCTTACTTCTTTCCTGTCCAACCAAAAGTCCTAAACAATGTAAATCATACCCCACCGAACCAGGTGGTCCTGGGTACGGTGCTAGGACATCTGGCCTCAAGGTCCAATACTCAATATTTGGGATCTTGTGTGTTTGTTGTTTTCTAATTTGCAGATTGGGGGTCATCATTCTGGCTAGAGGTGTACTTCCTCCCAATGGTCTATTATTCAAATTACGCAAAGCCATGAACAAATTATCCTTCCAATGTTGATATGAATTTTTGGAACTTAACTTCCTCAACTGTTCTTTCAGTAATCCATTCATTCTTTCAATTAACCCAGATGCTTCTGGATAATATGGAATATGATATATCCATTCTATATTGTTTAGTATACAATACTTCTTCATTTCATTGCCTTTGAAATGTAACACATTGTCACTCTGAATCTGCATTAGGGTTCCATAATATAGACTTATGAGATCTAGGGTTTTACAAGTGTTTTTCTGGGTTGCATTCTTATAAGGACAAGCTACTAGTACACCTGAATAGGTATCAACACAAGTACATATAAATCTGCATCCTTTATCCAGTGGTAGTGGACCAATATAATCTATTTGCCAGATTTGGGCTGGGACTTTTCCTCTTGCTATCTCTCCAGTTACTACCCGAGGAACAGTTCGCTCCTTTTCCAATTGACATATATGACATTCTTCTGCTATCTGTTTTAACAGTGAATGAGAGATACTAATACCTCGATCTTGTGCCCACCGGTGTGTGGCCTGGACCCCCAAATGGCCTGCTGTTTGGTGGACCCATTTTGCTAATACCGGATCATCAGTTGTTGTCAAAGTAGGAACAATACGTTCAGTAGCAATCTTTGCCAGTCGATCAGCATGAGCACTGTACTCACGTTCTGGTGTGGTGGGGGCCACGTGAGCATCTACTTGAAAAACTGACAAGTCAGTGACCAAAGACATGTTCCAGATATCTTCCCATAATTCTTTGCCCCAGACTTGTTTACCATGAATTTCCCAATTTTCATTTTTCCACATGGGCATCCATGTAGCTAACCCATTAGCTACCGCCCATGAATCAGTGAATATATGACACTGTCCTCCTTGTTCTATTTTGATGGCTTGATATACTGCCATAAGTTCAGCATATTGGCTACTTGCACCTATCCCAGTACTTTCCAAAGTCCTTCTAGTACATGGGTTATAGGCCACTGCTTTCCAATGTCTTTTTTGCCCCAAATATTTTGCTGTCCCATCAGTAAACCATGCATGTCTCTTTTGTTCCTCAGTTAATACATCATATCCCTCATTCCATTTTACAGTGGACTGTACCAACTGTTGCTTTGGCTCAGGGGGTGTGTCATTCCTCTCAATTTCTATGTTTGCTATAGATTCATGCAGAGCAGAGACTCCGCTTTTGCCTGTTTTCGCTCTATTTTGAATATACCACTTCCATTTGATTATACTAGCCTCTTGGGCATGTCCAATTCTGTGAGAAGCTGGGGTACTCATTACCCAGGTCATAATTGGGATTCCAGGTCTTAATATCACTTCATGGCCCACAGTCAGTTGTTCAGTCTCCACCAAAGCCCAATATGCAGCTAACAACTGCTTTTCAAAAGGTGTATACTGGACTCCAGATGAAGGGAGTTTCCTACACCAAAATCCCAAAGGTACATTTCGGCTTTGTTGTTTTTGCCATAAGCTCCAGTTTGCATAATCATCTTGTACAGTCACTTGCAATTCCACTGGACCATTTTGCATGGGCCACAAATCTAGGGCCAATTGTATGGCAGCCTTGGCTTCTTCAAAAGCTTTACTCTGCTCAAGTCCCCAATCGAATTCATATTTCTTCCGTGTGACTCTATATAAAGGTTTTAAAATCTGTCCCAAATGTGGAATGTGGTGCCTCCAGTATCCAAACAATCCTATGAACTTTTGGGCCTCCTTCTTATTGGTAGGGGTAGGAAAATCCTGAATCTTTTGTCGGGCTTGAGGAAGAATCTTCCTTAGCCCCTTGTTCCATTGTATACCCAAAAACTTCACATTCTGAGCTGGTCCTTGAACCTTTGCAGGGTTAATTTCCCACCCTTTACTTTTCATATGCTCAATTAGAAGGGTCAAACTCCTTTCCACTACTTTCGCATCTTTTCCCTGTATCATGATATCATCAATGTAGTGGGTAAGCTGTACACCGGGTAGCTTTAATTCATCCAACTGTTCAGCCACAATCCTGTGACAAATAGTGGGGCTATGTATGTACCCTTGTGGCAAGCGAGTGAAAGTATATTGTCTACCCTGCCAAGTGAAAGCGAAGTGGTCCCATTGTTTAGAGTCTATTGGGATGGTGCAGAAGGCATTTGCCAAGTCAATAACTGCATACCAAGTCCCATCATATTTCTGGATCCTTTCTATTAAGGTGATGGTATCTGGAACAGCAGCATACAAAGAAGGAGTCACCTTATTCAACTGTCTATAATCCACAGTCATTCTCCATGTCCCATCTGATTTTCTTACTGGCCAGACAGGATTATTCCATCTTGTGGTTGTAGGGACTAACACTCCTGCTTCAACATATTCCTTTATAGTAGTGGCAATTTCATCTTGCCCACCTGGCACACGATACTGTTTTAAAGTAATTACTTCAGAAGGTTCAGGTAAAGTGATTGGGTCCATTTTTAGTTTTCCTACTAAAACTGTATTAATTCCTATCTTCCTCACAGCAAATTGGTATCTTCCTTCAGGTAAATTCAGAGTCATGTCTCTCAATACATCTATTCCAATGATGTATTCAGGAATGGGTACAACAACCACAGTATATTCCTTCTTAGGTAACTGCCCAATTTTCATTGTTATTTTAACCTGTCTGGCTGATATTTCAGCGCCTCCTAGACCTGTGATGGTAATAGGAGTTCCATGTTTAAACTTATCAGGGTTTCCATAGATAAGTGTGGCCTCAGCCCCAGTATCAATCAGTGCCCTAGTCACAGTAGTTGATCCATTCTTCCAATATATTGTTAAACCAATATGGGGTCTGCAATCTCTTCTGCATATTTCTTTTATCTGGGCTGGGGCTTGGCCTATCTCCTATTCCCCCTGAAGGTGGGGCAAACTTGGATACAAAGATTCAGATTCAGAAATACCTGCGGGGGTGGTTCCTGCTTCCCTGTTCATTCTAATGCTAA
>NW_027185863.1:23065095-23082908 GCF_028583685.1 Petaurus breviceps papuanus | reverse complement strand
CCACCAACTGCCAACCACAGGACCGTTAGCTCGGCTTTTTTTTTTTTCTTGCTCTGCTATGTCAGCACGTCCATGGGACATGGGAGATCTTTAAATCCCATAACCCTTACATTCGGCCCCAAGATCTTTCATGTCCCTTACTTGGCAAAAATACAGTAGGAATAACTGGTGTCAACAAAATTTCACAACAATATAACAAGAATAGCACACAATAAACACAAAAAAACATATTTTAGGGTGGGGCTTGAGCACAAGCTCCCCATCATTCCCCCCACCCCGAACAAATGGGGCCCCAAAATCTTGTGGTAAGGGGTGAAGATCTCTTCTTCTATGGCTACTTGCTGCTGAAATCGGATGTAGAGCTGTCCCTGTCCTTAGGGGTCCCATTTGAGAGGTCAGTTCTTAATATGCTTGATGCCAGGTCCAAGGGTGACACATCACAGTTGCAGACAGGGGGTGACATCCAGCTTAAGCTATCAGGCATCTACAGATGGAGGGTACCAAGCCTGTGGAAACAAATCTAACAAACAAGGTGAACAAACAAAAAATCAAGAACAATAACCAGACTATTGTAGCCTCACTCACGGTAGAATAAATGATTTAAGGGTACAATTTTGTAATCATCTTCTCCAGAATAAACAATAGTTACAGTGTTATCCTTCCCATATGCTATAGTCTCTGCAGCCTTTGGAACATCATCTGGCTTCCGTTTTACCCATACTTTAGCTCCTGATTTTATTCTATCAGTAGAACCAAATCCTTCAGTTCCTGTGACAGTTATTTTGGAAGGAGGGTCAGTTTTTACAAGTGGCATTGTTTTACAAGGAACGATAATCACTTGAACTATCCTATCATTCTTGTGAATCTGTATGGGCCCTTCACCTAAATTCTGGAATGTTACAACAATTTCTCCTTGATAATTAGAATCTATTACTCCAGCCAATACATGTATTCCTTGAGCTGCTAATCCTGATTTGGGTAAAATCTGCCCAAAGTGATTTTTAGGGATTCTTATGCATATCCCAGTGGAAATTTTTCTTACTTCTTTCCTGTCCAACCAAAAGTCCTAAACAATGTAAATCATACCCCACCGAACCAGGTGGTCCTGGGTACGGTGCTAGGACATCTGGCCTCAAGGTCCAATACTCAATATTTGGGATCTTGTGTGTTTGTTGTTTTCTAATTTGCAGATTGGGGGTCATCATTCTGGCTAGAGGTGTACTTCCTCCCAATGGTCTATTATTCAAATTACGCAAAGCCATGAACAAATTATCCTTCCAATGTTGATATGAATTTTTGGAACTTAACTTCCTCAACTGTTCTTTCAGTAATCCATTCATTCTTTCAATTAACCCAGATGCTTCTGGATAATATGGAATATGATATATCCATTCTATATTGTTTAGTATACAATACTTCTTCATTTCATTGCCTTTGAAATGTAACACATTGTCACTCTGAATCTGCATTAGGGTTCCATAATATAGACTTATGAGATCTAGGGTTTTACAAGTGTTTTTCTGGGTTGCATTCTTATAAGGACAAGCTACTAGTACACCTGAATAGGTATCAACACAAGTACATATAAATCTGCATCCTTTATCCAGTGGTAGTGGACCAATATAATCTATTTGCCAGATTTGGGCTGGGACTTTTCCTCTTGCTATCTCTCCAGTTACTACCCGAGGAACAGTTTGCTCCTTTTCCAATTGACATATATGACATTCTTCTGCTATCTGTTTTAACAGTGAATGAGAGATACTAATACCTCGATCTTGTGCCCACCGGTGTGTGGCCTGGACCCCCAAATGGCCTGCTGTTTGGTGGACCCATTTTGCTAATACCGGATCATCAGTTGTTGTCAAAGTAGGAACAATACGTTCAGTAGCAATCTTTGCCAGTCGATCAGCATGAGCACTGTACTCACGTTCTGGTGTGGTGGGGGCCACGTGAGCATCTACTTGAAAAACTGACAAGTCAGTGACCAAAGACATGTTCCAGATATCTTCCCATAATTCTTTGCCCCAGACTTGTTTACCATGAATTTCCCAATTTTCATTTTTCCACATGGGCATCCATGTAGCTAACCCATTAGCTACCGCCCATGAATCAGTGAATATATGACACTGTCCTCCTTGTTCTATTTTGATGGCTTGATATACTGCCATAAGTTCAGCATATTGGCTACTTGCACCTATCCCAGTACTTTCCAAAGTCCTTCTAGTACATGGGTTATAGGCCACTGCTTTCCAATGTCTTTTTTGCCCCAAATATTTTGCTGTCCCATCAGTAAACCATGCATGTCTCTTTTGTTCCTCAGTTAATACATCATATCCCTCATTCCATTTTACAGTGGACTGTACCAACTGTTGCTTTGGCTCAGGGGGTGTGTCATTCCTCTCAATTTCTATGTTTGCTATAGATTCATGCAGAGCAGAGACTCCGCTTTTGCCTGTTTTCGCTCTATTTTGAATATACCACTTCCATTTGATTATACTAGCCTCTTGGGCATGTCCAATTCTGTGAGAAGCTGGGGTACTCATTACCCAGGTCATAATTGGGATTCCAGGTCTTAATATCACTTCATGGACCACAGTCAGTTGTTCAGTCTCCACCAAAGCCCAATATGCAGCTAACAACTGCTTTTCAAAAGGTGTATACTGGACTCCAGATGAAGGGAGTTTCCTACACCAAAATCCCAAAGGTACATTTCGGCTTTGTTGTTTTTGCCATAAGCTCCAGTTTGCATAATCATCTTGTACAGTCACTTGCAATTCCACTGGACCATTTTGCATGGGCCACAAATCTAGGGCCAATTGTATGGCAGCCTTGGCTTCTTCAAAAGCTTTACTCTGCTCAAGTCCCCAATCGAATTCATATTTCTTCCGTGTGACTCTATATAAAGGTTTTAAAATCTGTCCCAAATGTGGAATGTGGTGCCTCCAGTATCCAAACAATCCTATGAACTTTTGGGCCTCCTTCTTATTGGTAGGGGTAGGAAAATCCTGAATCTTTTGTCGGGCTTGAGGAAGAATCTTCCTTAGCCCCTTGTTCCATTGTATACCCAAAAACTTCACATTCTGAGCTGGTCCTTGAACCTTTGCAGGGTTAATTTCCCACCCTTTACTTTTCATATGCTCAATTAGAAGGGTCAAACTCCTTTCCACTACTTTCGCATCTTTTCCCTGTATCATGATATCATCAATGTAGTGGGTAAGCTGTACACCGGGTAGCTTTAATTCATCCAACTGTTCAGCCACAATCCTGTGACAAATAGTGGGGCTATGTATGTACCCTTGTGGCAAGCGAGTGAAAGTATATTGTCTACCCTGCCAAGTGAAAGCGAAGTGGTCCCATTGTTTAGAGTCTATTGGGATGGTGCAGAAGGCATTTGCCAAGTCAATAACTGCATACCAAGTCCCATCATATTTCTGGATCCTTTCTATTAAGGTGATGGTATCTGGAACAGCAGCATACAAAGAAGGAGTCACCTTATTCAACTGTCTATAATCCACAGTCATTCTCCATGTCCCATCTGATTTTCTTACTGGCCAGACAGGATTATTCCATCTTGTGGTTGTAGGGACTAACACTCCTGCTTCAACATATTCCTTTATAGTAGTGGCAATTTCATCTTGCCCACCTGGCACACGATACTGTTTTAAAGTAATTACTTCAGAAGGTTCAGGTAAAGTGATTGGGTCCATTTTTAGTTTTCCTACTAAAACTGTATTAATTCCTATCTTCCTCACAGCAAATTGGTATCTTCCTTCAGGTAAATTCAGAGTCATGTCTCTCAATACATCTATTCCAATGATGTATTCAGGAATGGGTACAACAACCACAGTATATTCCTTCTTAGGTAACTGCCCAATTTTCATTGTTATTTTAACCTGTCTGGCTGATATTTCAGCGCCTCCTAGACCTGTGATGGTAATAGGAGTTCCATGTTTAAACTTATCAGGGTTTCCATAGATAAGTGTGGCCTCAGCCCCAGTATCAATCAGTGCCCTAGTCACAGTAGTTGATCCATTCTTCCAATATATTGTTAAACCAATATGGGGTCTGCAATCTCTTCTGCATATTTCTTTTATCTGGGCTGGGGCTTGGCCTATCTCCTATTCCCCCTGAAGGTGGGGCAAACTTGGATACAAAGATTCAGATTCAGAAATACCTGCGGGGGTGGTTCCTGCTTCCCTGTTCATTCTAATGCTAACTACCTTTTCTTGGTACAGCTTATGCAGCTCTTCAGTTGGAATACCATCTATTCTTCTAAAGTCCACCCCAGCTCTTAATAGAGCAGTGAACAGTTCCCTTCTTGTTGGTCTATTTTGTCTCTGAATCCTCTGGCTGTTTACTCTTCTCTCTCGAGACAATTTGTCTTTTTCCCATTCCCTTAAATCACTTAATTGTGAAATCTTATCCAGCACCTCTGAAAGAGGGTGCCCTATTTCTCCAATTAATAGAGTCAGAATTAGGTGCTTATATGCAGGAGGAGCCGTCTTCACTATGATATTTCTATGAGGAACTCCTAGGGGGGTATCATAATATTCATTTGCATCTCCAATCAGGATAGCAGTTTTCATTACCTCCTCCTTTAACTTTCTCATACAGTCTCTAAGTGAGTACCAGGGTCTATCTCCCCTAGGCCACATAGATTCAGTTGGATATTGCTTTTTGCAACCTTCTGCAGCTAAAGCTAGAAGACTCGTTTTGTTATTTCCTCCTTGCATATGGTGATCCCTAAAAGCCTGCTGTACAAAAGGATTCTGACTGATACTTATGAATTTTAAACAGTCCTCATTGTCCAGTGTTATTCCTCCTGCGCCTTCATCAGTGATTCTTACTATCCAAGACACTAAAGACTCCCCCATTCTTTGGGTAAATCTACTCAATATATCAGTGATCTCCTGTTGAGTGAAATCCTCAATTATCTCCCTGGACTCTGTTTTGCCTCGGTGGTTCTCCTGCCTTCTTCTTCGTATGGGGAGAGCTTCTACATTAGGAGACTCCTCATCTAACCTTGTTCCATTCTCCTCACACACATTCTCCTGGAAGCAGTCAGGGCAACTCTGCCCAGCCTGTACAAAAGCTGCATGCACATTCGTTCTGCTAGTTTTTTGCTTTCTTTTAGCTACATGAACAGTAGCTTGCTCCTGGACTACATGGGTCCCTCCAGTTTGCTCTTCTGAGTACTGTGACACAGAAAAATCTTCAGGCAAACCAGCTGAATCCCTAGCCATCCTAGCTCTTTCCTTCAGCAGCTCATCCCTACTTTTACGCATAAGGCGATAACTTGTTAGCAGCACCCAGCCTCTCCTGCACACTCCTGCCAGTTCTTTGCCTGGTTCTATGGGTATTGCTTTCAAACATCTTTCCAAATCTCCAGGTTCTCCCTCTTTTAGCCTTGGTTCCCAGTTTTCACAGGGCCCTGTGCTTTTAGCCCATTCTCTGGCTAGAGAGGAATAAGGCAAATCCTCCCATCCTGGAATAGCCATTTCTCCCTCTAAAGCCCCACTGCTTCCAAATAGAGGCCTGACATTTTGTGATCCCATCCTCGTCGCCAAATGTATCAGCAATGCCATATTCACAATGCCTATAGAGATTACAAATATGCTGATATAATTATCCATCACAAAATACATCAGGTTTGCCATTTGGGGAAATAAACTAGAAAATTTATTAAGATACCAAAAGACTGAGTCCCAAAACCAGAAAGTGAAAGCCATCAGAGTAGTTATGACATTGGCACAGGTAGATAAAGTAGAAAGCACCCACATTTTCAAGCCCTCAAAACAGAACAGGCTACCTCAGGCAAAGGTCCTCCTCTCCCCACTCACAGCAACCACCCAGCGTCCTGGAAGAGCGCTCCCAGCAGCTCCGGCCCCTAGCAGTGCTCAGCAGGAGTCCCAACTCAAAAAAAAAAAAAGGCAACTGCCACCAACTGCCAACCACAGGACCGTTAGCTCGGCTTTTTTTTTTTTTCTTGCTCTGCTATGTCAGCACGTCCATGGGGCATGGGAGATCTTTAAATCCCATAACCCTTACAGAAGGGATGATACTTAAAAGGTGAAATTGAAAGGTGAGAGAAGAATATAATGAAAGGAGATGGGGAAAGACAGAATGGGTAAATTAACCCACATAGAAGAGGCAAGAGAAAATTTACAATGGAGGGAAGAACAGGAACACAAAAGGGAATGGGTCAATCTTACGCTCATTGAAATTGGCTTAAGGAGGGAATGACATATACACTAAATAGGGTATCTTGCCTATCTTGGAGAGTAGGGAGGAAGGGGATAAGAGGGGAGATGATGGATTAGAAGGCAGGTTGAGGGGGAGGGAAGTTGGAAGCACATACTTTTGAAAAGGGACAGGGTCAAACTAGAGAATAGAACAAGTGGGAGGCAGGTTAAGATGGATGGAAATGTAGTCAATCTTTCACAATATATCCACTATGGAAATATTTTGCATAGCCACACATGCACAACCTATATTGATATGCTTATCTTCCCAGTAAGGCTGGGTGATGAGGGAGGAAAGGAAAGAATATAGAATTCAAAGTTTTAAAATCAAATGTTTGAAAACATTATTATTATTTAACATGCAACTGGGAAATAACATATACAGGCACTGGAGTATAGAGATCTATCTTGCCCTACTGGAAAGTCTCGAAGGGGGTGTGGGGGAGGTTACAGGAGAGGGCAGCTTGGGGGAGGGGATATACAGTGGGATCACTGTTTTGGGGTGGTGGATATGGGAAAGATGGGAAGAAAATTTGTAATTCAAAATCTTGTAAAAATGAATCATGTAAACTAAAAATAAACATAAAATTTAATTAAAAAAATAAATTAAATTCCTAATTAAACACCAAATTGAAATGTTTGAAAAGCAAAGGAAATATTAATAAAATTGGAAGTAAAAATGGTATTGAACTAAAAAATAAAAATAGAAGATGGTTTTACAAAAAAAGAATAGACAAACCATTGGTTAATTTGATTTAAAAAATAACTAAATTACCTGTATCAAAAATAAAAAATATAAGTTGTAGGATATTAAATAAACCTACATAAATCATTGGCATTTTATATATTACTTAAAAGCCCAACAGCAAGAGCTAAAAGGGAAATTCAATTTTTGTTTTTTAAAGCAATTGGGGTTAAGTAACTTGCCCAAGGTTACACGGCCATTTTTTTTGTGGGGGTGTGTGGGTGTTAAGTATCTGAGGCTGGAACTGATCCTGGGTCCTCCCGACTCTGGGACCAGCGCTTTTACTCATTGTGCCATGTAGATGCCCCAAGAAATTCAATTTAAAGTTACTGCAAACATTATAAAATATTTGGGAGTCTATCTGCCAAGACAAATCTAGGAACTAGGAACACAATTACAAAACACTTTTCACATAAATAATATAAGATCTAAATAATTGGAAAAAAAAAAAAGAAAAATGATACATCAGTTGTTCATGGGTAGGTTGAGCTAATATAATAAAAATGACAATTCTACCTAAATTTACAATTGCCTTGTCTTCCCCCCTCATAAAAAACCCTATCTTAATTAATTTATTCAGTGCCAAACCAATCAAAAAACTAAACTAAAAAATTATTTTATAAAACAAGAAAAAATAATTACAAAATTCATCTGGAAGAACAAAATGTCCAGAATATCATGGAAATTAATGAAAAGAAATATTTGAGAAGATTGTCTTGTCATACCAGATCTTAAATTGTATTATAAAGCAGCAATCATCTAAACTACTTGTCACTGGCTAAGAAAAAGAGTGGTGGATTAGTGGAAAAGGTTAGGTACACAAGAAATAGTAGTCAATGACTATAGTGATCTACTCTGTGATAAACCAAAAGACTCCAGCTTCTGGAATAAGAACTCCCTATTGAGGAGAACTGCTAGGAAAACTGGAAAACAGTATGGCAGAAAGTAGGCACAGACACAGACAACATCTTATACCGTATCCCAAAATAAAGTCAAAATGGGTACACAATTTAGATATAAAAGCTGATACTAAAAGCAAACTGGGAGAGCAAGGAATAGTTTACCTGTCAGATTTATGGAAAACAAGAGAATTTATGATCAAACAAGAGATAGGGAGTATTATGAAATGAAAAATGGATAATTTTGATAACATTAAATGGAAAAGTTTTTTCACAAAGCCAATGCAACCAAGATTAGGATGGAAGCAGAAAACAGAATTTTTCCAACAAGTGTCTCTGATAAAGATCTCATTTCTCAAAAGTAAAGAGAAGTGAGTCAAATTTATAAGCATTATAAGTCATTCCCCAATTGATAAATGGTCAAAGGATATGAACAAGCAGGTTTCAGAGGAAGAAATCAAAGCAATCTATAGTCACATGAAAAAAAATGCTCTAAATAACCATTGATTAAATAAGTGCAAATCAAAACAATTCTGAGATAATATCTATCAGATTGGCTAACATGACAAAATTGGAAAATGATAAATGTTGGAGAGGATGTGGACAAATTGGTACACTAATACACTGTTGGTGGAGTTGTGAACAGAATTCAAGCATTATGGAGAACAATTTGGAACTATGCTCAAAGGGCTATAAAAATGTGCATACCTTTTTACCCAGGAATACCACGTCCAGGTCTATGTCCCAAAGAGATCATACAAATGTGAAAAGGACCCACATGTACAAAAATATTTATAGCAGCCCTTCAGTTGGGAAATGGCTAAACAAGTTGTGGTATATGAATGTAATGGGGTACTATTGTGCTAAAATAAATGATGAGCAAGCAGACTTCAGAAAAACCTGGAAAGACTTGAATGAACTGATAATGATTGAAGTGAATAGAACCACAAGAACACTGTACATAATAACAGCCACATTGTGTAATGACTAACTTTGACAGACTTTTCTCTTTTTATTAATTCAAGGATCAAAGAGAAATTCAAAGGACTTATGATGGAAAATGCTGTCCATATCCAGAAAACAAAACAAAACAGAACAAAAAAATATGGAGTTTTAATGCAGACCTTTTCTCTTTCTTTCCTTCTCTTTCCTTCTCTTTCCTTCTTTCTTTCTTTGTTTCTTCCTTCCTTCCTTCCTTCCTTCCTTCCTTCCTTCCTTCCTTCCTTCCTTCCTTCCTTCCTTCCTTCCTTCCTTCCTTCCTTCCTTCCTTTCTTTCTCATGGTTTCTCCCATTGGTTCTAATTCTTCTTTAAAACATGATTAATGTGAAAATAGGTTTAATATGAAAGTATATGTAAAGGCCATTATATCAAAATGGGGGGAGGGGAGATGGTAAAAAAAATTAGAAATCAAAATCTTATGGAAGTGAATGTTGAAAACTAAAAACAAACAAATAAACTTATAAAAGAATAGCAAAACAAAAAAGTGAAAAAGGTGAATTCACACCCAATGAGGAAGAAATTAAAATAATGATTAGAAGGTATTTTGCTAAATTATATTCCAATAAATATGACAATCTATGTGAAATGGATTGCAGGACCAGCTAGATTCACAAATGAATTCTGGCAAATAATTGAAGAGCATTTAATTCCAATACAATGTAAAGTATTTGATAAAACAGGCAAAGAAGGAGTACAACCAAGTTCCTTTTTACAATTATGGTGCTCATACTTATGTATGTATGTATGTACGTATTATGTTTATACCAGAAAAACTGAAAACAGAGAAAGAAAAGCATATACCAATTTCTGTAATGAATATTATGCAAAAATAATAAAATGTTAGGAAGGAAATTATAGCAATATATCACAATGAATATATACAATGAACATGTGGGATTTTTATCAGGAATGTAGGGTTAATTTGGTAAAAGGAAAATTATTGACCTGACCGTCAACATTGACTGTATCAATAACAAAATCAACAAAAGCCATATAACTATCATAATAGATACAGGAAAATCTTCTCACAAAGTAAACCACTCATTAAAAACTCCAGAAAACATAGAAATCAATGGAACTTTTCCTTAATTATAAACAGCATTTCTTTAAAACCATCACTAAACATCTGTAATAGGAATAAGCTAGAAGCTTTTCCAATAAGATCAAGGGTGAAACTAGGATGTCTGTTATCAACACTGTTATTCAATATCATAGTAGAAATGCTAGCTATAACAATAAGAAAAGGGGAAAAAAGATATTGAAGAACAGGAATAGATAATAACGAAACAAAAGTATTATTCTCTACGAATGATATAATATACATGGAGACTCCTAGAGAACCTACTAAAAATAATTGAAATAATTAACATCTTTAGCAAAGTTGCAAGATATAAAATAAACCCACATAAATCATCAACATTTCTGTACATTATCAACAAAGTCCAGTAGCAAGAGTTAGAAAGAAAAGTTTAATTTAAAATAACTGTAGACAATGTAATATGCAATATAATATATTTGGGTGTCTACCTGCCAAGATAGTCCCAGGAACTATATGAACAAAATTAAACAAAATTAATTAAAGAAAACAAAAAAAAATTAAAGAAGAAAACCCCACCTTTTTCACAGTAATAAATTCAGATCTGAACAAGTGAAAAAATATTAATTACTCACAGATAGTGCAAGATGATATAATTTTAAAGATCAATTCAATCTAAATTAATTTAAATTTAATTTTAAATTAAAATTTAAATAATATATAATGAATTAGAATTAATTTAAATTGATACACATCAATTAATCTATCAAAAGAATTTGAAAGAGCTAGAAAATACTAACAAGACTAATCAAGATGGGAAAAGTAAAAAAAAAAATCAAGGTAATTATTGAAAAAAAAAGGTGAAGGAATGTGGCCTATCTATGTCAGTTCTCCAAATGTATTTCAAAGTGGCAATCATAAAAAAGAGTCTGATAATAGCTAAAAGATAGAGCAGTGGATCAAAAGAATGCATTTGGGCACACAATATACAGTAGGTAATGACTATAGTAATATAGTGTTGTGTCCCAGCTCTTGGGGTAAGAACTCACTATTTGACAAAAATTGGTGGGGAGAATAGAAAGAAGTTTGGTGGAAAGTATGTACGTACCAGTCTCTCACACCACATTACCAAGATATGATCAAAAGGGGTACATGGTTTACACATTAAGGGTGGAATTGTAAGCAAATTAAGGGAAAATGGAATAGTTATCTGTCAGACCTATGAATAAGGGAAGAATTTATCACCAAACAACAGAAAGAGAGTATTATGTTATAAAAACATGGATAATTTTGATTATGTGAAATGAAAAAAAGATTTTGCAAAAACAAATCCAATGCAGCCAGGTTTAGAAGGGAAGCAAAAAGCTGGGAAACAATTTTTACTGCATGCTTTTCTGACAAAATCTAATTTCTCAAATATATGAAGAACTGAGTCAAATTTATAAAAATACCAGTGATTCCCCAATTGAAAAATGGTCAAAGAATATGAATAGGCATTTTAGAGATGAAGAAATAAAAACTTTCTATAGTAACATGAAAAAGTGGTCTAAATCACTATTGATTAGAAAATTTGAAATTAAAAGAACTCTGAGGTACACCTCATACAAAGGGGGGAAAAAAGGAAAATCACAAACATTGGAGGGGACATGGGAAAACTGGTAAGCTAATACACTTTTGATGGAGTTGTAAAATGGTTTAACCATTCTTTGGAGAGCAATATGGAATTTTGTCCAGAGGACTACAGAATTGTGCATACCATTTGATGTGGTTATACCATGACAAGGTCTTATACCAAAGAGATTTTTTAGAAATGGAAAGGGATCAATATGTATAAAATATTTCTAGCAGTTCTTTGTGTGCTGACAAAGAATTGAAAATCAAGGGGATGCCTATCAATTAAAGAATAGCCGAGCAAATTATAGTATATGATTTTGATAGAATACTATTGTACTAAAAGAAATGATGAGCAGGTGGATTGCAGGAAAATCTGGAAAGACTTACATGAACTGATGCAAAGTGAAGTGAGCAGAACCAGGAGAATACTTTACAAAATAACAACAATATTGTACAGTGATGAATTGTGAATGGCTTAGCTATGCTCAGTAATAAAAAGATCTAAGACAAGTCTGAAGAATTTATAGTGAAAACTGCTATCCATCTCTAGAGAAAGAACTGATGGGAGTCTGAATGCAGATGAAAGCGTATTATTTTTAAGTTTATTTTTTTACATTTATTGATCTATATTTTCTTTCATATGACTTATGAAAACTTTTTTTGCATGACTTCACATGTATAATGCACACAAATTTTCTTGATCTCCGGAAGAGAAAAATAATTGGAAGGATGAAAAAAATTGGAACTCAAAAAAAAAAAGTTAAAGATAGTTAAAATATAAAAAAAATCAATGATTATAAAGAAGCAACATCAGCTCAAGATGGCAGAGTAGAAAAATGACCTCCCTGGGGCTCCGGGTTCTACCTCCCTGAATCCATGTGAAAAAGGGGACTCTAAACAAACTTTGGAGCTGCAGAACCCACAAAATGACACAGAGAATCTAACCTCCTGCTGAGGACAGCCCAAAAGGCCAGCAGGAATCAGCCAGTGCAGTGCTCTGGGAGCCTAGCCCATCCCCACACAGAAGTTTTAGCCCCAGGGCGGGCCTGAGCAGCCACAGCTGTGGCCTTTTCCAGATTTATCAACACACAGATGTGAAGGGCAGAGTGAGAGGTCACTGCAATCTGGATTTTGGGACCCAGTAATTGGGAGTGCGTGGCTTTTGCCCCCGGGGCGAGTAGCCACTGAGACTCCACCACAGCCAGCCAGTGCCGCCTGACAGCTTCAGCTCCTGGCCTACAGAGTGTAGGGGGCCCAGGCACCGGTCTGAGGGGTAATCGCTCTTGCTTTAACATTCCTGGATTTGGATTGCAGTCTAGGGTGGAGGTCCTGAGGTGTGTGTTCAGCTTTCCAGAGCATGTGGAGGCTTCAGAGAGGGGACCCAACTAATACCTCCGGCAGCTGATAAAACCCCAGTGTTTGGGACAAAAGCTCCCCTGTCTGGTGGCAGAGTCCTACTGGGTAAAAAAGCGTAGGGGTCAAGTGACTGAGGGGCAACATGACCAGGCAAAGGAAACAAAGCAGACAGAAGATCCCAACATTAGACTCCTATTTGGGGGACTAAAAGGAGCAATGCATGGAACAGGAGGAAGACGGTGAAGTCAGAACTCTTGCACCAAAGGCTTCAAAGGAAAATATGTGCTGGTTACAGGCCATAGAGGACCTTAAGAAGCAGGTAAGAGAAGTGGAGGAAAAAATGGGAAGAGAAATAAGAATCATGCAAGAAAATTACAAAATGAGAGTCAACAGCCTGACTGAGGAAAATAACACCTTGAAAAACAGACTAACTCAAATGGCAAAAGAGGCTCAAAAAGGCAATGAGGAGAAGAATGCCTTAAAAAGCCAAATTTTCAAGATGGAAAAAGAATCTCAAAAAGCTCAATGAGGAGAATCATTATTTCAGAATTAGATTGGAGCAAATGGAAGCTGATGACTTTATGAGAAATCAAGATGCTGTTAAACAGATCCAAAAAAATGAAAGAATAGAAGGCAATGTGAAATATCTCATGGGAAAAAACACTGACCTGGAAAATAGACCCAGGAGAGATAATTTAAAAATTATTGGACTACCTGAAAGCCATGATCAAAGTAAGAATCTAGAAATCATCCTCCAGGAAGTTCTCAAAGAAAACTGCCCTGATGTTTTGGAACCAGAGGGCAAAACAGAGGTTGAAAGAATCCACCAATCACCTGCTGAAAAAGATCCCAAAAAGAAAACTCCTAGGAATATTATAGCCAATTTCCTGAATTCCCAGATTAAGGAGAGAATATTACAAGCAGCCAGGAAGAAACAATTTGAATATTGTGGAAACACAATCAGGATAACCCAGCATCTGGCAGCTTCTACACTGAGGGATCGAAGGGCTTGGAATATGATATTCCAGCGGTCAAAGGAGCTGGGATTGAAACCAAGAGTCATCTACCCAGCAAAACTGAGTATCATGTTTCAGGGCAAAATATGGTAATTCAGGGGAATAGAGGACTTTCAAGCATTCTTGCTGAAAAAACCAGAGTTGAATAGAAAATCTGACATTCAGATACAAGAAGCAAGAGAAGCATGAGAGGGTAAATAGGGAAAAGAAACCATAAGGAACTTATCAAAGTTGAGCTATTAACATTCCTACATGGAAAAACAATAATTGTAACTTATGAAACTTTTCTCAGTATTTGAAGGGAATAGAAATATATATGTCTATATATGAGGATATATGGTCATATGAATACATATGTGAATGTGTATATATATATATGTTTACAGGTATACATAGATAGAAGGCACAGGACCAATTTAACAGGAAGGGATGATATTAAGGGATTAATTAAGAGTTGATAGAGGAATATAATGAGAGGAGATGGGGAGAGACAGAAAGGGGTAAACTATCTCATATAGAAGAGGCAAGGGAAAATGGTTACAATGGAGGGGAAGGATAGGAAGGCAAAAGGGAATGGGTCAACCTTATTCCCACTGAATTTGGTTTGAGGAGGAAGTGAAATACACACTAAATAGGGTACCTCACCCTACTGGAGAGTAGGGGGGGAAGGGGATGAGAGGGGGGATGATGGAAGGGAGGGCAGGCTGGGGGAGAGGGAAGTTGGAAGCACCCACATTTGAAAAGTGACAGGATCAACGTAGAGAACAGAACAAGTGGGAGGTGGAATAAACATTTGGAAGAACAAAAGGTCCAGAATATGAAGGGAATTAAGGAAAAGAACTGCTAGGGATGGTGGACTAGCTATACCAGATTTTAATCTGTACTATAATGCAGCAGTCCTCAAAACTACTTGGTACTGGCTGAGGAATAGAGTAGTGGATCAATGGAATCGATTGGGTACACGAGACTCAGCAGTCAATGACTATAATAATCTACTGTTTGATAAACCCAAAGACCCCAGTTTTTCGGATAAGAACTCAATATTTGACAAAAACTGCTGGGAAAACTGGAATATAGTATGGCAGAAACTGAGCATAGGCCATTATCTAACACCGTATACCAAAATCAAGTCTAAATGGGTGCATGATCTAGGCATAAATGCTGATACTCTAAGCAATCTGGGAAAGCAAGGAACAGTTTACCTGTCATATTTGTGGAGAGGG
This sequence comes from Petaurus breviceps papuanus, assembly GCF_028583685.1. Classification (NCBI taxonomy): domain Eukaryota; kingdom Metazoa; phylum Chordata; class Mammalia; order Diprotodontia; family Petauridae; genus Petaurus; species Petaurus breviceps. The sequence continues at coordinate 23,067,777 of NW_027185863.1, read as the reverse complement.
GAAGACTTTATGACCAAACAAGAATTAGAGGGCATTATAAAATGCAAAATGGATAATTTTGACTACATTAAATTGAAAAGCTTCTGTACAAAGCCAATGTAACCAGGATTAATAGGGAAGTGGAAAATTGGGAAAGAATTTTTACAACCTATGTCACTGATAAAGGCCTCTTTTCTAAAATATACAGAGAATGGAGACAAATCTATAAGAATACAAGTCATTCCCCAATTGATAAATGGTCAAAGGATATGAACAGGCAGTTCTCAGAGGAAGAAATTAAAGATATTTATAAGCATATGAAAAAATGTACTAAATCACTATCTAAAATATACAGAGAATGGAGACAAATCTATAAGAATACAAGTCATTCCCCAAATGATAAATGGTCAAAGGATATGAACAGGCAGTTCTCAGAGGAAGAAATTAAAGATATTTATAAGCATATGAAAAAATGTACTAAATCACTATTGATTACAGAAATGCAAATCCAAACAACTCTGAGATACCACATCTCACCAGTCAGATTGACTAAGTTGACAAAACAGGAAAATGACAAATGCCGGAGAGGATGTGGACAAATTGGAACACTAATGCATTGCTGGTGGAGTTGTGAACTGATCCAACCATTCTAGAAAGCAATCTGGAATTATGCCCAAAGGGCTATAAATAATTTCATACCCTTTCACCCAGGAATCTATCTAGGGTTGTATCCCAAAGAGATCATAGAAGTGGGAAAAGGACCCATATGTACAAAAATATTTAAAGCAGCTGTTTTTGTGGTAGCAAAGAATTGGAAATTAAGGGGGTGCCGATCAATTGGGTAATGGCTGGACAAGTTGTGGTATATGCATGTTATGGAATACTATTGTGCAATAAGAAACGAAGAGCAAATATATTTCATATTTACCTGGAGAGGCTTATACAAACTGATGCCGAGTGAGAAGAGTAGAGCCAGGAGGAATTTGTATACAATTACAGACACAACGTATGTGTGATGACCAACTTTGATAAAACTGGACTCTTCTTAGCATTCCACAGTCATAAGTCAACCCCAAAAGACTCATGATAGAGAGAGAGAGATGTTTACATTCAGAGAAAGAACTGAGATTGAACCCAGATTGAAACACACTATTTGCCCTTTTTTGTTTTCTTGTTTGGTTTTGTTTCCTCTTTCCCATTCTTCATTCCATCTGTTACAATCCTTCTTTATAACCTGACTAATGCCTAATGTGAAAGTATTGGCATATACTATATTTGATTGTATGCCGCCCTTGGGGAGGGGGGAGGGAGAGAAAATTTGAAATTCAAGGAATTGTGGTAATGAAACTTGTAAACTAAAATAAACAAATTAATAAAGACAAAAAAAAAGATCTTAAAATAATAAGCCAGGTCTGAGGCCCAATGCTCTTCAGTCTCATTTTCCTCTCATGTTCTTTTCAATATTTGAAAATAATACTGTTCTTCAACGTAACTTATCATCTTCTGACTAATGACTTCAGGACTTTAATAGATAGCCGATCTAATCAATGTCATAGTCCTTACACAGTTATAGATTACATCCCATGTTTTCCTTTTCATTCTGTGTAACATTTGTCTATATCCTGTAAGTCAGGTTTTTCTGACTCAAGTCAAGTACTCTAATTTACTGTGCCATTGATGCTTCTGAATTTCCTGACATTAGATGCTAGTGAAGCATGTGGACTGTCCAAGGATGTGTTTCTCATTACTTAAACAGACTACTTTCTTTCCTAGTCAGAAGTGCTCAGTAATCTCAATTACACCTGTATTCCTGCATAGTTCTTCATTGGTATTATGTTACATCTTATTCATGTCCAACATTCATCTACCAACTTCCCTTTGAGTCATATATAACTTTAATTTTTTGGAGTCTATGTATTTCCATGACTCATACTGCATTATAAAAAAATTGTGAACAATAAAAATATTCACATGTTTATATGCACGTATATATGAATAAACACCTATAAATAAAGGTGTATACATATGCCTGTGTATATATTTACATATTTACACTATGTGTATAAATACATATATGGATTTATTTATTTGGGGGAAGTTTTAGAACCATTAAATCCACAAAAGCAATGAAACCCACTGTTCTCTTTCAATTATAGGCAAATATAGTCATTTATATGCAATATTTACCCAAGTTACATGCACTGATGTGCCTGCCCTATGGATTATCTAACTACTTTTATCCTATGTAGATAACTAGGTCTACTTTTTATTTTGAGCAAATATGATTTTCATTTAGACACTCTGAAGTTCCTCAGGGCTCAATATCATCTGCAAATGAAACATCAGGAGATTGTCACTATGGAGGTGGGGTGTATGCATATGCATTTGTGCAGCACTTGCTATGTTCCAAGAAATGTCTTTCCTCCCTTCTTCCCTCCTTTCCTTCATACCTCCCTCTTTTTCTTTTTTTCTTTCATCCCTATCTTTACCTTTCTACCTTCATTCCCTCAGTCTGTCCCCACTCTTTCTTATCTTCTTACTTTCATTCTTCTGTCCTGACTTCCCTCCTCCCTCCCTTCTTTCTTTTCTTACTCACTCTAATTTTCCTTCCCTCTCTAGCAATTTCCCACTCTCTCTCTCTCTCTCTCTCTCTCTCTGGGTGTTAAGTATCTGAGGCTGGAACTGATCCTGGGTCCTCCCGAC
>NW_027185863.1:23058269-23064995 GCF_028583685.1 Petaurus breviceps papuanus | reverse complement strand
TCTCTCTCTCTCTCTCTCTCTCTCTCTCTCTCTCTCTCTCTCTTCCTTTTTTCCTTCTCTATCTTTCTCTCCTTTTTGTTTTTTCCTGTCTCTTTTTCAATACTAGTCATGTAAAGGGATTTCTCAAGGAGCATATCTTTGATATATATATATATGTATATATATATGTATATGTATATATATATATATATATATATAGGAGTAAAATTTCTGAATAGGCTGTTAACCTTTTAACTTTCTATTCCTGATCTCTGACCAAATGTACCAGTTTAATTTTTATCAGGCTTTCTTGTACTAACCTTTACTTTGAAGTTAGTGAACACCCTAAAAATGTTGTCTTTGTAGTATACTGTCAAGTTTTTTGTAAAATTTTCTGCTTTCTCCTAGTCTGTATTGGATACAATAGAAGTAAGTATATAGTATTAAAATTAATAATTGCTTTCTATAACATTTTTTTTTGCTTTTTGGAGGGCAATTGGGGTTAAGTGATTTGCCCAAGGTCACACGGCTAGTTTTTGTGTTAAGTGTCTGAGGCCAGATTTGAACTCAGGTCCTCATGACTCCAGGGTTGGTGCTCTACTCACTACATCACCTAGCTATCCCTTTCTATCACATTTTAATGTTTGCAAAACACTTTATACACATTAACTCATCTAATTCTCAAAGTAATTTTTTTGTAGTAGATGTTATTATTCCCATTGTATATATGAGGAAACAGAGAACAATTAAATAACATGTTCTGATAACACAACCATATGAGACTATGCCATGTTCACTAAACAACCTGGCTGATATAAGCTCCCATTATTTTTCTGGCAGTCAACTTACTTTTATTCCTTGTAAAACTTGCAAGGTAAGTAAGATATCTGAGTTTCCCAGGAAATGGTCTTTCCTGTTATCATTGAGTATATAATGAAATCATATTTTCCAATGCTATACATGCATCTCCCAAGAGAGCCTATAAGCCATCCTTGAATTAAGTAGAAACCTATTTTTTAGATTTTCAGGATTTATCTGTAGAGAGAACACCATTTCTAGTGTGACTGATTTCCTCCAGTATGATATTAGAAAAATTTGCTTATTAAGCACAATATCAAATAGATTATTACTTATATGTGGAATAAAATGTGATTTTTACTGTCTTTTTTCTCCCTTTTCCAACACTATGCCAATATCACTGCAGAATAAGGGAGTCATAAGAGACTGGAGGTCATTTTCTATTTTTATCTGTTTCATGGATCATTGTGGTCAAAAACTTCATCAGCTAGTAGCCAAGCTTGTGGTTGTAATCTACTCTGCACATAACTGCACAGGTGCATGGGCAACAATATATCTTTGAAATTGTACCTATAATCTTTTATCAGTAAAACCTTCCTGAACTTGAGGCTGATATTAATCTGATAGGCAATGCACTTCATGTACAGTTGACTATTTCAACTATAGATATGCCTGTCTGTATTCTGTTTGTTGCATTTTTCCATTGTGTTCATGATGGCTTTTTTTTGGTAATTTGCCCAATACCTTCCTAAAATTCAGATCTAATGAATTTATTGCATTACTTGCCTAATAAACATATATAAAATGAAATGAGGCTAATTTTGAATTACTTGTCCTTAATAAGCCTTTGGTGTCCCTTAGTGATTGTTAATTTCTTTTCTAAATACTCTCTAACCATCTGTTCAATAGTCCATCATTTTTTTTTCAGGATAAATGTCAAAGCCATCAGTTGCTGGTTATTTGAATTCACCTTTTTTTTCACTTTTTGAAAACTGTAGCAAAATTGCCCATGTGCCTGTCTCTTGGAATCTTTCCCTTTACCCAAATTTTTTTTAATTGCTGATGTTTTTTTGGCAATCACTTTTGCAAGTAGTTTCAGTTCCCTAGATTATCATTTTTCCAAGTCCAAAGACTTTGGTTCAATACAAGCAGCTCTATACAATCTTATAACTGATCTATTTCTCTGTCTGTAACTTCTGCTTGTAACTTGTTTGTATTCTCTGAAGTTCAGGGTGCTTTACCTTTTTCCCCTGAACTAGGTAAATGACATATGTTTGATTAAAGCAAGGTTGTTAACCCATCTTGAGTTGCTTTCCTTTAGAAAAGTACCTGTGTTGGCAGCCATCCTGGGTATGCTGGGGTGCTTGCTGCTACAGATAACAATGTCACTAATTAAAATGGTATGGGTGGGGATGGGGAATTCCTCCTCTCTGCACCAATTGGTCAACATATGAAATATTAGATAACACACCATAAGAGGGATATTAACAAGACTTTAGTGCCTTAGAGGAGGAAATCAAAATGGTGAAGAACATGGAAATCATGCTTGTAAGAAATGATTGAGGAAATTGTCAATATTTTACCTTGAGAGGAGATTATGAAGAAATAAAACTTTTTAACTATTTTGGGGTATCATATGGAATGACTTATTCTGTGTGTGCTTCAAAAGCAGACAGGCACAACAAATGGAAGTAATGAGTGAAGAGGGAAGGCAAAGTATGACTTAATATAAGAAAAATCTTGCCATTAGAACGATTCCAAAATGTGACATATAATATAATGAATAATATAGGTAGCCTAATGGAAGCTGGAGGTATTACTGAATGATGATATTATAGAACTATGTCAGACAATGATCATTTGGTTAGATTGAATGATTTAGAAGGACTATTCTAAATCTAAAATGCTATGATTCTATGCTGTTTCATTTTCTTTGGGGTCATATTACTTCATACCTTAAGGGATGTATGCTTTCTGTTCTTGTAAACAAAAAAAAAGTAACACCAAATATCCTTACCTTGGGTAATCACTAATTAAGAATCTGAAAAACTTCATTGGGTGAAGTACCTTAGACAGCATATCACTTCCCTTGTGATCTAGAAATCATGATAAATCAGTGGTAAATATATTGCAAAGCTATAGTTCTCACTAATGCTATTCTAGGTCTCAGTTCTAGTATAATAAAGGCATGGCTCCTTTAAGGGAAGAAAAAGTCAGGGCTCCTGAGTTTACTCACTACTATATCCTCTGTAATTCCTTAACTCTTTGCTGAGAGTACATGAGTAAAATTGATGTTCATAAGAAGTCATTTCTGGGAAGCAGATTTAAATCTACAACTCATTTTACATAAAATTTAAGCTTATTACAATATATCTTCAACTTTACCAGCTCTGAACACTGAAGTACAGGTTCCTTTACCAATCCCCTCAATATTCCATTCTCTTTATTTAAGCCATTGGTAAATATAATAGAAGGATTATTACAATTGCTTCTCTCTTTAAATCACTAATTATCAATTCAAAAACATATGAATGTTCTAGCAGTCAAAGTCATTTGTGAGAAGGTGGAATAATGTTGAGTCTGTCATTCATATAAATTCCCAAACTAAAAGCACTTAGACACTAAAATGAAGAGAAAAGGAATTTTTTTGGCATGGAAATAATTTCCCCAGGCTATAAAATTGCAAATTGCTTTGAACTACCTTTTGTGCTCTATAGAGATAATCAAAATAATATTGCCTGAACTGTGTTATCATCCACAAAGCATGCCCTTTAATAGTAATACCTTGATAGAATTTTTAATCCCAGGATGTTCAAGTATTCATCATCATTAAACATTCATCCTTAGAAATCCACGAATTAGGCATCTGGCAAGTAGTGCTTTTGCTTTTCAAACAGAAAGACTAAGAAACAAGAAGGTCAAGTGATTCAAGATATGTCAAGTCTAGTTTAGAGTCATTAGTTGAATCTCTCCATCTGTAGCAGTATATTCTGACAATCCTTGAGACTCAGGTGGAAAAGATTTCTATAGTTAAGAAATTGTTCAGAACATGGTAGATACACTGTCGAACAAAGGGGATGAAAAAGCTCAAAATGATCTTAATTAAAGGAGTATCTTGATATTCATAGTAGTCTATTCTGCTGAGAATTACATTACCCATTTTTTTATAAAATAGAAGAAAAAATATAGAATCCTAGAGATAAAACTTTGAATTAGATTACTTTGAAGTAATGTAGTCTAACCTCTCTTTTGGTGTACCATTTTTTTTCTATAACACCCTTGACATTATCAGATGGTTTCAGCTTGTATATTTGCAGTGTGATAATATAATTCATATCTCTAGTGGACTTGAGACATCATATAAGTCTAATCCCTTAACTGTATAAAGAAACTTGGGCCAAGAAAAGATAAGTGACTTGTCCAAGGTTATATATCTATACCTATACCTCCTATACCTATACCTATATCTAGATCTATACCTATGTCTGTATCTATCTGTATAGTGGGGTAAATTATAGAGACAGAGGGAAGGCACTCACTAACATTAAATAACTTCAAAAAATGTTTCTTGAAGAAAGTGAGACTTAAGCTGAGAATGGAAGGAAGCCAGGGAATCAGAGAAAAGGAGAAGGGGGAAGTGTTTCTGTCATCAGCAATAGTCAAAGAAAATGCCCAGAGCTGAAAAAGGAATGTGTTATGTGAAGAAGAGTATCTAGGCCAGTGTTACTGGATTACAGAATACATGGTGGGGTGTGAAGTGTCAAAAGACTGAAACATTATTAAGGGACTAGATTATAGCAGCTTTATGAACCAAATAGAAGGATTTATATTTTATCTTGGAGGTAATGGGGAACCATTGATTGATGTTAACTGAATGGAGAGCAGTGACATGATCAGGTCTGCACTTTAGGAAAAGCAATTTGACAACAGAGTGGAGATGAACTGAAGTGGGGACTTCATAGGAAGGAAGAGGGGGTGGTGTATGTTAGAAATGTTATGAAAGTAACATTGACACAACTTGACAACTGACTAGATATGGGGAAGCATAGGGTTTGTGAGAGAAAGTGAGCAAAAAAGACACTTAGGCTTTAATCCAGGGGGATTACATGTATAGTGGCATACTTTCTTCTAAAATAATAAGGTCCAGGACTCATTGCATTATGACATACTTCCAAGTGTGGTTAAGGAACAGTATTATTTTCCAGTTACAATATAAGTATCAGTTATTGCTTAAACCTGGCTCAAAATCCTTTGCATTTATTATATTACGTACTTGAAATGTATGAATATGAAATCTATAAATATTTGAATATATATTCTATATATTTGAACAAATATAATTTTCAATAATTGCAAAAAGGCAGTTCTTCATTGATACAGACAAAGTCCAATCTTGGGGACCTCTTTTGCTAATTATACTAATTGTATTCTTTTCATCACCAACAAAGATTTCCCCAGGGAAGTTCAAAAGATGTCCTTGATCTAGGTCTCTGCAGAAAACACACAGAGCCTTTGGTTCCAAAAAAAAGTACACAGGATATCTAGAGGCTCAATTAATACTTTCTACATTCTCTTTTCCATTTATTGAACTTGTAGATTTATGGTACCTGATTCCACTCTCCTTGTCAAAATTAAGGATAAATAAAATAAAAAAAAAACAGCAACAAAAAATAACCTCTGTCAAAAATGTTGAACCAGAAGCAAGGTTCACCATCACCCAACCATGCTAAAGACAAAATATGTAACTCAATACTACAGCATTGCAAGAATGGAGACAGGTACAATCCATGCCCCTGAACACCTCTTCCAGAGGAATGATGATCAGACACATAATCTTTACATATATATATATACACACACATACACACACACACATATATACATATATAACATAAGAGAAAAAAGAGGGGAAACCTAAAGGATCTCCATGTTATCATGACAAGACCACTGTGTCCCTCCTTTTAGTATAGTTGGATTCCTACTCTTACTCATTGTAGCCTTTTACCCACATTCTGTCTGCCATAGCATTGGCTGATGACCCAGTTTCATCTACAAGGTGTGAATTCACATGTATATTCTTGCAGGAGGTGTGTGTGTGTGTGTGTGTGTGTGTGTGTGTGTGTGTGTGTGTGTGATAGATCTTTGGCACATTAGGAATTAAAGCAAGCTAGCACATTTCACGAACCCTTCGTGGGATTGTAAACCAAGTAACACTGTCATCCTTACTTGGTTATTGTCTAGTGATTATAACATTAATAAGGCATAAACTTTGTTTTTTTTTAATTTCACACTGAAAATAAACCTTAACAAAGGATAGCCCTTAGAAGAGGAAGCGTATTTACTTACATTTACAATGAAGTAAATTCAGGATTTAATATTGCATTTTTTCTTAAAAAGTCCTTTATAATATGGCTCTAATCAATCTTTCCAGGCTATTTATTTGATATGTCCCTTTCACATGCTCTATGGTCTAGCCAAATTGCCCATCTTACTAATCTTCATATGTAACACTTCACCTATGCCATGATTCAAACATATTTTCTCCTCACCTGCACCTACTAGAAGTGCCATGTTTCTTCAGAATTTAGCTCTAATGTTACCTCCTACATGAAGTCTACCCTGACTCTCTTCCCCCAGTCCCAGGTACAAGTATCTGTCCCCCTAAATTACATCTTATTTATTTTGTCTATACTTGTGGTTGTTCATGGTGTCTCTTATGGTAGGATGCAAATTCCTTGAGGGTAGGGAATGTGTCATTTAGGTTTTAGTATCTCAGACAGAGAGGGAGGGAGGGAGGAAGGGAAAGAAAGGGAGGGGATGTGACAGAGATAGAGAGAGAGACAGAGAGAGAGACAGAGAGAGAGAGAGAGAGAGAGAGAGAGAGAGAGAGAGAGAGAGAGACAGAGAGACAGAGAGAGACAGAGAGAGAGACAGAGAGAGAGACAGAGA
>NW_027185863.1:23018159-23058169 GCF_028583685.1 Petaurus breviceps papuanus | reverse complement strand
AGAGAGACAGAGAGAGAGACAGAGAGAGAGAGAGAGAGAGAGAGAGAGAGAGAGAGAGACAGAGAGACAGAGAGAGAGACAGAGAGAGAGACAGAGACAGAGAGAGAGAGAAAGAGAGAGAGAGGGAGAGAGAATTGTCTTTGTTGGTGTATGTAGCAGCAAGCACCCCAGCATCCCCAGGGTGTCTGCCAACACAGGTTCTTAAATCTGCTTTGTTAAAGGAAAGCAACTCAAAATGGGTTAACAAGCTTACTTTAATCAGTCAGATATGTATCATTCACCTAGTTCAGGGGAAAAAGGTCAGCACCCCAAACTTCAGAATATACAGACAGAATTATCAAGACAGAAACAGATCAAATAGACAGATTTCCAAACTGTCCAACCATTACATCCATACCAAATCAACATCTGGCTTTCAACATCTGGGTTTTTCAAAGCCGGGGGACTCTCAACAACGGCTTCCCAGAATTCAGATCAAATCACAGAACACTTCTCAAAGTGAGCCCCAAAACAAAGCTACACATCAGGGCTTATATAGCCTTCTCCTGGCTCAGAGAATGTAACAACCTTATTCACTCACTGGCCAATCAAGAAGTATTTACTGAAAAACAAGCCTCCCACCCCAGGCTCCAGGTGCACTCTAGCCTAGGAGCAGGGAAGATCTTCAAAATTTACATTCCCTTTACAGTGTAGGAAAGGTCTATGAGGCTTGGAGGTACAGTGTAGCATAGAGGAACAAAAAGAATGCAGGAAAGAAGGAAGAATTCATATAAAATAATGTTTGTTTCACCATTTGGCCTTAAAGTAGAACTGTTTCTTAGCATTAAAAGGTATAAATATGCTTACCATGCCTGACATCTGTTTCAAAAAATTCTGGTTGTAGGGAATGAATGACCTTTCTTAATAATACTTTATTCATCTATAACCAAGTTTAATTAATTGATTTTTCAAATTTGTTAGTCCATCAAATTCTGTCTATGTCAGGTAAGACTAGCACTGCAGACTGAGACCTCAATAATTTATTGGCCTGCTTGCTCTGTATTACTATTTTTTTAATGCATTTGGGGTTAAGTGACTTGACCAGGGTCTATTTAATGTTGAAGGCTAGATTTGAACTCTGTTCCTCCTGACTACGTGACTGGTATTCTATCACTGCACCACCTCACTGTCACCTAATATTAGTTTTTAACAAAGTCATGAAATTACAATGTGAATCTTGCTTGGTTTGTTTTTAAAGGAAGAATAAATCTAACTGATAATTTTTATGTTCTCAGGTCCAAGAGACCTACCACTATATGTTAATATATTGAATAATTGTAACACAGGAATTAAAATTCAACAAAATAGTGTCTCATCTTATTATTATTATTATTTTGCTCTTTGGAGGGGGGAAGGCAGGGCAGTTGGAGTTAAGTAACTTGCCCAAGGTCACATGGCTAGTAAGTGTTAAGTGTCTGAGGCTAGATTTGAACTCAGGTCCTCCTGGCTTGAGGGTCAGTGCTCTACTCACCATGCCACCGAGCCTCCCCAGTCTCATCTTATTATTTAGGAAATATTTAGAGAGTGAAATACCTGCCCTGGCAAACTATTTTTAAAAATTCTTCAGTTCTCATGGAAAGCATATTCATCTCATATATTAAACCTCAGATCTCATTTCCATTTAGTAAATAATTGTAATCTCTATGCAAGTTTATTTTGATACTTTTTCTTAAAGGGTCTAGAAATAATAACACTGAAAGACATTTGTTTTCATAATCACTTGGGTGCTTTGATTTTAAATAAAGCATAACTTTTTCATAATTCATTTTTACTCTATTTGAATGACTGAGTAGAGTCAATGACATGGTAGAGTAGAAAAATTATAGCAAATAAGAGAGAGACATTAAAACTACTTAAAGCTTTCACTTTTAAATAGCAAGGCACCCCCAGGGTACAAATGGGCAAAATATTTGATTTTCAAATGTATGATAGTGAAGTGTGAAATGATTATGGGGATTTGTTCTTTCATTCAACAAATATACATATAAAAAAGCATTTGTTATTAAGGAAGATATGTAAATTTAAATTCACAAAGATTTATTAATTTAATTATACTTTTTGTCTTATTATAAAATTCAACACAAATGAATCTGATGTATTGTCATGAGATAGTTGTGCCTAGAACTTCACCCTACTGTCTTCTGGCTAAGAGCCACAATGTACTTAAAAGGTGTTATATATGTAGAATGAATCATGACAGCTGATGAGGAACAAATAAGTGATTGCTATAAAGTAGTGATGCTAAATAATAGAACAAAGTCACATTGGAAGAAGAGAAATGAAAACAGAAAACTACTCAAACTGTACTGGGGTTAGCATGAAAAAAAGATGTAACAAAACCAAAATGTTTTCCTAGGCTAATCATGACTATTCATAAAATAATGATTTTTTTATTGGTGTCTTTTTTTTTTTTTAGTTTTATTATCTATCTAGGTTGTGGCCTAAATGTGAATCCTGATACACACAGGCCAAGGGGAAACTGGTCCTATATTTACTGAGGCACCATAAGTCCACCTTTAAGAAGGTGAAATTACAAAATGTGGATTTCTTTTTCATCCTATGATAAGTTCTAATAAAAGCTGTGTGGCTTTCATAGGCATAGAGTGAAAAGGATTTATTGTATTATATGAATGATTAACCTTCCAACTACTACTAAGAATAAATATTTGATGAATGAGTGAATACAAGTTGAACTACCAATACCTCATCTATGGATTAATAGGTTCATTCATTTTGAAGTCATTGTAATTTTCCATACCCTCACCTTCCACCCCGTCTAACAGCTGGTCCTGAGGGCAAACAGGTTGCTTTCCAGTCCCCTAGCATTCTTCCTTCCAATCTCCCATAAAGTAGTCATAAATCTGGATGAAAGGGAGACTGTCAGGGGGAAAAAATTTTTAAAAATAAAAAAAACTTGTTTCTCCTCTTTGTGCAAGATGACTGCAAAGTTAATACCCTCCTGATCCCAAAGGGCAGAATATAATTAATTGAAAGAAGTTCTGCTGTGCTACCAGATTAAGTTAAACCTCTTCAAAGCTTTATTCATTTATTGCACTGAACTATAGCCAGTTCTTGTTAATACAAGAGATAATTAACCAGTTTGTGGATTATCTAGTCCCTTTGCTTAACCTCGAAGAATATGAACCAGAACTGGAAAATGTCAAAAAAAACTAAATGACTAAAAAGATAGAGTACTTCTATACTGGAATACATTTAAGTGATTAGGATTCTTTAGACAACAGATACTCCATTTTTATTTTTCAAAAGAAGCACAAAGGAAAAGAATGGGTATACTAAAAGCTCAATGAATAGAAGGAATCTATCTTATGTAAAGTGGTGCCTTTTGTGCTGTTCTGTAAAAAGTAAAAGCTTAATGATTTTTTTTTGATTAGTTGAAAGTATTTTAATTTGGTTCCCATGACCATAGCATTAATTGCCAGCTGTCCAGTGTACTCAAAGTTTTATGGTAGGACCTGGATAAAATCATTCAATAAGGTGTCAATGGCTTCATCAATTGATAATGTAACTACATCAGTGAGATAACTGATCCATCAAAATGTCAAGTTATTATCTTATATTGATCATAAAATTATGAAATTTAAAAATTAGGTCATATCCCCTTGAAGTCTGAAGCAAATGTTACTTTAAATAGCTGATAATAAAAAAGATATAAAATAGATAGATTCAAGAAGAATGTAGAATATATACCTAAACTCCCTGATGAATGGGGAATTAGAATGAATGGAGACATATATACATAACTTTAAATCTTTCCTAAACTTGCTTAATCCTTCATGACAACTGATAAATATCTCTTGATGTTTTCAGTATGTTGCAAGGACCAGGTCATTGATCTGAAATAGTCTGCTATTTCTGATGCATTTATATTATACTTATTTTCTGCTGTCCTTTTAGGATTAGAATAAAAAGAATTATTAAAATTCTTCCAAAGTATGAACACAACAAAAAGTTGAGGAATATGTAGCAAATTATTTTGTTTTGTTTCTGGGGAAGGGAAGAAGAAAGAAAAGACTGAGAGTTAGGGAGTAGCCTACATGAAAACCCTAGTACTACACATTACAAGTTATCATACTCAAAATAAAAATTGAATTTTAGGATTATAGTATGGGAAAAAAACTTACATACATAAGTAGCACAGTTAAATATTTGCTTTTGACCACCTCCTCTCCCAATCTTCCCTCCCTTCTATCAGCTCTCTCTCTTGTATTTTCCTTTACTACTTTACTTTATCTTCCCTCCCTTCCAACCACCCCTCCCTTTTATTTTTCCTTTCCCCACCTACTGCCTGTAGGGCAAGTTAGATTCCAATACCTGAGTATATTATTACCTCCTTGAACCAAATGTGATTATAGTAAAGTTCAGACAATGCTCATCTCCCTCTTTTCCTTCCCTCTACTGTAATATGTCATTGTGCCTCTTCATGTGATGTAATTTACCTTTTTCTGCCTCCTCCTTTCCTCTCCTCCCATCATAATGACTTTTCAACATTTAATTAGACTTTTTATCATCAAGTCAGTTAATTTATACCCACACCCACTTTTGTTTGTTTCCCTTTCCTGTTTACCTTTTTACGTATCTCTTTAGTCTTGTATTTGAAGATCAGATTTTTCGTTGGACTCTGGTATTTTCATTAGGAAGGTCTGGAAGTCCCCTATTTCACTGAATGTCCTTCTCTTTGCCTGAAAAATTTTGCTCAGTTTTCCAGGGTAGTTGATCCATGGTGGTAATTCAAGCTCCTTTGCCTTATAGAATATCATATTTCAAACTTTTAATGTAGAAGCTGCAAATACCTGTGTCACAGGTTCCTGTAGTTCCATGATATTTGAATTGTTTCTTTCTGGCTGCTTGCAGTATTTTCTCCTTGACCTGATAATTCTGGAATTGGCTACAATAAACCTTGGCATTTTCAATCTGGGATCTTTTTCAAGAGGTACTCAATGGCTTTATTCAATGACTATTCTGCCCTCTGGTTCTAGGACTTTGGAACAGTTTTCATTGATGAATTCTTAGAAAATCCCTTCCAGGCTCTTTTTTTCATGACGGCTTTCAGGTAGACCAATAATTCTTAAATTATCTCATAGCTCTATTTTCCAGGCCAGTTGTTTTTTCCAATGAGGTATTTTATGTTTTCTTCTATTTTTTCATTTAAAAATTTTTTTTGACAGATTCTTGATTTCTCATAGAGTCATTAGCTTTCACTTACCAAATTCTAATTATTAATGAATTGTTTTCTTCAGTTAGTTTTTGTATTTCCTTTTCCATTTGGCCAAATCTACTTTTTAAGGAGTTGTTTTCTTCAGTATACCTTTTTTCCATTTTATCAATTGCATTTTTAAAGAAACTGTTCAATTTTTCTTCCACCTGTCTAATTTGACTTTTAAAAATTTTTCTTGGGCTCTTCCAAGAAGGCTTTTTGGATTTGAGACCAGTTTATATTCCCCTTTGAGGGTTCAGATGTGGGTATAGTGACAATGCTGCCCTCTTCTGAATTTGTTTTGATCTTCCCTGTCCCCAAAATAAGAATCTATCTTCTTTGATTTTCTATGTTGCTTCTTACTCATAATGTTTGCCTTTTTTCCTGGCTTTTAAAGTTGATCTCTGCTTCTGCGGCACAGAGGGCACCATCCAACACTTCTTGTACTGGGGGCCTGATTGTTGGCTTTGTGGGGTGGGGCCTCAGGTTCTGCAAGCTGGAGATTGTAAAGGCTGTAGCTTACCCAGTGCTAAGCTGGAGTTGGTGGTCGCAGCTGGCGTATGTCAATGGAGTTTTATTGCATTTCCCCCAAGTTATATTGGAGCTGGCGGAATGAGGTGTGGGGTGGGGGTGGTCTGGACACTGGAGGTCACCTCCTCACTGTGGGCTCTGTTAGAAAACAGGTAGGCTCAGTCTCTGATGAAAACCTGGCCACAGCACAAGTGCTGGTTTGCCATACTGGTGTCTGTCTGCTGGTTCCCTTTCTGTGCAAAAGCTCATGGTGGTGGGGGGTGGGGGGTGGAGGGGGTTGTGAGGGTGCGGGGGGAGATTTTCTGGTTTTGGTGCTTGTCTGTTTCACCACCCTGGGGCTCAGGATCTCCTACTGATTTGATGAGGTGGGGCTTGCCTCCCATACTGTACTTGTTCCCTTCAGTCACAGTAAGAAGGATCTTTCCCATTAATTTCCCTAGTCTCATAGGCTAAAAAACTGCCTCATCCCATCTTTCTTCTGGCTCCACTGTTACAGGATTTTTGCTGAGGTTGTTTTTTCTGGGTTTTTCAAAGTCTATAAGGGAGAGTGAGAACAACTTACTGTTAACTCCTCTATCTTGGCTCAAGGAAGGACCACAGTTAAATATTTGTATCAAGATCTTCCATAACAAAGGGAGAAAGAAAAATCCTATACAGGCCAAATGTTACAAATCCCTCTGAAACTAATGATCAAAGGCTGTCTTCCAAAAATGCTTAGAGGAGTTACTTCAGATAAAAGATATTTCAGTTTTTCAGCAAAGAAGTTCACATTGAATCATATGTTTTGGGAAATTTCTTTTCTATTGCATTTAGAAATCTTACTGTAAGTAATCTCTGTGAGTTTGTTCATCTTAGTTAGGACAATCATCAACTGGACAATTGGTGTTAACTCTCTTCACCTATTCCCAGTTAGAGTAGGGATCTATGACCTGTAATAGTAATAACTAACATTTACATAAAGCTTTGTAGAACACTATATATTTGTATAAGTATATTTATATGTTTACATGAGTGTATGTATGTGTGTACATGTGTATATATGCATATGTGTGTGCATGTGTGTATGTATATATGTATAATTTGGTGTTCACAACAACCCTGTAAAGTAGATATTGCAGATATTATTAATATTTTAAAGAATAAGAAAGAAAATATCATAGAGAGATTAAGGCTTATGAAAAAAAAGTGTTCATGAAAATATTTAAACCCAAGTCTTCCTATCCCCATATTCAAGGGTCTTTGCAGGATAAAAGCCTTGGGATTATTTTCTGCTATGCCTAACTACTATAGGTTTTGGTAGTCTGTTGATGGAAGTAAAAATTGGTCTGAACAAGTCAGCATCTTCTTGGTGATTTCCATTGATAGGAACTGGTCCTAGAGTAAACTACTTAGCTTCCTAAAAGTGTGAGTCTGAGCCTCATCATGTATCTTTGCTCAAGAGACAAAATATTGTGGAAAAGAACAATACCATTCCAAAAGTTCTGGTACAAAGAAAGTTGAAATTATTGTTTGGAAATAGATTTAAAATCTAATTTGTAACTTCAAGTTATCCAAAAATTTCAAAGTAGCAATGAGAATAAATTATTATGGTTTCAAAAAAAAATGTCTATCAATCCCCAAACCTAGTTGATATTCTCTAGAAACTCATGGGAATATGCATGTACCTGATTGTGTATGTGGCTAAATAATTAATATTTAGTAAATCAGCAACTAAATAAGATAACATTTCATGATAATTTAATTGATTCTCTTAATTTATCAGATTCTCCCTCCCTCCCTTTAAAATGAAGGTGAGATAATGACTTGAGAATAGTTGAAAATGAAATGGATAAATTAAGCACCCAGGTGGTGTAGTGAGTAGAGTGCTAGACTTGGAATCAGCCTCTAATAGCGTATTACATGAAACATTTTTTCCACTCACAACTTGCATTTAATATCTTTGAACACATATATTTTCTATGCTATTAATATTAAAAAAACCCTATTGTCAAGCATCATTAAAAAAAATAAACCAGAAACAAAACAATGATTAAAAAGATATTCAATAATTTCTTCAAAGAAGCTTAACACACAGTTATTTTTTCATCACCAATGAGTCTCAAAACTGGCAAACTAAAGGAGGTTTCATTTTCAAAAATCTCAAATTTTGAGTTCAAATTTAGATGTAT
The DNA here is from genome assembly GCF_028583685.1 of Petaurus breviceps papuanus. Lineage (NCBI taxonomy): Eukaryota > Metazoa > Chordata > Mammalia > Diprotodontia > Petauridae > Petaurus > Petaurus breviceps. The sequence continues at coordinate 23,050,216 of NW_027185863.1, read as the reverse complement.
CAGTGAGATATTTTCTCCTGACATAAATGATATGGTCTTCATTACATTGTTTATAATAAGTTCTTTTCATGGTTACTGTCTAAACTAAGTGAAAGAATGGCTTCAATTTTCTTTCTAAAAGGCAGGTCAAGTTATTAACCTGACTATTAGTTTCCAGAGGGTTGGAGTCAGCAGAACATCTGTCTTGTCTATAGGCTCAGATCTGGTGAGGATGAAAAATTTAAACAAATATGAATCAATTCTTTAGGGCAATATTGGTTAAGATCATATTTTTTTCCCCACTTTAACTGAAAAGTTAAACTATTCAGCTGGGATTTGTACCTGTTTATTGTACTGTTTAGTTTTTACATTAAGTTTTCCAGGAATTGGTAACAATTGTAAGTATGAGAGTGCATGTGAGATTAAATTAGATTTAGTAATAACTACAAAGATTTTTTTTTCATGTGAGGTAAATTGCAATAATAATAATGTTAACATTATCTCCATTAAATGTATCATAAAAATAATTCTTTCCAACATCTTTTATTATTTAATGCTTTATTAATCTTGTTTTTTTATTTTTTAAAGAATAGTATACTGTTATATTAATATTATATTATCCTTATAAAAATATTTTTAACTACATAAGTCAACTTACACTTTGCCCAAAGGTTGCTGCCACTTTAAAAAGAAAGAAGATAGCCTGATACAATGACTATACATATTTTGCTCATAGTACCTGCTCCATCTATTGAACTGAATTAAATTCATGCATTATTTTCTTAATCTCAATGGAATATGAAAACATATTTTGTTTAAGTGCATCTAAAAGATCTAACTTTATAATAGTAAAATTTCTGTTATTTGTATAAGAGAAATAAATATGCAAATAATTCAAGATTTTAGTTTTACATCATGTAAATATTCCAGTCATATAGAATGTAAGGAAGGAAGATGAGCTCAATTATTTTAAATTCACCATGAGTATATCCATGCTATATCTGCATTAATTTTGAAGGCACTGAGAGACTGATTCTTATGATATCTGAAAAAAGATTTCAAATACTTGGGGGGAAATCATTCTATCTCTACAACATATTTACAAAAAATAATTCATAGATTCATTTAAGTAATTGGGGATGAGGTAATATGAAGACAACAGGAAGATTTTACAAAATGATGAATAATATATAATTGATTGGGAAATATAGAGATTACATGATACCATTATGGGTTTTTTTAAATCAGTTAACAATGAAAAAGGAATTTGTTTACCAAAGTGTTTGTTATTGATGTTTATTCAGTTTTTTTTTTTACTTTCCCAAGAGTAAGTCCTCTGCAAAATCCAAATAAAGAAAAGATTCTCTTTGCTTAGTGAGGTTCTTTAGGTGCTTTTCTATGCAAATAACATTGTGTTGACTACATGGTAACCAGACAATTGCAGAGTTTCCTAATTGAGATCTGTGATCACTCATAAGTTTTTCTAATACTATTGACACAGGAAAGAACAAGCAGACACAACATATCTTTAATAATTTGAATTAATGAAACAAACATCAGCTAGCCATGTACTAACTACTAGCTACTATATTAGGTGGCACAGATACAAAAGTCATTTCTGGACACTACAGATACAAAGACAAAAATGATAAAGTCCCTGACCTTAGGGAACTAATATTCTAATGGGAAAGATTAAGAAGAGGAAGGCATTTTGTCTCTATCATTTTTGGGAAATCATTCAATGTTTTTAATTAAATCAATCTTCTCACTGAAACAGAGGAGCATTTTTTTGGACATCAACATTGAACTATCAACTGTATTTGGCTTTAAGTTTTGGAATTTCACATTCCCCAAGTAATTATGATTTTTACTTAAAAGAAAGAGCAATGGAAAGATGCATTCTTAATGTTAAAAATTTCCATATTACATGGAGGAAATTAGTTAAATGATACCATTAGACGGGGACATGATTAGAAAAGGAGGTATGGGAAACTAGGAGTTTGTTATACCACATTATGAAATAAAGTACAAATAAGAGTTCTGTTCTGAAAAGGAACCACTCATCTTGACCCACTGATTAGACCATGGAGTCCCCAAACTTATTTGAGTATTTTCCCTAATCTTAGCAAGGACGTGATTTCCAAATGGTATAAATATGGCTAATAAAATTGAAATTGGCTTATAACTGCCTTGAGTGAACCATATATAATATGTAAGGGAATTTGCAGTGGAACTCAACAGGAAGGGCTTGAATAGGGGGAGACTTGTTTTTCAGGAAGGTCCACACCTTTTGTTACTTTGTAATTAGGCAGTGGGTCATGAAGGTTATCATGCACTCTGACCCTGAAGAAGGCTATATGTATTCTGAGTAAGGTTTTGCTTTGGGATTCATTTATGGGAAGAGTTGTGTGATTTGGTCAGATGAAACTCTGGGTAGCCAATGAGCCCCTGCAGCTTTGAAAATCCAGATGTTGGTACTTCTCTCTCTGATAACTAATTATGTATGTATGCAATGATCAGACAGCTAGAAGATCTGTCTGTTGAATTGTGTTATTTTCTGTCTGTATTTTTTGTCTGCTTGTAATTTGTTTGTATTTTCTGAAGTTCAAGGTGCTGATTTTCCCCCTGAACTAAGTGAATGATATATATGTTTGATTAAAGTAAGATTATTAGCCCTTTTTGAATTGCTTTCCTTTAGAAAAAACAGATCAAAGAACCTATACTAGCAGCCATCCTGGGTATCCTTGGGTGCTTCCTGTTACACCATATCAGTTAAAATTGTATGATGGAATTTTCACAATCATGGAGCAGGAATAAAAGGTAATATTGTGACATAATGCATATAGGATAGCAGTGAATGAAGGTAGAGACAATCCTGATGATTGCATGTGACAGGGGGAATCAGATATAAAATTTTTCCTATCTTCTTATAGATTGATCCTATGGCTCTTAGGGTCATGTCATAGCCCATCTGGAGTCATGCCATGACCACCAATGAGGGAAACATTTGGTTGGTATACTGACAGTGGTTTGAATTAACTTCCCTGTGCTATATTATTTTTTTAGCTTTTTGTGTGATTCTACTCTCTACTAGATTCTATTCTTTTTAAACAAGGGCAGTGGGGACTTCTGCATATCATGGACTAGGTTTTTGCTTTGTTTTTAATTTTTGTTTGTTTTTTACAACTAATTTTTCAATGCCTGTTGATTCTAGTAATAAATACATTGATTGACATTGATTTTACTCTTTCCTTTTAGCACATCATTTTTTTCTTTTTTAATTTTTCTCCTATATCCATTTCTGAAAAAATATAAAAATCAATGCTAATGATTTTTGTTGTTGTTGTGAATTTACATCTAAAAGTGTCATTGACAACCACCAAAAAAAAAAATGATGCTCTGTGCAGTATAATTAATTTAGGCAGCTCACATACAAATAGTCTGAGAATAAAGGTCCTGAATGACAACCTTCTAATGCTCTTTTCAGTGTTTTCTATAGAACACCTTGTGGGGAAATTTTCTTTTTACAGACAATTTTATTTGTTTGACAAAAGACTGTCAGGCTCTCAAAAGCCAGCTTTATGCAGTTTCTTTCTGGAGTCTTCAAGTTAAGTTCTCTGTCTCATTTTTGTAAAAATAGAAGGTCCTGTTTTAGGAAATACAGTTAGAGTGAAGGTTTCATTGATGATATTATCTCTTCTAAATGCTTCTAGGATCAATACTATCTGTTTGATAGAACCTTTATTCAAATAATTAGGATTTTTTAAACCAATACATTTTGAATATTTTTTTCCTTGTGTCAGTTTTTTTTTATCACACTTTCCCTTCCAGATTAAAAAGATCATTTTTGACAAAGAAAAAATAGTTAAGTAAAAATATCAACTGATAATACTAGAAGTCTTCAAACTTTCTACTGGGATGGAGAAAGTGTAATTCATTAACTCTTTTACAAGGACCTTCTTTGCTTTTACCATTATACAGAATTTAACATTTGGTGATCTTTTCATTTAAATTGCTTTAGAAATTATGGATATTGTTCTGATATTTCTGCTGCATTAATTCTTACAAATCTCAGGATTTGTTTTTCACATTGATTCTTACAAATCTCCCCATTTTTTCTAGCTTCATATCTTTTATTTCTTATCACATGATAATAAACAATAACATTCATATATGGTAAACTGTTTCTAGCTATTCCTCAGTCAATGATATCTCATTTTCTCCAGTTTTTTCTACAACAAAAAGATGCTATAAAAAAAGAAATATATATGTAGATAAGGATATTTTCTTTCCTACGATAAAATATTACTATGAACATATGTGCCTGTATATATAGATATTAATATAAATGTGTATGCCTATCTACACTATATAATTAATATTTTAAATTCATATACGTGTATACACACATATATATATATATATTCTTAAGAACTTATGTTAGGAAAGAACTAGAAACAAAGTTGGTATTTCATCACCTTTGCTCTCTATCCCCATCCTTTTTTTAAAATCTTTTTTCTCCTCTGTGTATCTAAGTACTACACTCCTTCCAAGGTGTACCTCAAATTCTATCTTCCTTTGGAAGCATTTTCTGATGACCTCTACCCACAATAATCTCCCCTTCCAACAACATCATTTCTTATGAACATTATTACATACACAAACACACACATACACACACACATACACACCAAAGACTTTTAGAGGAGCTAAGAAACAGTCCAACTATTTTAGATTTCAACTTTGAATCTTTAAGGAAATGTGAATAGACTCTGCATAGAATTTGCTCCAGGTATATACACTTCAAGTCAAAACCAGAAACAGAAGACCTAGTATATATAGCATACAAATCCCTAAATTATGTTCGTGTCTTTGAGTATAGTGAAGAGTACATATAAGAGAGATGTGAGAATAGGAAGAAAAAGATTTTTCAACCAACTAGATATATGGAGTAAATAAAAGAAGGGAATTGTGAATGATAATGAGGTAATGGCTGACTGGCTGGTGGTATCTTTGACAACTACAGGCAAATTTGAAATGTATGTGGATTTGGAGGAAGGGGAAAGGAAGGGAAATGAGAACATATTTGAACATTTTGAGTGTGAAATGTCTATGAGACATTCTTCTTGAAATGTTCTAATATTAGTTCACTAAAGTTTAGGAGATGGACTAGGGCTAGACTTGTGAGTCATCTGTATAGAAAGGGTCATTGAATTCATAAGAGCTGATGAAGTCGTCAAATGAGGGGGTCTAGATAGGAAGAGAAAAGGGCTCTAGACAGATACTTGGGATACATTCTCATTTATAAGGCATGACATGGAGGATGAAGCAAGAAAGGAGACAAAAAAGGAACAGACTGACAGGTAAGAGGAGAACAAGGAGAGAAGCATCACAAAAACATAAAAGAGGTAAGAGTATCTAAGAGAAGAATATGATCAATAATGACATGTTCCTAAAAGGTCAAAAAGATAAAGCCTGAGGATGCAGATTGGTGAATGATAAGTGGTTATCGAATGATTTACCTAAGAAATTATTAAGTTTTTGTAAGAAGAGATAACTGTGGGGGAGTGTCATCAAAGAATGCTTCCTAGGAGAAGTAAAATTTGACCTTGGAATAAGAATAGATCTTAAATGCACAGGGAAGAAAAGGAAAGAATAGGGAATACTGAACAAAGCAGGGAAGTGGGAATGCATATCATTAAGGAAAAGTGAAAAGAAAAAAAATGTGAAGGGAAGGTTTTATATAGAAGGTTACTATGAAATAAAGCTAAATAGGGTCATCACTTAAAAAGAAAGGAGTAAGATTAGATCAGGGGTTCTTAGTCTTTTTTGTGCCAAGGTCCTCTGCCAGTCTTTTGAAACCTATGGATCCCTTTACAAGAATTTTTAAAAAATTGACAAAAATGTGTAATTTCATTTAGGAGCTAGCAAAACAAAGATTTTTAATTTGTCTTTAATATCCTATTTTACATTTTTTTCCTTATCCAAATTCCTGAGTACCCCAAAATTTAACCATGCACTCTTTGCAGGGATCTTTGGAAGTCAGATTAAGGATCTTGCTTAGATTATCCCTATTGTTCCTTTCACTTCTACCATGATGAAAGTGGTAGGTAGAAGCCAAACTGGGTTAAATTGGGAATTCCTAGCCTAAGGAAGACAGCTAACTTCAGGAAATGAACCTGACATTAAGAACCACCTAAAAGTTAGAACTCTCTCAAAGGTGAATTGGTTACTTTGGGGAATATTTTACCTATTATTGTAGCTTATCATTATTATCTTTAGTAGTAATAATTAGCAACAAGAAAAAGTAGCATAATAGCACTTTGAAGTTTGATATATATATATATATATATATATATATATATATGTTAACTCATTTGACACAGCAAACTTGTGAGATAACTACTATTACTTGTCCCTGTTATACAGATGAAGCAACTATTCAGTAATGTCTAGGTAATCTAACACTTGCTGAGGAATGTAGAAAGAGAATTCATGCTCCAACTAAATATTGAATTTGATGACCTCTAATATTCCTTCCAACTCTAAAATTTGGTGGTTCAGTGACTTTCAATAATTTTCATTATACTTTTTTTAAAAAGTCTGTGATTTCATTGATATATAGTATTACTGATGAGAAAACTTATTTTAAGAATGCACATGGGCACCAGTTCTGGACCTTACGGTCTCTAAACTGTTTGAAACTGAGGTATTAAGTGGATTTGACCAAGGTCATCTAATCAATATGTGTTAGAAGTAGGACTTGAATTCATGTCTTCCTGAATCCATGGCTGGTTTCCTCCCCCACAAACAAACAAACAAAAACAGTGTAAAGTCTACAATATAAATAATGTTATTTAATATTAACTGTATGTATACACTATACACAGGTTGTTTGTCCCCCTTCCCAATATCATCAATATTCTGAAGTAAGAATAGGAATTTTGTATCATGGTAGTAGAGGCCAATGTAGCTTAATAAGCAAATCATAACACAGAGAAGCTGATATCAAGGTTTCAAGGTTAAGTAGACCATTTACAATATATTAAAGTGAGGTCTAAATGAAAGATCCTAACCCATCCATAGTATTATGCTGAAAGTACCTGGAGCAAATGTACAATGGTTTTGCAAATCCCAGGTTTTAAAGTGCTAAAACCTAGCATATTTCAGAGTTGTTGGTCTCTTCACTGTGAGCTCTCCCCACACCATGCAATGTTAAGGAAAGGCAGCACCTTGGTAAGGAAAGTTTAATGTGAGTTTCAAGAATAGCAGTTTCAATTTTCTTCCTAATTCTAATCATTAGAGGGCACAGAGAGAAACACGTCCTCAGTGTGACTTTGTGAAGGTGATAAAGCTGCAGTTGCTGACAACCTAGAGGCGTCTAGCAGTCCTTTTTTTAAGCTTGATATAGAAATCATTCATCTCTTTTCTCTTGGTAGCCCTGGTTCAATACTATGGTGTGAAAGCATTATGCTTCACAACCTTTAGCTGGTTTGTCATTGATCAGTGTCATTAATATATCTGTATATGACACACAGAACAAATTAATATAAATTTGAGCCTCAGTGACTTTATCTTGTTAGGGAAGAAGGAGGGTGGATAAAGGGAAGGGAAGAGGGGAATCTGGATACAAAAAAGAAAATACTGTACCTACATCTAATGCTTTTAACCTTTCTTGTCTACCTCTTTTATGTGAATATATACACAAATTTGGTTTCTTTTTTAAACCTGGCCAATTAAATTTGGTAAATTTCTCACTTGGGAAAATTTCTGGGGTTGGGGAAGCTAACTTAGATTATTCAGTATTTGAATTTTATAATTTTAAAAATCATATATTTAATTTCATATATATCTTTAAGCTAAAACAGATAAAAAAAAAATCTACAATAGGAATAGAAATGAATCAATATTACTCCCAAACATTATACCTTAAAGGAATGAGTCCTTGATCACAAAGGACAGAATAAATGCCAGAAAGTAAAGCCCACTATAATCATTACCTAACTAGTTTGCTATTCTTGGCTAATTGACCTGCTACAAGATTATTTTCTTTTATAACTACCAGGCTGTATCATGCTTAGGCAAAATTACAAAACAGGCAAGTTTGTCTTATACACATCCAGGCCTTTTGGCAGCACATTTCCCTTTTCAGAACATCCAGGTGTCAATTGCACTAATGCTGACTTCTGGTAGTCAAGGAAGTGCCACAACAGAGCCTCCTACAGATTTGCCATTCCTGGGCAATGAACCAAGTCTCAATGTTTTCCTTCACCTTGTTTTCCTTCTTACCCCCATCAAAAGGCTCATTTGCTTAGGACAGATGATCCTAGATGATCAGAGGAAAAGAGTTGATTAAATGTTAAGGTATAAATAAATAAATATATAAGGTACAAATAACTTATAAAGGATTTAATGGTATTATATAGAATGGTCTGAGAGAATCAGTATGATATAGTGAATGAAAGGTGGATTTCAAATAAAAATGACCTAGATTCCAATCTGGTTTCTGATTTGCTTTTCTACCATGGCTAAGTTCTTAAACCTGTATTGACTTATTTATCTTTTTGTTGTTTTGTTGTTATTCAGTCTTTTTAGCTGTGTCCAAGTCTTCATGATCCTATGTAGGATTTTCTTAGCAAAGATGATGGAATAGTTTGTCATTTTCTTCTCCAGCTCATTTTACAGATGAGGAAATTGAAGCAAACAGGGTTAAGTGACTTGCCCGGGGTCACAGTGCTAGTAAGTGTCTGATGCCTGTTTTGTACTCAGGAAAATCAGTCTTCCTTATTCCAGGACTCTATTCACTGTCCCAACTAGCTGCCCCTTACTTATCTCCAAAATGGTATTACTAATAATATAAGGAATATGAGGTAAACAGGATTAAGTGACTTGCCCTGGCTCACACACCTTTCAAGTTTCTGAGGCCGGATTTGAACTCGGGTCTTGATGACTTCAAGCTTGACACTCAATCAACTGTGCCACCTAGCTGCCCTAGTGAATAATTTATCAAGACATATTAGAAAGATTTTTGTTTTAGTTTGGCAGAAACCTCAAGAGAGCACCAATAGTGTAGTTTCTTCCTTCAAATTATCCAGATAGGACCTCATTTGCTACCAACTGTATATTTGAAATTGCTGGATGAAACTTTCTTGGATCCTGACTTATCAAGTTTCCATATACATTTTTCTCTTGTTTAACAGAATCTAGATAACTATTCTAAAGGCAATTGGTAATTAGAGTTCTGTCTTTACAAGGTCTTCACTATTTTTCAATGCTTTTCTTGAGACCTAGATATTGAGTGTCTTTGTTTTTATCTTTAGAAATGCATTTTACTTGCATTATGAAGTAATCCTCTATGAATTCTTCTCAACTTGGGCTGTAGTTAGGTGGTAGACCACATACTGCTGCATTCTCAGGTAACTGATGGACTAATTTTCAAGCTCCATATCTTCTGATATTCTAAGACTCAGAGGAAGGGACAAAGTTTACCATTGTGCAACATTGATACTTATGGCATAATCTCCCTGGCACTCTCAATGACTTTGTTTGTGAAACATGAGGTCTCCCACTTAAGCTTCAGGGTCCCGATGCATGCTTAACAGTCTGTGATGAATATGACTGTGAGTCTCTTGGGCATGATTTGTTGTAGTTACAGATTTCTTCATTCCTGCCAAGTTGAGCACCTTCTGGTTCTCAAATTTACAATGTTAATCTAAATACATTCTGGAAGAGAAACCATACTCAGAGAAATACTTTTTCATAATATTTTGATTATTATAGACATTTTCTGAGACCTTATTTATTTTACAGTATTAAGGTTTTTTCTTTGCTTTTGCCACATTCAATCACCCTTTCTGGCAACTATATTTTAATCTATTTTCCTGGACACCTGCATCAACTCTAAGCAAATGAAGACACTACCCCTCTGATTCACTCATCAACAAATAAAATCACCATCACCATAATAATAATTATCATCTACTTTAGTGTTAACATTGAGACTTCAGGTTTTCAGATAATTTTATCTATGCTATTTAAGTTGATCACTAAACCAACCCTAGAGGTCAGATATTATTATTGTGAGGAAATTAAAATTGAGAAAAGTTATGTACCTTTCACATGTCATTCAGTTAGCAATTATGAAATATAGGCAGTAAAAAATAGAAGATATCAATAAAAACAGTTTGTGTGTGTGTAAATAAAATGTTCTGGAAGATGTCTGGTGACATAGTAGAGTGAAAAGTTGTCTCAAGTTCCAAGTCATAATCACCATCATAAGCAATGTACCAATAAAAAAATAATAAGAGAAAGAAGTAACAAGTTAACATCAGCAAGGAAAAAAAATGTACAAAAGGTTACATTAATCGTCTCAGTCTCACTGAGCATGTACTAGGCACAGCCCACTACACAAAAGTAAGATTGAGGCTCTTGAAGTTTACAAATTCTTGGGGTCAGGACAGGAAAATTGGTGACTACCAATGGGATTGTGGCCTCCAAAGAAGGGCATTATTATAACACTGATGATTATGAAATAGAAGAGAAAGGGCATGCAGTATTAAGTATGAATATACAAAGTTTTATAAAAAAAAGTAAGACTGTCAAAATAGGCAAAATGAACAAGATTTTGGAAAGAGACACAATATACTTAATTATCATTACTAAAAGAAATCAATTACTCAGATCCCACAAAAAGAACAGAAAAGCATTACACTAATTTCTATGAGACACACTAGTAATTATAATGGAACAACAAGATTTAAGAATGGTTCATAAGAAGAATAAAACACAAAAATAAGAACAAATAAGAAATGTAACTATCAAAGAAAAAATAAATACACGTCATACAAAATATAGAATAAATGGCTGACAATCTCTAAAACAGATTTTCTGAAAAAGAAAATTCTCAGGCTTAGAGAGAAAAAAATACTAAGGAAAAAATTAAAAAGACTTGAGGTCATTATAAGAAAAGGAAATTGAATTGGAACACAAGATGAAATTAAAAAATAAATTTAAAAGAGCATCTTAGGGTTATTGTGCATGTTTCAGAATATTCTAACTGAATTTAAAATAAAAATGTGAATACCATAAAGGAAATTGCCTAGCCCACCAAAATCCAAAGCACACCAATATAGAGAAACCACACATTTATCTCCTACATAAATATTGTGGTCAACTGTCAGAACTAAAGCATCAAATAACAAGTATTCTAGACAAAGAATAAAAATACATTCATCAAGATAAGTCATTCAAAATCATTTGTGACAATAATTTTTTTGAGAAATCAAAGGGAAAATTGGAATATGAGATTGTGAGAAGCAAAGAAGGTAGAATCGAAAACCAAAATAAAATAACCTTGAAATCTGAGCTTAATCATTGAGAAAAAAAACAACAACCCCAAAACAGACTTATAGCTAAAGAGATGAATTCAATCCTTGACTAAATAAAAGTAGGAGTGGAGAATTTGAGATGCAAAGTGATTAAACTAAGCATAACAAGAGTTAAAAAAAGGAACTATAGGAAAAATATGATATATCATAGTGTCATGGAATGAAAAGCTATTCTTTCCATTTTACAGCATGTGAGTAAAATGTTTTATTTTGGCCATATAGAGGAAAAGAGAAATATCTTTGGCACTTAAAAAAAAGAAAAAAAAGAATGGCTATGGGAAAGTAGGCTTTTAAATATAAACCATTTCCTCAAGTATTTTTTTGTACACAGAATATCCATAGTTATACAGGGTTCACAACAAATGAGATGCTGACCTTTGGGGTATTTTTCTGTGTTCCAGGATAGAGGACAGGAATTTGCTAATCTGCTCATCTGTCTTTAATTTAACGGATATGAGAAAGTAAGGTTGGACTCTGTCAGTCTGGATTCTGGCAAACATCTTTAACTGAGGTGTGATACTTATATAAACAACTTTCCCTAAAATAAGGAATGGGTTATAAAAGATGTTTTAATCAGTTTCTAAGGAGATAATTGTCAAACATATTACAAGAGCTCAAAATTGTTTCATATCTGGTTCCATTGAGGACTAATACTTCATCTTTCTCTGTCTTTTTGTACAAGATGACATTTGAGTAGTGCTTTGTACAGCCCATACAGTTGTGGACAATGCGATGTGTCCATTAAGGTAACAAATCCCATTCAGTGAATGTTTTCAGATGCTAAAAAGAATGGCAAGCACATCAACAATGCAAATCTTTTAACTGTACATGAAACAAATAAAACACTATGCTCTACCAATATTCCTAAGTTTCCAATCAGGTTGAATTTCCATTTTTATCTCACACTAGTGGTTTCCAGCTTCCTATTTTAAATTTCTATCTGTATCACAAGGACTGTTTCCAAATATAGGATGCATAATGACCTTGCTGGGAACTACCAAAATTCTTTTGTTTTTTGGTTTCTCTCACCCAAAATCTGGGGTAACAGAAAGCAAAACAAATTGTACAGGTTAGAAATGACTACATGGAAATAGAGTTACATACTAAAATGACATTAATAATGTCATAGAAAGGAAAATATAAGATTTTTCAATTTTCCATCACAATGAACTTCAAACTCCATTATCACTCCCATTTTACTTTGCCTCTACGGATGTCATGTACTGAACCATCTATAATTCTGTCAATATGCCACTTTCTGATATTTCTATGTTCCACATTGATATTTTTGTTATTTTTCCTCTTATCCATCATCCATTGAAATCCTTATTCTATTCGTGCTTCTTGCATTTGATGTTGTAATGACTGCTACTTTGGAAGCCATGTTTATATTATAATAAAACCAGCTATACTACTGTAGCATCAACACAATAGTCATGGGACCAACAACTGTGAATATGCTGCCATAGTGCTCAATCACAAAATATAACAGAATCTCCATATATAAGACAGAAGTGAAACATTTTTGGACACCAGGGAACCAAATCCCAACAGCAGAAAGACAAATCCTTCATAGTAGCAAAGAAGTTAATACACCATAGCACAGCATGAAGCTACACCATCCTTTAGCCTTCCCCCAAACAAACATTTACTCACAAGCCTAGCTGTCTCCCTGGCTGTTTCCTCTCCTCCTTCCAGTTCTAACTGCTCTGACTACCAGCTTCCTATTGGTTCTGCTGTACCCTTCAGCAAACCTCCCACCACAGGTTCCACGTGATTACAATAGACCTATTAGAGGACAGGGAAGACCTTTAAAGCTGGAAAGGTCTTCCAATTCCCTCAGATCTATTAAGGGTCAGGGAAGATCTTCAAATTACCATTGCATTACAACCACATGCTTCTGTATTAGTGAATACATTATTGGCCCTTTCTTTAATTTGCTTCATAGATTTTCCTTGCTGACCCACAGAAAGGGTTACTTAGGCTGCTGCCAAACATCACTGCCCACTCTTTTCAACAAAATTTCCCATGCTTTTGCCTATGAGTTCCTTTTACCTCTTTTTTTACTTAGGGTTTAGGCAAGGTGCCCTCTAGATGATAAGCACATCACAGCTTACAGTTTCTTTATAGGACTGAGGAAAAATGCCAAAATCTTTTGATATGCCTTTTCAGCTCCCATAATATCCCCAGTAGGTTGCATTCAGGTATGCAATTTTTCTTGAAGGTTTAATAAACTCCAAGCAACACTGGAAAGGAGAGACAAAAGTTAGGAGTATTTGACACCATTCAACCTATCATTTAAAATTCTATATCCCTCTAACCTTACAGGTAATAAGAACCATGGTTAACAAAATTTTTTCAAAAAATGCTTATAAGAGCTATCCAAACTTCTTGTTTCTGCACAAAATCGAGAAGGATAATAGCTTTAAAAAGATGGCACATTCCAAGCCTGAATATCCAAATTAAGCTGTCTTTAATGATTTAGAACACTTTTGTAACAACAATCAAAAACAATCTTCAAACTTAATCAACAAAAGAAAGAGCTATTTTTTTTGAGCTTCCATTATACAGAACTACATAACAGTTTTGAAATTAATTCCACAACATTTGTTAAGCAATTATTATATGCAAAACAATGTGTCAGACACCCCTGAATACTAGGATATAAAAAGGTAGGCAATCCTACTTTACAGTAAACAAACAATCAATAAGGAAATACAGATTTTAATCAGGTATCACCTTTATTTTTGGTCGTAGGAAGAATTTCATAGCACAATTTCAAGTTTAAAATAGTTGTTGGTGTGTGTGTGTGTGTTTGCTCTCTGTATGTGTTTGTGTATTTATTCACATTTGTGTACTCTAGGAAATTATCTGAGAGAAACAAGAAGTGAAAAATCACTGGCTCCTGCTGGCTCCTCATCTTGAAGTTGTTCATCATCTGTTTGCCTTTACCTCTAGGTCTCAGTAAAGCCATCAAGGAGATTCCCAGGAGGATAAGGATTCACAAATCCATGAACCATCACACAATCATTCATTTTGTTTTTAACTGCCCTATGCTATGTGTTAATATGGGTGAGTGATGGCAGATGAATCTGGAAAGTCAGTGTGACAAGCAGAAAGAACAAAGGTCAAAGAAAGAAGGTGACTAAGAACATGTAGACAGTCCTACATCAGTGTACTGAACAGTGAAAAAATTGTTGGCAGAGAATTTTTACATAATGATTAAAAAAAAGAGGTAGGGGGCATAAGGATGTGTATTCAGAGAGGTGTTTATGATGAAAAGTGAAGCCATGGTTTCAAAGGGTTTGAGTGGGAGTGGTACAGAAACAATCATCCTGGCAGAAACCACCCTGACCCGCACCTATTCTTGCATTGAATTTGAATTATTGAGTCATCTTTATAAGAGCAAGAGAGCATCCTGAACTGAATAATGGCCAAATAGATTGACATTTATGCTAGCAAACACTATTTCACACTTGGAGACTCCTGTGAATAGTTTTGTTTTTTTTTTCAGTAGTCAGTGAGTGTGCCATTTCAAAGGACAGGGCATGCCATTTGTCCATTGGTTAGTATCATTGATCAGTGTTATTGAATTGTCAGTGTATTTCTACCATTGTACTAAATCAACTTTCTGGAAATAGATAAAATTAGACTTGGAACGTAAATCAATTCTACTATGAACTATCCAATTACAATATTTTGGAAATACAACGATAGAAATATTTGTGTCTATATCTATCCTTAAATCTACACCTATAAATGCCCCAAAACCAGAATGGCACAGTACTATTTCCAGAATTAGTAACTTGCTGTTTATGACACATCCTAATATTCTAAGTTATTAAAAAAAAGTCATTAATCTATATCACGACAGTTAGACAATGAAATAGGGCTCATTTTTGGAAAATTATTGTAGATCTCCCACAGAGATACTCTGTTTATGTTTTTCAGAGAAAAATAAAATGATCTTGAATATGTTAAAAAAAAAGAGTAGTTGTAAATTAAAAGCTTAGATTCACTTATTTCTAGCGAGAGTGACTTGTATTTTCAATTTTCTTTCCAATTTTTCTTTGAGCATTGTTATGCAATTTTCACAGCCTTGATTAGATGATGGCCATTTTTCTCTTTTACCCTAGCCTATTGACTTTTCATATACTTCTTTTCCTAAACAATCAAAAGCAAAATCAAACCTACCTATTAAGCTAATAGTTAATTGCTTTAGAGTGAATCTTTAAATAACTGTGATGTTATTTTTCTTTTCCTAAAATGAAATGAGCAACTAAACTATATTCACTACACCTTATACACTAAATAATTGATAATCATTACTTAAAGTATTCATTCACAATTTATGTCTGGTCCAGATATTTAGAGTTATAATGAGCATCACTTCTTTTTTTAAGGTTTTGATTACATGGCAGCATATTATGCATTTTGTAGTAAGAGGTCTTGAAGAAATTTGGATCTCAGCTTGACTTAAAATGGTATACATGATTTAAAAGTGTCTTAGAGTTCTTCCCAGGAGATAAGTGATCATATTTTATAAGTCCTTGTAAACAACAACACAAGCAACAGGGTGCTTTATTTGAATGTATTTATAACACAAGTAGTCTTAAAGTATTGTGTGAAGAGGCTTTTTATTTTATTTATTTATTTTTTAAAGTCTCAGAATCTTTCCAAACTAGCTATATCCGGGAGCAAGTCATAAAACATTAATGAAAAAAGTTGCTGGAGAGGGGAGGAAGGGGAAGGGGTGGCTAGGTGGTACAGTGAATAGAGCACTGACCCAGAAGTCAGGAGGAACTGAGTTCAAATTTGGCCTCAGACACTCAACACAAAATAACTAGCCATGTGACTTTGGGCAAGTCACTTAACTCCAATTGCCCTACTTTCTCCTCTCCAAAAAAGCCAAAAGAAGACATGAAAAGAGTTGCTGGAACATTCAAAGAACAGTCACTTCATTCCACATCAGTCATTCAGAGAGATTAATCTGGAGCCTTTCCACAGATATTGTTCCTAATTACACATGTCGTTCCTAAGGCATTAGTGAATCACTCAACAAAAACCAAGATTCTTGGAAGCAGGCTTGAAGCTCTATCTGTCCCTGACCTTCAGCATGGTACTAAAGTAAATACATCATTACTGTATGTGACTTTTAATTTGTAGTTTCCTATTCCCAGTGGTACTTGCTAAAGTTAGACAAAAAGACATGACCTTCTTGTGATCATAGGAATGTGAGAAAACAGAAGACTAGGAGGAGAGGAGCATTAATTAGGCAGCAGACACAGGTAGGTGAATGATTCCTTGTCTGCCATAATCAGATAGTATAATCTGTCACACCAAAGTGGTTTAAGTCTGAGCAAATTATAGTACATAGTAGGAAATACCTTCTCATTTGGTATAATTGCGTTTCATTCTATAAAAATCAATTGAAGTATATGTAGACAATTTATTTCATTATCAAAATTCCTCCCCCCACCCAGATGCAATCATTATATTTAAGTGGCCGCAATGATTGCCATTTCCTGCAAAACAGCCTTACCTATGGGTTGCAAAAAAAAATCCCTCAAATCTATTAATCTGAAAAAAAAATTCACAAGTCCTTCCCACATTTATCAATGTCATAGTGGTAATGTTTCACCAGGCTTTCCCACACTCATCAGTGCCATAGTGAAATTGCAGTACACACGAGTAGCTCTAAGCTCTAAGAACACCAGGGTGGAAGTTCAGAATTTCAATTAAAAAATGTTGATAATCATATTTCTCTTAGGTCACAGTCATTTTCTTTCATCATGGCTATAATGCCATTTATTTTTTATGGAAGTAAGATTTGGTCCTATGCTTAAAATTATACAATAATCAATATTTAGATTCCAAGAGAAATACCAATTTTATATAAATGAACAAAGTCTCTTTGCATTTCTTTCTTCAAGTCTAAACATGAGCCAATTCATTGGGACTCACAGCTAACAGCTAAAGTGAGAAGATGAAATGGGTAGAAGGGTCTACCTTTCTCATTTTTATTCCAGCAGTGTTTTAAACATGGCAAAGTTGAACAATGACCAAAATAATCCAAAGAGAAAGTTCAGTTAATTTTATAATCAACTAGATGCTTTCATACTGGCATCTACATTAAGGCCTAATCTTCACACAAGCCCCCAGTAGTTCTTTTATTTTTTCATTTTTCAAATACTTAATTAATTTCTTATTTACATCATTAATTTCCGCCAGATTTTGAGTTACAAATTTTCTCCCCAGAATAGCAGTCCCACAGGATATCCCCTCCTCCAATCTGCTCTCTCCCATATCTTCTCCAATATCCCCTTAGACTTTTCCAGGAGGGCATGGTGGATCTCTATGCCCCAGTGCCTGTATATCTTCTTTCCCAATCACATGTAAGATAGTATTAATAATAGTATATATATATACACACACATACATATATACATATACACACACACATATATTTTTATATAATTTTAAACATTTAATTTTAAAATTTTGAGTTCCAGATTCATTCCATTCCTCCCTTGTCACCCACCCTTACTGGGAAGATAAGCAGTTTAGTATAGATTGTACATGTGTAGCTAATGCAAAACATTAACATAGTAGATATATTGAAAAAGTCTAACTATATTTCACTCCCTCCTATCCCACCACCCACTTGTTCTATTGTCTGGTTTGATCCCATCCCTTTTCAAAAGTGGGTGCTTCCAATTTCCCTCCCACCCTCCCACGCCACCCCCCCATGCCCTTCCTTCCATCATCCCACCTCTCATCCTCTTCCCCCTACTTTCCTGTAGGGTGATACAATAGTGTGTATGTCATTCCCTCCCCAAGCCAAATTCAGTGAGAATAAGGTTGACCCATTTCCTTTTGCCTTCCTATTCTTCCCCTCCATTGTAACCCTTTACCCTTGCCTCTACTTTATGCTATAGTTTACCCCATTCTGTCTCTCTCCATCTCCTCTCATTATATTCCTCTCTCACATCTTAATTTCACCTTTTAAGTATCATCCCTTCCTATTAAATTGGTCCTGTGACCTCTACTTATGTGTATCTGTAAACATATATATATATATATACACACACACACATTCACATATGTATTCATATGCCTATATACCCCCCGACATACATACATACACACACACATACACACACATATATATATATATATATATATTTATTTCTATTCCATCCAACTATTTTGAAACTGACAAAAGTTTCATCAGTTACAATTATTGTTGTTCCATGTAGGAATGTTAATAGTTCAAATTTGATCAGTGGCTTATGATTACTTTTCCCTGTTTACCTTCTCAAGCTTCTCTTGCTTCTTGTATCTGGATGTCAAATTTTCTATTCAGCTCTGGTATTTTCATCAAGAATGCTTGAAAATCCTCTGTTCCACCGAATGACCATATTTTCCCCTGAAATATGATATTCAGTTTTTCTGGGTAGGTGATTCTGGGTTTTAATCCCAGCTCCTCTGCCCTCTGGAATATCCTTTTCCAGGCCCTTCAATTCCTCAGTGTAGAAGCTGCCAGATCCTGTGTTATCCTGATTGTGTTTCCACAATATTCAAATTGTTTCTTCCTGGCTGCTCGTATTATTCTCTCCTTGATCTGGGAATTCCGGAACCTGGTTATAATATTCCTAGGAGTTTTCTTTTTGGGGTCTTTTTCAGGAGGTGATTGGTGGATTCTTTCAACCTCTATTTTGCCTTCTGGTTCTAAAACATTGGGGTACTTTTCCTTGAAAATTTCTTGGAGGAGATTTCTAGGTTCTTTTCCTGATCATGGCTATCAGGTAGTTCAATAATTTTTTAATTATCTCTACTGGATCTATTTTCCATGTCAAAGGTTTTTCCCATGAGATATTTCACATTGCCTTCTATTCTTTCATTTATTTGGATCTGTTTAGCATCATCTTGATTTCTCTTAACGTCACTAGCTTCCCTTTCTTCCAATCTAAATCCAAGGGAACGATTCTCCTCATTGAGCATTTGAGAGTCTTTTTCCATCTGGCAAATTCTGCTTTTTAAGGCATTCTACTCTTCATTGCCTTTTTGAGCCTCTCTTGCCAATTGAGTCAGTCTGTTTTTTAAGGTGTGATTTTCTTCAGTCAGGCTGTTGACTCTCAGTTCATAATTTTCTTGCATAGTTCTCATTTCTCTTCCCAATTTTTCCTCCACTTTTATTTGCTTCTTAAGGTCCTCTATGGCCTGTAACCAGATCATATTTTTCTTTGAAGCTGTTGGTGCATGTGTTCTGACTGCACTGTCTTCCTCCTGTTCCATGCTTTGCTCCTTTTTGTCCCTAAAATAGGAGTCTAATGTTGGAGTCTTCTGTTTGTTTCACTTCCTTTGTCTGGTCATGTCGCCCCTCAGTCACTTGACCCCTGGGCTTTATGCCACAGTAGGACTCTGCTACCAGACAGGGGAGCTTTCGTCCCAAACGCTGGGGTTTTCTCAGCTGCTGGAGGTATTAGTTGGGTGCCCTCTCTGAAGCCTCCACATGCTCTGGCAAGCTGGTCACACATTCCAGGACTTCCACCCTAGACTGCAATCCATATCCAAGCAGGTTAAAGCAAGAGCAATTACCCCTCAGACTGGTCACTTGATCCCCCTACACTCTGCAGGCCAGGAGCTGAAGCCGCCACTTGGCACTGTTTGTGCCTGGGGTCTCAGTGGCTTCTCGCCCTGGGGGCAAAAGCTGAAGCTCTCCCTAATATTGGTCCCAAAGTGCATGCTGCACTGACCTCTCACTTTGTCCTCCGCATCTATGTGTTGAATCTGGAAAGGGCCACAGCTGCTAGTGATCTGGAGTCCCTCCAGCCGGCAGCTGGTCAGGCCCACCCTGGGGCTAAAACCTCCGGCTCACAGGGGCCTGGGCTCAGCTCCCCAAGCACTGCACTGGCCGATTTCTGCTAGCCTGCCAGGCTGTCCTCAGAGGGAGGTTAGCTTCTCTGTGTCATTTTGTGGGTTCTGCAGCTCCAAAGTTTGTTTAGAATCCCCTTTTACAAGGATTGGGGAAGGTGGAAGCTGGAGCCACAGGGAGGTCCTGCTTCTATTCTGCCACCCCCCCCCCAGTAGTTCTACACTTTATGAGTTTTCAAATATTCCCTTGTCTAATTTAAATTAATGAGGCTCCTAAGATGGTCATTTCCCCTATATCCACATCTATAATTTCATATTAAAATGGCAATGGGAATTTGAAGATCTTCCCTGCCCCCTAACAGGTTGAATGTAATATTCACAGGGAGCCTGTGATGGGAGGTGTCTGCTGAATGGTGGAGAAGAGCTAAGAGGAAGCTGGGAGTCAGAGCACTTAGAGCGGGGGGAGAAAGAGGATACAGGCAAGCAGACAGGTAGTATTGTGAGTGTTTGTTTGTGGGAAGTCTTTGGGATGGTGTTGTTCTCTGAAGTTAATTTGTGTTAACTTCTTTGTTGCTATGATGGATTTGGTTTTCTGGTGTTGGGATTCGGCTTTGTGGAATCTGAATAAATGTTTTGCTTGTATCTTATATATGGAGAGTCTGTTATATTTTGAGATTCAGAACTATGCTGGCATCTTCATAATCATCATAGGTGCTGTGAAGATTGCTTTGGTGATATATATATGTTGCCCCATTTATGAGAAACAAGTTTCTCCCTCTCCCTCATTATTTCATCAGTATAATCTACTCTGTAATATTATTTATTTT
The DNA here is from genome assembly GCF_028583685.1 of Petaurus breviceps papuanus. Lineage (NCBI taxonomy): Eukaryota > Metazoa > Chordata > Mammalia > Diprotodontia > Petauridae > Petaurus > Petaurus breviceps. The sequence goes on along the minus strand of NW_027185863.1, from coordinate 23,029,146 downwards.
TATTTTTAATTGGAAGGGGGAGTAGATTCCTAACCTATGTCTTAAATCCTTTTGACCTTATTTCAGTCTTAGCTATTATAGAGCTCTTACTGGAATATTCTCTTTTTCCTTTTGTAGAAAGCAATCACTTGATTATCATTTAGCTTTGTAGGTTTTTCAAACTGGGATTTCTGGATTTCTCATTGTCTGTTTTCCTAATATAAAGACTGTATTTATCTAAGGTATTTTTAAGATGGCTTAGAAATAATTAAGTTCCCACACACACACACACTCCCTCAGACTATAGTCTCCAGCCTAGGTCACTCCACAGCCTTGGGAATGTTGCCCAAGCTCTCTCTTAAGCCCCAAGTGGGGCCAGGTCACACCACAGAAGGGCCTCACCAGCTTGCTGTCCTTCTCTCCCCCACACCCAAGCTTGAGCAATAGGCTGCAGCTGGGGTAGGGGCTGGGCCCATAGAATCTTGCCGACTTGCACCATGGCAGAGAAAGGCAGGCTCAGCTTCCCTGCCTTGGCCAGCATTCTGAACAAACCTGTGTCCATGAACCTGTTTGCCACCTGGGATTTCAAGGGTTATAGTCCCAGCTGCATCTCCAGGTCTCAGGATGTTTACATAGAATTAAGGTGGACCCCAAACAAGATTAAAAAGCTTACTATTCCTCTTCTGATGCTTCATGATTGCATGCTGTCATTCAACTGTTGAAATTCCTCACTGTCTTCAAGATCCAAGTAAAATCTCACCTCTAGTGAAGTCTTCCCAGACATACCCAGGTGAAACTGATGTTTCCTTGCTAAAATTTCTCAAAGTATTTTGCCTGGTCAACCTTTGGCCCTAAAACATTTTCCCCCTTAATTACACAATTGAACTTCAAGTTTCTTAAATTAAAAAAAATCATTAAGTTTACTAAAGGTCCTTGTTTTTCTCATTTTAAACAATAGGATATTCTTCATTTTAAAGCTGGTCTTTTTCTTTTGTTTTGTTCTATATCTTATTTGAAACAAGCCTCTCCTTTTACATTATCTGGATTCTTTGATATAATCATGAATGTAGTCCCTTGTCACTTGGAAGCATTGGCATTTTGTGGTCACTTCCCTCATCATGTTAAATTTTAGTTTTCTTTGAGATGGTAACCCATAGTTTCATAACTTATATTTAGGTTTCCTTTTATCCTTATTTAGGCAACAATTATGACTGATTTTTTTAATGGAAATATCCTTTATGCCACTGGATTCCCCTGTGCTCTCTAGGTTGAAAATTTCTGAGCAGTTTACATATATTTTTTCTGGAAATATAATATCAATCTTTGATTGCTTTAGTATAACTCTCTGAAGAGAACAAGTCATCTCTCCTCACCTTTCCCCACTATAGGATAGTGGTTTTATATTCCACTTAAAATAATGTCTCATTGTATCTGTGAAAGTTTTGACCTGACATGTTGTGAGACCCTCATGTAGATAGAAAATTGACATGTAGAGGGGAATTCGTGAATAGTAAGGCCTCACAGATTTCAATGACTTGTGTGACTGAAAGGGATATAGAATACATATCTCTCACCTCTTTTCCTTCTACCCTCTTTCAAGGGACACTCATTTCTGCCAGAAGGGGAAGTAGGAAGTTGGCCCCTGGGGCCACTCTGATGTCCTCTGAGAGAAGGTATAGGTATATATCTATCTGCTCCCTTAAATATTGTTAATCTAGGTGATATGGTAGAATTTAATCTACCTTCTGATTTCATTGCTATTATTAGATTTAAAGGGATAACCCATGCTTTATATTCAAGGTTTAGCTCATTTCCCACATAATAGCAATTCCACAATGTAAACACATAACAAATAGCAAAAATAACAACAATAACAACAACAGCAACAAAAACAGATCTACAAATAGCAAAAAAGAAATCAGAAACCTACAAAATGATACAGAGGAGCTAACCTCCTGCTGAGGAGAGCCCAGCAGGCTGGCAGGAAGTGGCCAAGACAGGACTCTGGGAGTCGAACACAGCCCAACATGACCTGGAGGTTTTAGCCTCAGGGCAGCACTGACCAGCCACTGGGTAGAGAGACGTCAGATAACCAGCAGCTGTGGCAGCTTCCAGAATTAGGAACACAGATTCTAAGGACAAAGTGAGAGGTCAATGCAGTGTGGGTTTGGGGACCCAGTAGTTCAGGCGTGCGGTTGGCCTTTGACCCAAGATGAGAAGCAACTGAAGTGCAGCGGCCGTGCAGCTGCAGCCACGTGGCAGCTTCAGCTCCTGGCCTGTAGACTGTAAGGGGACCAAGTGACCAGCCTGAGGGGTAATTGCTCTTGTTTTAACCTGCTTGGATATGGATTACAGTCTAGGGTAGAGGTCCTGGAGTGTGTGACCAGCTTGCCAGAGTGTGCAGAGGCTTCAGAGAGGGCACCCAACTAATACCTTCGGCAGCTGAGGAAACCCCAGCATTTGGGACAAGGCTCCCCTGTCTGGTAGCAAAATCCAACTGCAGCAAAAAGCCCAAAAGTCAAGTAATTGAGTGACAATATGAGCAAACGAGGGAAGCAAAACAACTTTACACTCCTGTTTTGGGGACAAAAAGGATCAAAGCATGGAAAAGGAAGAAGACAGCGAAGTCAGAATTCCTGAACCAAAAGCTTCCAAAAAATAATACAAGCTGGTTACAGGCCATAGAGGAGCTTAAAAAGGATGATGAAAGTGAAATAACAGAAGTGGAGGAAAAATTGGGAAGAGAAATGAGAACAATGCAAGAAAATTATGAGAGTCAACAACCTAACCAAAGAAAATAACACCTTAAAAAATGGACTGTCTCAAATGGCAATAGAGGCTCAAAAAGGCGAGGAGAAGAATGCCTTAAAAAGCAGAATTTGCCAGATGGAAAAAGACTCTCAAATGCTCAATGAGGAGAATCGTTCCTTCAGAATTAGATTGGAGCAAATGGAAGCTAGTGACATTATGAGAAATCAAGATACTATTAAATAGATCCAAACAAATGAAAAAAATAGAAGGCAATGTGAAAACTGGAAAAACCACTGACCTGGAAAATAGATCCAGGAGAGAGAATTCAAAAAATTATTAGACTACCTGAAAACCGTGATCAAAAAAAGAATCTAGAAATCATCCTTCAAGAAATTCTTAAGGAAAATTGCCCTGATGTGTTAGAACCAGAGGGCAAAATAGAGGTTGAAAAAATCCACCTATCACCTCCTGAAAAAAAGATCCCCAAAAGGAAACTCCTAAGAATATTATAGCCAGGTTCTGGAATTCCCAGATCAAGAAGAAAATATTACAAGCAGCGAGGAAGAAAAAATTTGAATATTATGGAAACACAATCAGGATAACACAGGATCTGGCAGTTTCTACACTGAGGGATCGAAGGGCCTGGAATAGGATATTCTGGAGGGCAGAGAAGCTGGGATTAAAACCAAGAATCACCTACCCAGCAAAACTGATTTTCATGTTTCAGGGGAAAATATGGTCATTCAGTGCAATAGAGGACTTTCGAGCATTCTTGATGAACAAACCAGAGTTGAATAGAAAATCTGACATTCAGATATAAGAAGGAAGAGAAGCATGAGAAGATAAATAGGGAAAAGAAATCATATGGAACTTATCAAAGTTGAACTATTAACATCCCTAAAAGGAAAAACGATAATTGTAACTGATGAAACTTTTCTCAGTATGAGAGTATTTGAAGGGAATAGAAATGTATACACACACATATAATGTCTATATAGGAGGGTATATGAGCATATGAATACATATGTGAATGTGTGTACAGGTATACATAGATATAGGGCACAGGATCAATTTAATAGGAAGGGATGATACTTAAAAGCTGATATTAAGAGTTGAGAGAGGAATATAATGAGAGGAGATGGGGAGAAACAGAAGGGGGTGAACTATCTCATATAGAAGAGGCAAGGGTAAAGGGTTACAATGGAGGGGAAGAACAGGAAGGCAAAAGGGAATGGGTCAATCTTATCTTCATTGAATTTGGCTTAGGGAGGGAATGACATACACATTAAATAGGGTATCTCACCCTACAAGAGAGTTGGGGGGAAGGGGATGGGAGGGGAGATGATGGAAGGGAAGGCAGGCTGAGGGTAGGGAAGTTGGAAGCACCCACTTTTGAAAAGGGACAGGATCAAAGTGGAGAACTGAATAAGTGGGAGGTGAGACAGAAGGAAGAGAAATATAGTCAGTCTTATACAATATATCCACTATGGAAATGTTTTGCATAGCTACACATATACAACATATACTGAATTGCTTATCTTCCCAATAAGGGTGGGTGACAAGGGAGGAAGGGAATGAATCTGGAATTCAAAGTTTTAAAATCAAATGTTTAAATATATATGCATATATAAATATACTATTATTAATATTATTTTACATGTAACTGGGAAATAAGTTATACAGGCACTGGGGCATAGAAATCCACCATGCCCTACAGGAAAGTCGCAGGGAGGACGGGAGAAGATATGGGAGAGAGCAGATTGGAGTAGGGGATATCCAGTGGGATCACTATTTTGGGGTGATGGGTAGGGGGAAAAAAGGGAGAAAATTTGCAACTCAAAATCTGGCGGAAATTAATGATGTAAACTAGAAGTTAATAAAACATTGGATTAAAATTTTAAACAAAGATGATTGCACATAAAACAAAACAAAAAAGAAATCAGAGAATGTATACATAGGAGGATATATAATAGACAATACAGAGTGAAAGAACTCTCTCTTTGGGAGTGAGATAACTCATATCAACTGAGTGAGAGTTAATTCTAGATCTTACTCAAGGAAAAAAAAAACTCCCTATAGTATCTTGTGTAGTAAGGTGGGGATAGGAAGATGATGGAGCCTCCTACATCCTCTGATGTCTTCCAAAGCAACCTTGGATATTGAGGTAAACAAATAAAACACTTCCTAGTAAAAACTTTCATATATATATATATATATACACACACATACATATATACATGCATATATGTCTAAATACACATACATATATATGTATGTATGTATGTGTGTGTGTATATATTTATTTACCCTTAAGCAACCTTAAGTGGAACTGGCCTCTTCCATTTTCCCTTTCAAAGCTAGAAGGTGTTAAGTGGAGTTTGGGCAGGGACCTATTTTGGTCCAATTGCTGAGCTTCAGAGTAAAGAGGAAGGGGAGAGAAAGAGAGAGAGAAGGAAAGAAATATAAGAAAAGAAAGAAATCTAGCAAGTAAACCCAAAGTTAGGTGGGCAGCTTCTGGCCATCAAAATTTACCTTCCTTCAGAGAGGAGAGGGAGAAGAAGAGGATGAGGACAAGCTGAGTTACCCAACTAACTGGGTCCCCATTCAGGTAGCTTGGTCTACTCACAGGTGATGGGGGAGGGGGAGGGGTTTATGGGCGATGCCATGGTTGCTTTGAATGAATATGGGGTGATCTCCATATAAGGCCATGGGGGTGATCACCATATAAGGCCATAAATGTAAAACTGCGATGTGATTGGCTCGGATTCGCTATATATTTTCTTGTGTGAGAGGGCGCTCTCTCTCTCTCTCTCCGCCATGTAACTGTTGAAGAATAAACCACCCCGCTTCACTCCTCCGCCTTCTGTCTGGTGTTTTTCCCCGTGAGGGGCCGGTGACGACCGAAGACCCGGGATGGGTAAGTGAGAGGGCCGTGGGGCTAGTCGTCTAGATCTGTTGCGAGGGCAAACGCCCGCAACACACAGGTTATGTTTGTCCTTAGTTTTTGAAGATGATCACTGCATCAGGGAAATGATGACATGACTTGCAGTTGACTTTGATTTGAGTGAGGGAGGGCTCTGCAAGGTCACCAGCCTCACTTTCTCCTCCAGAGCCATCTGGATCCAATGAGCAGATATTTATCAGGATGACTAGAGATGACTCAAGATGCAACGGGAGACCCTGACCCTTTTAGGCTAAGGCCTTTTCACATACTCACTTAGAGTGAGCTAACTTCCATTCAGTGAAGAAACTTCTTTAAAAAGTGAGTGAAAGGATGGCCCTTTAATTAGGAAAAAAAGAAAAAAAATAAGCTGGGAGGGGAAGACCCATATATGTGTATGTGTTTGTGTATATATGTGTGTATATATGAGATCTATATATGATATATATATATATATGTTATATTTCAGGGCTGTAAACAATTAGATCGTATTCTTAATCCTAACTCTTGGCCTAGAGTAGGATACCCAAAATACTTTGATTTGTCTCCTTTCATAATCTTCATCTCGAATATCCAGGCACATAATGAATTCCAAAATGAGGCAGATGAGCCAGAGAATCATGGTGTCTGTGGCTTTCTCTTTCCTATAGTATTAAGTGGAGCAACTGACCTTGTTTTAAAGCAGTCTAAGAAATCTTCCTCCACCTACAGTCATGAACTGAGATATTAAGGTAGAAAAGGTACCTACTTGCTGCAACAATATTATATGGGACAACCATGCCAGGACCACATAGTCTGAGATCTGACTATACATATTGAGATTACGTGTCCTGATGCTTATCTCTTTCTGCAGTCCAAAATGGGGCGTGTGAGTTGGGATCCCAGTAAACTTCTTGCTATCCTATATTCCTGAACTGGCTTGGAGCTATTTTGCTGCTTGCTACAGTCTTGTATAACTTGGAGGAACCAAGGATAAAGGTCTTGACAGAGAGACTAAGATGGGGAATACTGATTTCTGAGACTTGACTCAATTGTTTTGTTTTTAATTTTGGGACTGTTTCAGTGGATAGGATAGGGTCTTCCTTTTCATAGATCAAATTTAATATTTTAGAATAATGTTCTTCTCTTCTCCTTTCCTCTCACTTTCTTTCTCCTCTCTTCTCCTGCCCTGCATCCCCCTTTCCTTGTTTATTGATGGTGAGTTTGTTGAGGGAACAGAAGGATAACTTCACTAGCCTTTCACTTAACTCATCTCTCCTCTCTATTTCACCCAGTACTCTTCTCTACTTTTCCTGGTTTCCTTAGTTCTGGGATTAGCTGGGCTGCCCTGGAATCTTTAATATTTCCATTTTGATAGAAGTTTGAAGGGTTTTTTATTTTACTGTTATCTTTTTCTTTTTTATTTGTTCATAATTTACCCATTAATTGATAATGTAGTAAGTTTTTTTTCTAGAATATCTCTGGTGATACTGCCTTGAATGAAGTAGCTGCTTACTAAATACTTGTTGAAAGTAAAGTCTCTCTTTTGATACCATAAAACGGTTACTACATAGATGTGGTATTAGCTCAGCACTCAACTACTTTTGATCACTTTCAGTAGCCCCTTCTGCAGAAGTTGCACAGTTCAGAACAGAAAAAATAAACATCTGATTGATTTTCTGAGCATAAAAATATGTTAAATTTCTGAGACAGTCTGGAATTATCATGGAATCATAAAAAAACCCCAAAACACTGCATGGCTGTTTAGATTTAATTGTTGAATCTAAAGTAATTTTACTTGACTATTTGAAATAGCTAGTATCAAAAGGGAAGCTTTAGCAGTCACAAACTTATATGCCAGAATTATTCTTGGCTATGAGCTCAAAGCCACTGGAAATATTACCAAGAAATTTTTGACATGGTTGTAAAATAAAAGTTAGTATGAAAGTCCTTCTGGGTCAGTGTCCCCATAAATGCAGGTCTATTAGCCTAGGGGCACATTTAGTTTCTATCTTCAGTCTTGGCAATGGCATGATCTGATAATAGGTACATATAAAGGTTAAATAAGCCTGTGGAAAATAAGATGGGCCAGATAAATGAATATGATCCTATTCAAGACAGAAGAGTTTAAATTTAATATAATTTCCTTATCAAACCAAATATTTTGATCAAAGACTGTCTCAAAAATCAGTACCTGCTTGAGGAATGACCTGGAAATCCATAAAAAAATTGAATCAATGTAACTATACTCCCTAAAACCTCATCACACTCCTCCTAACTTCTCTATTTCAATAAATGGAGGATTTTCAGCAAAACACAAAACAGAGAGAAATAACTCCCCCAAGGTGATCCCCCCTATCCTACGGAATGGCCTCTGCAACTGAGCAACTGAACTTGAGTATCCCCCAACATGAGCAAGGATTTCCAAAATGCTATTTTCTGTTCCTATTTCTCATAATTACATTGAAGCCTGTAACATAATGTTCTCCTATGACTGACTGCTCTATTTCTGTTGCTACAATCCCTTTCCTGAAATTGGATCTCAAAGTTAATTTTTTTATTTTAACTTTTTATACATGCAACCAGTTATCATCCACCTCTCTTTTGTCTCTCACATCTAAGTATTTTCTCCCCATTTCTGTTGAAATCGTACTAGTTCATATCCCCATTTTTTTTCTCACCTGCATTAGTATAATATTCTTATAATTGAGCTTGTTGACTAAAATTTATTTTCTCTCCAAACATACTTTCACCGTACTTGCTGAATAATATAATGCTCAGATTTTGTCCCTCTTATACTAAAAAAGCGTTAGTGGCTTCTTGTATAGCAAATAATTATAAATTATGTAGACATTCAATTTAGCTCAGAAGCATTCATTCATTTGTTTTATCAAAGTCTTAGATAGAGACACAGATAAAATGCTTATCAATTTTTCATATGACACAGAACTGGTATAGCCAGCTAATACCTTGTTAGACATTCATAGGACCCATATAAGCATAGCAATTGATGTAAGCCAAACTTGGAATGGGCTTTCTTGGTATATTGCAGTTTCTCCATCCCTACAAGTCTTTAAGCAAAATCCATATGACTACTAGAGTTGTAGGAAGGAGACAGAGCAAGAGACAGACAAAGAGAAAGATAGAGATGGGCATAGACATTCAGAGACAGAAACGTAAACAGAGATAGAGACAGAGACAGAATGCTATAATTAATGTCTGTATAATTGAAGTCCCATATCATGACCCAGCCTCAAGCCTGATATATCTTTCCTATACTGTATTTCTTATATCTTTATTCTTTCTGTCCGATTGATCTGTAGTAAACTTGAATGACCTTCTATTCCTCCCTCTTGATTTTTACCAAAACAGATGATGGAAACATCGTTATTGTATTGTAGTTTCAAAACCAGAAGGGATTTCTGTTCATCCAGTCCAATGTCCTCATTTTAAAGTATCTCTTAAACAATTGGTATTTGTGTATGTGCTTTTTGCTACTCCAGAAGAGAATAATGAGTTGCTGATCTGCATTGGTAGTGAGAGTTCCTTCCCTGAAATTGCTTACACCACTGAAATCAAATGCATACAGTAAGGGAAAACAAACAAACAAATAAACAGAGTGTCTTGGAAGACCAAAGTATATCCTATATTCATATCTGTATCTCTAGCATCTCGTATAGTGACTTGAACACAGTAAGCTATTTTTCAAGTGTTTACCAAATGAAGTCTCTGGTTCTTCCAATTCTGTAGCTGAGCAGTTTTGACAGATGGTACTCACTGCATTCTTTCAGATTTACTTTAATTTATTCATTTTAGCCAGATAAGCAGGGTCAAATATGATAAAAAAGATACTTTTACTGTTGATGGAAATTGTTTGCAATAAACGTAATAATTATTCAATTTCATATTTATATAGCACTTAACAGTTTATAAAACACTTTTACATGCATAATTCCATCTGATCCTCCATACAATTCTGTGATAGTCATAATGGAGGAATTTATTGTCTGCACTAAATAAGAAAGAATTCAAAGCCAGCGAGATTATGTAATTTACCCCAAACCACACAGGTTTTATTATTTATGGAGAATCAGTATGACCAATAGAAAGAGAACAGGCATAGATTCATGTGATTTGAGTTCAGGTTATCATTCTGCCATTTAATACTGTTTCATTTGGACAAGTTTCTTAAACTTGTTGAGCCTTATTTCCCTTATCTATTGTTTAGGGATGATCATATTACCTGCAATAAGTACCTTCCAGATTTGGGAGGAAAATATGTTGTAATATATAAAATAATACAGAAATATAAGTTATGACTACTGTACATGAAAGTTGATTTTTTTAGGCTAAATCACAATATGATTTGGGAATATCCATTCTTAGGGCAAAAGGATGTGTCATCAATGCTAAACTTAGGGATACGAATGGATCCTATAAATTTAGCATGAAAAATTATTTAGAATCACTGAGTTCTGCACATCTCAGTCATTTCATCTCCAAATAGAAGCTGGGAGTTACAGGCTTCTGTCATAGAAGAAATTGGAATTTGATGAACAAGCAGCAAGGATTCTTCAATATGATATAAATAATATACATAAATATGTGTGGGGGGTATCCTGATTAGTGTAACAATGAACTGTCTTCAGTGACTACAAGTATTCAAATATTCACTGACCAAAATTATAACTATGTTAAGTATGCTAATGGCTTTCAGACTAATGGAAATGTTTAGTGTCTGAGGCTGGATCCGAACCCAGGTCCTCCTGAATCCAGGGCCAGTACTCTATTCACTGCACCACCTAGCCACCCCACCAAAAGAAAAATTGTAAGGAACATTCTAGCCAAATTTCAGAACTATCATATCAAGGCAAAAATACCACAAGTTACCAGAAGAAACAATTCAGATTTCAGGGTGTCACGATCAGAGTTACACAGGACTCAGCAGCTGCAATATTAAAGGATCAGACGTCATGGAACACGATATTCCAGAAGTCAAAGGAGCTGGGACTACAACTGAGAATCACATACCCAGCAAAATTAAGCATAATACATCAAGAGAAAAAATGGCTATTCAATGAAACAGAAGGATTTCAAGCTTTCATAAGAAGACTAGAACTAAATTAAAAAATTGACCTCCAGTATCAAGAGAAGCATAAACAGATTAAAGAAAGGGAAAGAAAATATAAAGTATTCAGTAGGGTTAAACTATTTACGTTATTATATGGGAAGATGATACTTATAATCCTTAAAAATTGTATCACTACAGCTAGAAGTAATATATTGATAGAGATAGATAGATAGATAGATAGATAGATAGATAGATAGATAGATAGA
>NW_027185863.1:22995235-23018149 GCF_028583685.1 Petaurus breviceps papuanus | reverse complement strand
TAGATAGATAGATAGATAGATAGATAGATAGATAGATAGATAGATAGTAGATGATAGATAGATAGATAGATAGATAGATAGATAGATAGATAGATAGATAGATAGATAGAGGTTATGGATATAAGGAAAATTTGACAGAATGACAAAATATCAAGAGATGTAGAAAGACTACAATTGGTGTAGAAGGAAAAGAGGTAGAAGAGGATAAATTATTTGACATGAAGGAGGCATGAAAGACCTATTTCAGTGGAGGGTAAAACAGGAGGGTGGGTCACATGTATTGTTTGAAATTTACTCTCATCAGTTTTGGCTGAAAGAGGGAATCACACACACAATCAGTTGAATATAGAAATCTATCTTACCTGACAGGGAAGTATGAGGGGAGGAAATCAAGTAAAATGGAGGGTAGAGACTAAAAGAAGAGAGGTAGATCAGAGGAGGGGGTAGACAGAAGCTGAACATTGGTGAGGAGTAAAAGGGGGAAAGGAGAGAGGACAGAAAGGAAAAAGAAGTGGATCAAGGTATGTACATAGGATGTAATCATAACTGTAACATGAATGGGATGAACTCTCCAATTAAATAGAATTAGATAACAGACTGGATCAAAAACCAGAATTATGAGTATGTTGTTTCCAAGAAACATATATAAAGCAGAGAGATACACACACAGAGTAAAGGGGGAGCTAGAGCAGAATCTATTATGCTTCAGCTGAAGTAAAAACAAAACAAAACAAAACAAACAAAAAAACAGGGGTTGCAATCCTGATCTCAGAGAAGGCAAAAGCAAAAAGTAGACCTAATTAAAAGAGGTAAGGAAGGAAACTACATTTTGCTAAAAGGTATGCCAGATAATTAAGCAATCAATACTAAACATAAACGCATCACGTGAGATAGCATCCAAATTCTTAGAGGGGAAGTTAAGTGAGTTACAGAAAGAAATAGATTGCAAAACTGCACTAGTGGAGGACCTTCACTGTTCCTTCTCAAAACTTGATATATCCAACCAAAAAATAAGCAAGAAAGAAACTAAGGCAGTAAGTAGAATATTTAAAAAGTTAGATATGACAGACCTTTGTCATGATTTAGAAATAAAAGGTGACACCATGAGCAAATTAGAAGAGCAAAACATAGGCTACCTGTCAGATCTAGGGGGAGAGGAAGAAATTATGACCAAACAAGATAGAGAGCATTACAAAATGTAAAATAAATAATTTTGATTATGTTAAATTAAAAAGGTTTTGCACAAAGTCAATGAAACCAAGATGGTAAACAATTTTTATAACAAGTGTCTCTGATAAAGTCCTCTTTTTCCAAAGATACAGAAAAGTGAATCAAATTTATAAGATTTATAAATGGTCAAAGGATATGAACAGGCAGTTTTCAGATGAAGAAATCAAAGTTATCTATAGGGATATGAAGAAGTGTTCTAAACAACTTTTGATTAGAAAAGTGCAAATTAAAATAACACTGAGGTACAACTTTACACACCTATCACATAGCTAATATGACAGAAAAGGAAAATGATAAATTCTGGAGAAGATGTGGGAAGATTTGACACTAATGCAGTGTTGGTAGCTGGAGAGTAATTTGAAACTATTGACCAAAAAAGCAACCAAACTGTGCATACCCTTCGATCTAACAATACTGCTGTTAGGGCTGTATCCCAAAGAGAACATGGAGAAAGAAAAAGGACCTAGTGTGTACAAAAATATTTATAGCAGCCCTTTTTGTGTTTGCAAAATATTGGAAACTGAGGGGATGTCGATCAATTGGGGAGTGACTGAACAAGCTGTGTGTAAAGCTAAGCACAAGCAGCTTTCCAGTGGACTGCTGCTGTGAACAGCTTCAAGGTTCTGATTACATAGTATAGTGAACTCTCTATTCAGTAATAAACTAAGATAAAACATTGACAGAAATAAAAATACAGCAAACAAAATGTTATGACATAACAAGTTATCACTAAAGTGACCACACAGTTTTCACCAAAGTGGACACATAGTTTTAAACAAAGTACAATCGTTCAGTAAGTCCTTAACTCAACATCCTTAAGAAGCTATCCTCCTTTAAGGGACACAAAGTACAAAGGTCAAAGTTTTCCACCCCTAGGTCACAGTAAATCATAATATTCTCAGCATCAGGTAACCAAGAAGAGGTCTTTTCATCTTCACTTGAGACTGGCTCTAAGTTTCCATTGCTTCCTCTTCCATGATCCCAGCTCCTACCTGAATCTACCCCACTGTCACACCTGGATTAAAGGGCAGGCAGCTCTCAGTTGCTTGTTCAACTCCTTGTCCAGTTCTTCATCCAGTTCCTTGTCCAGTTCTTGTTCCATATTGAAGCTCAAAGTGTCCAGTCCACCTCAAGTCCTTCACAATTCCTGTTTCTGGGAAGACAAAGCTTAAAAGAGCCACAATAACATTCATACATATTGCCAGCACCATCATCGCTTCACTATCTGCCTGTGAAGTCAACACAGACCCAAAAACAAGGTCTGAGAACTCAACACAAATCTCAGTATATTCCCAAGACATCCAAAACCCTCTTCCAGTACTTCTGTAAACAAGACAACCAGAAAATCCTCTTTCAGGGCTTCTGGTAAGGTCCCAGGGCTAATCAACACAGACAGAAAAGGCAAACAGAGTGCCTGGTCACCAAAAAGTTTCCCTTCTCAATTCTGTACTCTCTCCAACCTGGGTCTCTCCTTATATATGGTCATTAGCTCCTCCCCTTCCTGTTGCATCAGTAACAGGAGTTCACAAATTCTAGGGTTCACAAGTTGTGGGTTCACAATTTCTGCTTCTCAACTAAGACTTGATACAATCATGGCCAAGAACTGAAACAAGGTGTCAACTAAATAGCTGAAACAAGATGTTAACTATTTCTTTGCTTGCCATTACACTGTGGCATATGAATATAATGAAATACTACTGTGCAATAAGAAATGATGAACAGGCAAATATAAGAAAATCTTGGAGAGACTTGTACGAACTGATGCAAAGTTAAGAGCAGTACCAGTAAAACATAGATGGTATCAGCAACACTGTGTGATTATCATCTATGAATGACTCATCTCTTCTCGGCAAAACAATGATTCAAGAAAAGTACAGAGGACCCATGAAGGAAAATGCTATCCATAGCCAGATAAAGAACTGATGAACTCTGAATGTAGATCAGTGCGATTTTTTTCACTTTTTAAATTCTTTCTTATGTCTCTCTTCCCCCCTCCCTTTGGATCTGTTTCTTCTTTCACAACTCTGACTAATATGGAAATATTTTACATGATAGCACATGTATATACTATATCAAATTGCCTACCATTTTTAGAAGAGGGGAGAAGTGGGAGGGAGGGAGAAAAATTTGGAACGCAAAATCTAGTTAAAATAAATGCTAAAATTTTTCTTGAAATATAACTGGGGAAAACATAAAAAGCTGTTTAAAAAGAAAAAAAAAGGAAGGGAGTTCCAGATATAATCATTGGAATATAAGATCTCTAGGGTTATTATCTCTAGGTGGTATCTTAGAACAATAGATGCAGAAAGTAAAATATATAAGGATGGGAAGGAAAAAAACCTTACTAATTAACTTGATTCAGCTAAATCAACTAGAAGGTAGAAAAAGAATCAACAGTGGGATAAAACATACACATAGCAGAAGCTCTGAGACTTCTCTAGCAAAAAGGAGGAAAACAAATCATATAAATAAGATGTACCATTTGCCCACATAGCAAATTTCTTTTCTTATTCAAAGGCAAGGCAATAAACAGTTATTAAGTACTTATGTGCTTGACACTGCTGTATGAGCTAGAGATATAAATGCGAACGAAAAGGAAGGTATGTTCTGCCCTCAAGGAACTGATATTCTAAAAGGGGAAAACAACTCAAAAAAGTTAACTAAAGAGAGTGTGGGTGATGAGTTGAAGTTGGGAGGAGGAAGGCCGAAGTGCCCAATGATGTTGAAGTCTGGAAATCCCAAAGCACAAGCAGGAGGAGGAGAAAGAAGGCTGTCTGTTGTCCATCTCCAAGACAGAGCTGCTGAAGGACTAGGATTGTAATTGGTTATTCCAGGTTAATATAGATCCCAAGAAATGAGAGAGGTAAAAGGGTAAGATTAAAAACAAAGGCGGCCAGGGAGCACAGCGAGTAAGAGCACCGGCTCCAGTGTTGGGATGACCTGGAGATCGAATCCCGGGCTCAGACACTTAGCACCCACCCAGAAACACCTGGCTGTGTAACCTTGAGCAAGTTACTTAACCCCAATTACTTAGGGGCGGCCAGGTGGCTCAGCGAGTAAGAGCACCGGCTCCAGTGTGGGGATGACCTGGATCAAATCCGGGCTCAGATACTCAGCACCACACCCAGAAATAACTGGCTGTGTAACCTTGAGCAAGTTACTTAACCCCGATTACTTAAAAAAAAAAAAAAGATTAAAAACAAACAAGCATTTAAGCACTTAGTTTGTGCCAAACACTCTTGATAAAGTGTTTAATATAGCTTAATAGCACTGGGGATATAATAAAGCAAAAAAAAAAAAAAGAGTACATACACCACTCTCAATGAGATTACATTCTAATGTGGGAAGACAACGCATAAAAGAAAGCTTTATGGGATGATACCCTTCAGAAGCATGGTACAGAAAGCACAGAGAGGCAGAAGCACAGCTGGAAAAGAATGGAGACATGGCTAGTTTGGATGTTGTTGAGTCATTTTTCAGTTGAATACAACTTTTCATGACCACATCTGGGGGTTTCTTGGAAAAGATACTGGAATGGTTTGCCATTTCCTTTTCTACCTCATTTTACAGATGAGGAACTGAGAGAAACAGGGTTTAGTGACTTGCCCAGAGTTACACACCTAGTAAGGGTCTGAGGTCAGATTTGAACTCAGGAAAAGAAATCTTCCTGACTCTGGGACCAGCACACTATACACTGCACCACCTAGCTTCTTAAGAGTGTACTCTTCAAAAGTGAATTTCTCAGGCAAATCAGTCCATCAGAGGAAGAAGCTACAGGGACAGTTACTTCCGGTGTAAGTGATGAAAAGGGAAAGGGTGAAATTCTCGGAAGAAGATTTCTTTTCTTTGTTTTGTTTTGTTTGGGTTTGCAAGGCAGACTGCAGAACATATTTGTTTGTATAGTCAGAAGCGCAGCTGGGAGGGGAATAAAGATTACCCCACCTGGGCCCCTCTCCAAAATCAAAGTGCTGGGAGAACTCATTAGTGGGAGAAAGGCATTGGCATAATGGGTGGATCATTCTAGGTGAAAAGGCCCCAGGTGCTGAGGATGGTTCCAGAGTAAGACTCAGAAGAGTATTGATGTTGCAATTCAGAATGTCAGAAGCACAAATAGCAGGGGAATTGAGGATCTGAAAATGAGTTTGGACCATCTGTGGTCTCAACCCTATAGAGATTTTTACCATTAGTTGAACTGAAAGGTTAATTTCTAATGGCCAACAGGCAAGATAGGAATATTTATTGGTAAATCAGGACTCCCACAACCAGATATAAAAGCATAAAGCAGGTTCAATAAAAGTCTAGAAGTGCCAGCAAACATGAGCACCCAAACCTACCTCAACCTGGGAGCTTGAGAGCTTCATTTAAATCCATTCAACCTAGACAAACCTGAGACAGAGCTCGTTCTAAGGACAATGACCTTAAATTCATAAATAAACAAAAAAACAAAGAAATAGTTAATTAATCTTAGAAAATACACAAGCAAAAGAGCAAACAGAGAAATAAGTGAAGAAGAGAAACAAATAGGGGGATAAAATGAATTCTCATCTACAAGTGTATTTAATAATTTTACTTTCAACTCTTTGTAATTGTTACCGTGTTTCCCTGATAATAAGACACTGTCTTATTTTTTTTTTTGGACAGAAAATCACCAGAGGGCTTATTTTCAGGGGAGGGCTTATTTTAATGAACATTGACAGCAATTTTAATAAACAGGTAAATGTGAACAAAAAAAATGTACCTTTATTCAATAAGCAAATCACTGGGGAAGAACAGGATGATGCGCTCACTGCTGAAGCTCTGATTGGATGCAGCTCGGAGCGCGGCGTGCGTTTCACCCGGGGGGGGGGACCGGTGCATACAGAGGGTACCGTAATGTAGGGTGTAGCACAGGGGATCACCTTCACTACAGTAGCAATCTCAATAGGGCTTATTTTCGGGGGAGGGCTTAATTTAGAGGAATCTTACACAGTAAGGGGAGGGCTTATTTTTGGGATAGGTCTTATTATCGGGGAAACACGGTATTTTAAATGCATCATTTTTGTAACTAGCTGGAAGAATTAGGGAGAATGCATGCATCCTTTAGTTTTCTATTTTCAAAATTAATTTCATTCTTTTTTTGGTCTTTCTATCACCAACAGTTTAATCCCTTACGCCCTCTTAAGAAAAAGAAAGAAAACTTGGTAGGTGACTATGGGTATGTAACATCAAACTTTTTTTTTTTTAAGATTTGTTAGTGCACATACATTTTTTTTAAAGCAATCAGGGTTAAGTAACTTTCTCAAGGTTACACAGCCAGTTATTTTGGTGTGAGTGCTGAGGATCTGAGTTGGGGACCAATCCCAGGTCTCCTGACACTGGATCTTACTGTGCCACCTGGCCGCCCCTTGTGCACATACATTTTTAAGGAAATAAGCGAACAAAAATTGGAATCCTGAATTTTGTTACACAGTAAATTCTGGATAATAGGAAATGAGGCAAAAGAGATGATGGTGGCAATATCATAGCAACATAAATTTTGAGAACTGAAGCTAAAAGGCCATTATCTTCATTCTCTTAATTTTGCAGAAGAGAACATTCAAGTACCCAGTTGTGTGCCTTGTCCAGATTCACACAGGTAGTAAGGACCTGTTGGTATTTAAATCAAGATCTTGCTGCAATTTTGGTATGTAGCCACTATGTGATGCTTCCTCTGTTATAATAACAAAATTAACAGGTTAGCCAAACCCAGATCTCATGGAATGGGGAAGATTAAATACACACACACAGACATGTGTGCTACTAATTATGGTACACAAAGCTCATTGGACTGTACTCAACTCACTCATATTCTAATGGGAAAATTCAGTCAAATTAGCAGAGATCCTTGAACATACAGGGGTTGACAGAGCAATCATCAAAGTTCCAGATGAGACAGCCATTCTTCCTAGGAATCGAGTGATGGAAGTGCAGGAAAAAAATGTGGACAAAGGGATACAAAGAAACAGGGCTGGTAAATAATCCACAATGCTGGCAGTTAGTCAGACTACTTTGAAGTGGGTCAGATGGCATCTCAAACAGCTTTCTGACTAGACAGGATCTGAGAAGATAATGTCATATCTTCTACCTTATTGGAAAGGAAATGTGATGAGGAGGGGAAACCTTACTCCCCAGAGATCCCTCAGCCTCTGAAGAGGAGGGTATTTAGATCAGAAAAAAATGCTTTCACAGTAAAAGCAAAAGCAGAGGAACAGTGATGAACAACGAGAAAGCTCATGGATAAGTAAATGGACAAATTTAGAATTGCTGATGAACTTTAAGCTGCTACTGTGTATGAATTTTAAAAAAATCCTCTGTTGAAGCAATCTTTAATTTCCTGACTTCTGCATGTGAAGAAGCTTTCTTCCATAAGAGTTTCCTTGTGAAAATGGAAAGTACAATACTTTGGTGAACTCAACACTTTCAGATAGCATTGCTTATCCCAAGGACCTGAACATTTTGGGAGGAGAGAAATTTAGAGATCTTCAATCCTACATTCATAATTCGAAAGGGCAAATAAGACACTAGCAACCACCACTTCTCTATGGGGTTAAATGAAAAGGTTTAGAAGGGACTGTGTTGGGGGACTGTACTCCTATATGAGAGGGAGAAGAGAACCATCTCTCTTGCACAAGAAAATAAAAGTGGATTTCTAAAAAACTACTTTGCATTTTCTACAACTTGGCTCATTAAATGTTTCTTTTTATTTGTACTAGTAATGACAGTTCTCCATGCCCTAAAATTTATTGCTTAAAAGAACAGAAAGAATTTATAGAGAAATGGGCATTTTCACTTCAGCCTGAGGACATAGTGGATAGTAAAATATTTCTAAAAGTTGAGTTATTTCTTCAATGGGTAGAAGTTGCAACTGAAATAGGTTTTTGGTTCAGTGTGGTAGAATGCTTCCAAGTGATTAGAGCTTTCCTGCCTCAGAAGATGGCAGATTTCCATTAGGAGAGGTTTTCAAGCATGGGCTGAATGGCCACTTTCCATGTGTGTCATGGAAATGAATCCTTTTGAGCATATAGATTAAGCTGTGTAATCTATAAATTCCTCTGAATTCACTCTGAATATCTGTGGATCTTTAATCTGTTGCATCAAAGACAGTTAACTGTTATCCTAGTAATAAGGAAGAATCTTCTAGTTGAAGAGATAAAGTGAAAAAAGAATATAAGAGAGTTTGAATTTTGAGATGATGGCAGAGAAGAGGCACTTCAAGAAAGATGACAGCTTAGGACAGCCATATAAAGAGTTCCTAGTGCTTTCCTTTTTTTTTTTACTTTATTCGAAAAGGTTACAAAGTGAAGTAGACTCCAAAGTAGTAACCATGATCACAGATCTTCAGTTTGTTGGAGACTTTAGTGAACATGTAATATAGTCCAATCCTTTTATTTTACAGAAGGGCAAACTGAAGCCCAGAAACAAGACATGTCCAAGGACACAGAATTAGGAATTCAAAAAAAGATTTGCTTCCAAAGCCAGTCCTCTTTCAACTTCACCATATTACTGAGTTGTCCAAAACACATTCACCTTTGGATTAAGAAACAGAGAGGCCAACTCTCTCATATTCATTTGAGAATGAATAGATGTGGGAAAAGTATTTTGTTGAATGAGTCATCTGGTTCATCCTTTCCTCATGATAGAATGTTAGACTATCTGGAGACCTTGAGCTTAAACTAGACCCACCTCACCACTTTATCAATGAAGAAAACACAAAAGGATCAAAGAGTCTTAGCATTATCATATACATATACATAGTATAAGCCAAATTTGAAACTAAGCCTTATGGATCAAAGTCTTGCACAGTTCTGTGAAGAAAAAATCTTCAGAATAATATAGTGCCTTAAGTTTGGCAAAACTCTTTTAAAATAGCAAGTCAGTTGATCCTCACAACAGATCTGGGAATGAGATGTTTTTCATATAGATGAGAAAATTGAGGAAGACAGAGTGTAAAGTCATAGAATTCGTTAAGTGTTTGAGAATGGATATTAACAGAGGTCTTCTTAATTCCAAGTTGCACACTTTATATATTATGCCATTTTACTGCCTATACATTGTTTTACATCCATTCTATTTTAATTATCCCATGCAGCATTATAAATTATATTTTATAACTATGAAAAGTAAAGATGAGGGCTTTCGTTTTTTTTAACATTGGAAAATAATTAAAATTTTTTATATTTATTCCTTTCTGTTATTGTCAAAGACAAATTTTTTATTATATTTACTTTGTGGATTTCTAGTAAATTTGCATTGAAATTTAGCAATTTTGTTCAATTATAGCAGATTATTTGAAAAAAATCATCCTTAAGTGAATGGCTGGTATAGAATTTAAATAAAATATCATTTGACCCAAAAATATTTTAAAGCAAAAATTATGAAAAATATACATACTTAAAAATTCATAACAATGTTTATAAATGAATTCCAAGAGCACAATGTTTTTTTTTTACTTAAAGACAAACATAACAAAAAATAAGGCACAAAAACTCGCATAATCGGCTGCTCAACTAAGGTTGATGATATTCCCCTCACTGAGTAATGAGGTTTTTAAACTTATATATGCAATATAAAGTGCATGATATGAATTATTATTATCAGAATTTTACTAGAGAAAGGTGATAGATCCATCAAGATGATGAAAATATTAGTGTATAATAAGAATTCATAACATCACATAAAAGTAGTGCCTTCATAAATAAAATTTTGATTACAAAAGAACATATGCAAAATCAATTTACATGTTTAGAAGTATATTACTTTTTTCCTTACCTACAATGACTTCTTACTGGTTTTAACGGTGGGTATATATTTTTTTTTTTGCTTATTTGCTTTTCCCTTTCTCCTTAGACAGTCTTTCAAGACCATTTGCATTTTTCCTCAGATGTATAAAACAGTTTTTTGTTGTTGTTGTTGTTTGGTTGGTTGGTTGTTGTTGCTGGTTTTTGTTTTGTTTTGTTTTGCTTTTTGGAGGGGAAAGGGCAGGGCAATTGGGGTTTAGTGACTTGCCCAAGGTCACATGGCTAGTAAGTGTTAAATGTCTGAGGCTGGATTTGAACTCAGGTCCTCCTGACTCCAGGGCCAGTGCTCTATTCATTGTGCCACCAAGCCACCCCAGAGTTAATTTTTAATAACTAAAATTGTACACCGAGTTCGATTCTATTATGTTACTTTGAAAAGTGTATTAATGTCCAATGAGCTCACTCAGTAGTTGATGATGAATCCATTATGAATTCTATTGGTAATACATCCTGATATCTTTATAATATTTTTAAGACAATCTTAAGGTGGTTGCTTCAAAAGGAAAAGATGGACAAATATCATAATGTTTAGGAAAGCTGTAAGACATTATAAAGGTATTTGGGGGGAAAAATGAAATAAGCTTTTCTTCTTTTAAATTTTAATTAAGGAAAAGGGGAAAAAGTCTTTTAGGACTTACCACTGTAGATCTCTATCCCCTTTCCCATGTTCCCCAAAACTACAACCATGTACTTTCATTATCTTGTTTTCTTGAAATTTACTTATTTAAAATTTATTTTGTGTTTAAATTTTGAGTTCCAAATTTTCTCCTTTCCTCCTAAACTCTCCACCACCCAATAAAAAGGTAAAAAATATGATGTCAATTACACATTTGAAATAATGCAAAACATATTTCCATATTATCCATATTTCAAAAACAAAAGGAAAAAAAAAGTAAAGAAAGCAAGGAAATCATACTTCAGTTTGCACTTGGAGTTAACCATTCCTTCAACCCCTCCAGCATTTACCATTTATGAAAAGTGTGAGGTGGTACCTCAGAATTGTTTTAATTAACATTTCTTTAGTACATAATGATTTAGAGCATTTTATATGATTATATATAACTTTGATATCTTCTTCTGAAAACTGTTTAATTCCTTTGAAAATTACCAATTGGGGAAATGATTTTTATGTATATTAATTTGACTCAATTCAATGCTCATCATATATTTGATAAATGAAGCTTTAATCAGAGAAACTCGCGGTAAAAGTTTTTTATATGACTTCATTATCTATAGTACCCTTTAGTTAAATGTAATTTCCTTATCTCTTCTAAATAGGTCTATTTTTTGCTTTTCCTTTGTCTGAGATCATGGATGCTACCCCTGTCTTTTGTTCTTTTTGTTGTTGGGTTTTTCTTTGTAGTTCAGTTGAAGCGTATTAGATTCTGCTCCAGTCCTTCATTTCAGCTCTGTATGTGCTTTTATTTTCAAGTGCATCTCTTGTAAACAACATACTGTTGTATTCTGATTGTTAATCCATTCTGCTATTTGTTTTCATTTTATGAGTGATGTCATCACATTCACATTCACAGTTATGATTACTAATTCTGCATTTACTCCCACCCCATTTTCTTCTGCTGCTTCTTCTTTTCATCCCCTCCCCTTTCTAAATTCTGTTTTACTTCTAACCACTGCCTCCCTTAATTTACCCTCCCTTTTATCATTCTCTCCCCTTTTTCTTAATCCCTTCCTCTTCTATTTCCTTATTAGGTAAGTTACATCTATATACAACTGAGTGCACATTTGTGTGAGAGTGTGTGTGTGAGTGTAGGTATGTGTGTATTTGTAATTGAACCAATTCCAAAGAAAGTAAGATTTAAAAACTGAACACCCCCCCATATTCTTCCCCAGTTTAAATGTTCATTATTACACACTTCTTTTATGTGATCTCTCCCTTCTCCCAGTGTATCCCTCTTTCTCACCCCTTCATTTCTTTGGAATTCTTTCCAACATAATCAACTCACATATGTGCCCTCTGTCTATGTAATCTCTTTTAATTGCCTCAATGATAAAGTTCTTAGGAGTTACATGTGTCACCTTTCCATATAGGAATATAACCAGTTCAACTTTATTAAGTACATTTTATGCTTTCCTTGAGTTTTATGTTTGAGTGTATTTTTTTTATTCAAATCTGATCTTTTTGTAAGAAATGCTTGAAAGTCTTATATTTTATTAAATGTCTGTTTTCCCCCTGAAGGATTACACTGGGTTATTCTTGGTTGTTATCCTACCTTCTTTGCCTTCTGTAATAATATTCCAAGACCCCAACTCCTTTAATAAAAATGTCACTTAATCATGTCTGGTCTTGACTATGGTTCCATAATGTCTGAATTGTTTCTTTCTGGATTCCTGAAGTATTTTCTCCTTGACCTGGTAGCTATGGAGTTTGACTGTAATATCCCTAGGAATTTCCATTTTGGTATTACTTTGAGGAGGTGATCAGTGAAGTCTCTCAATTTCTGTTTTATCTTCTGGATCTGTGAAATAAGGTAGTTTCCTTTAATAGTTTGATGCTTTGGGGGGGGGGCAGGCAAGGCTATTGGAATTAAATGACTTGTCCAGAGTCACACAGCTAGTTAAGTGACTATCCCAGAGTCAATTGTCTGAGGTTGAATTTGAACTCCAGTCCTCTTGACTACAGGAGTAGTGCTCTAGCCAGAATGTTGCCTAGCTGCTCCTTTTAAAAAATTTCTTGAAAGATAATGTTTAGCATCTTTCTTTGAAGATCTTTTTCAGCTAATCTGATCATTCTTAAATTATCTCCTCGTGATCAATTTTTCAGTTCAGTTTTTTTAATCTTATGAGATAGTTTACATTTTCTTCTATTTTTTCATTCTTTTGATTTTGTTTTATTGTGTCTTGATGTTTCATGGAGTCAATAGCTTCCACTTGCACAAGTCTAATTTTAGAGAATTATTTTCTTTAGTATGATTTTATTCCCCTTTTTTCATTTGGCATATTCTACTTTTCATGCCTCTTTTACCAAGCTGTTAGTACTTACCCCCCCCCCCATAATTTTATTGCATCACTAGAATTTCTTTTCCATTTTTTTCCTTTATAGCTTTTATCTCTTTCTTTAACTCTTTTAGAAATTTTTGATGCTCCTGGGTCCAGTTAGCATTTGTCTTTGAGGTTCTGGAGCTATTTTCTCATTGTTGTCTTCATCTGAGTTTATGTGTTGGTCTTCCCTGCCAGTGGAGTAGCTTTTTTTTTGTTCAAATATTTTTTTTGTTGTTGTTTGATCAATTTTTCAGACTATTTCTTGACATTGAACTTTGGCTAAAGTTGGGCTCTACTAAACTAGGGTTGGAGAGATACTATCTCAAGCTTCAGATGTTCTGTATTGTTGTTTTCAGAACTAGTTCTGAGAATATTTAAGTTGTTGTTACTTAAAAGGTATTTTTTTATCTGAGGAGAGGTTTTGTAACTGCTTTCCTGGTTTGCAGTCTAATATTAGCAGAATGGACTCCTGGTCCCCTACAGCAACAAGCTCTAGTGCTATCTTTACTTTTGAACTGCAAACAAAGAGCCTGCTCCCTTTTTATTGACCACTGGCATTTTTCTTCACTCTGGAAGTATGACCCAAAACTATGGGTGGGAAATTGATTTGCCATTCAGTGCCTGTTGTGCCCAGTTCTATCCAAGGGGCTCTTGTAATCTCTTTCTGACCAGTTATCCAACCTCCTTACTGTTTCTGGAATAAAAATTTTGTAGCTACTGCTGAGGCTGTTATTACTGTGAATTTTTGGGCTCCAGACATGCTTCCACCCTCATGTCCCAAACTTCTGCAAAATTCTTAAAGTTTTCTTAGGTTGAAAAAGTTTCTCAACCTGACCTTCTGTTGACTTTGTTGCTCTAGAATTTCATTTGAGGCATTATTGTACTCAAAACATTTCCACATTAGTTATATTGTGAAAGACTAAATATATTTCCCTCCTTCCTATTCCAACCCTCATTTATTCTATTTTCTGCTTTGACCCTATCCCTTTTTTAAAGTGTTTGCTTCTAACTACCCTCTCCTCCAATCTGTCCTCCCATATATCATCCCCCTTCTTATCCCTTTCCCCCTTACTATCCTGTAGGGTAAGATACCCAATTGAGTGTGTATGTCATTCCCTCCTTAAGCCAATTTCAATGAGAGTAAGGCTAACCCATTCCCTTTCACCTTCTTGCTCTTCCCTTCCATTTTAATAGTTTTCTCTTACCTCTTTTATATGAGATAATTCACTCTATTCTATCTCTCCCTTTCTCCTCCCAATATATTCCTCTCTCACCTCTTAATTTTATTTTTTAGATATCATCCATTCATATTCAATGAATACTGTGCCCTCTGTCTATGTATACGTGTACACAAATATACACACACTCTCAGATATATTTATACACATATACACCCTACAATACACACATATGTATACATAGGTATAGATATAGATATAGATTCCCTTCAAATATCATACTGAGAAAAATTTCTTCAGTTACAATTTTCATTCTTCATGTAGGAATGTAAATAGCTCAACTTTAATAGTTCCTTATGATTTTTTTCCCTGCTTACCTTCTCATGCATCTCTTGCTTCTTGTATCTGAATGACAAAGTCTCTATTCAACTCTGTTTTTTTCATCAAGAATGCTTGAAAGTTCTCTATTCCACTGAATGACCATATTTTTCCCTGGAACATGATACTCAGTTTTGCTGGGTAGATGATTCTTGGTTTTAATCCTAGCTCCTTTGACCTCTGGAATGTCACACTGGAAGGCCTTTGACCCTTAACATAGAAGCTGCTAGATCTTGTGTTATCCTGATTGTGTTTCCACAATACTCAAATTGTTTCTTCCTGACTGCTTGTAATATTTTCTCCATGACCTGGAAACTCTAGAATTTGGCAATAACATTCCCAGTTTTCTTTTTGGGATCTTTTTCAAGGGGTGATCAATGAATTCTTTCCATTTCTATTTTGCCCTCTGGTTCTAGAATTTCAGGGAAATTTTTCTTTAAGGATTTCTTGAAGGATGATTTCTAGGTTCTTTTTTCATTATGGCTTTCAGGTAGTCTAATAATTTTTAAATCATCTCTCCTGGATCTATTTTCCAGATCAGTGGTTTTTCCAATGAGCTATTTTATATTGCTTTCTATTTTTTAAAATTTGTTTGGATCTATTTAATAGTATCTTGATTTCTCATAAAGTCATTAGCTTCCATTTGCTCCAATCTAATTTTGGAGGAATTATTCTCTTCAGTGAGTTTTTGAAATTCCTTTTCCATTTGGCCAACTATTCTTTTTAAGGCATTCATCTCCTTATTGTCTTTTTCAGCCTCTTTTACTACTTGAGTGTTTATTTTTTAAGGTCTTATTTTCTTCAGTTATGCTGTTGACTCTATTTTCATGATTTTCTTGAATCATTCTCATTTCTCTTCCCAATTTTTCCTCCACTTCTATTATTTGATTTTCAAAATCCTTCTTGAGCTTCTCCATGGCCTGAGATCAGTTCATATTTTTTTGGAAGTTTTTGATGTAGGAGTTTTGACTTTGTTGTCTTTTTCTAGTTCCATGGTTTGATCATCCTTGTCACTGCAAAAGATTCTATGATCTGATTGCACTTCTTCTGCTTGCTCATCTTGATAGTCAATTACTTGACTTTTGAGCTCTTGTCCATGGTAGAACTCTGCTTCCAAAATGGAGAAAGCTGTGTCTCAAATTGCTGCAGTTTTCACAAGTGTTGTCAGATCTATGAGAAGGGCACCCTCTCTATAGCCACCACGAGCTCTGGCTCAGTAGTGTTCCTCACCACAAGACCACCACCCAAGACAGCGACCCAGATCCAAGCAGGTAAAGGCAAGAACAATTACCCTCTGAATGGTTGCTTGGTCCTCCTATGATCTGCAGGCCAGGAGCTCTGGAGGCAGCCACGTGGCAGCAGCTGCAATTGCCATACCTCCTCCACCTCCTGCCCCAGGGGCAGGGGCTGGACTGTCCTCTTTTCTCACCCAGTTCCAACAAAGTTCTGTATCGACTTTTTACTTTCTCTTTGGCGTTTTTGGATGAAAAGTATGGAAACCTCCATAGCTGATGGTGATTCACTCTTCTGAAGTCTGCTCCATTTGGTCTGGGATGGAAGTCTGGGCCAGTTAGGCTCACTTAGGATTTTGCTCAGCTCTGAGCCTGGTGCACTAGACCCTTCCTATCAGCCTAACAGGCTGTCTTCAGTAGGCAATTTGTTTCTCTCTGTCACTTTGTGGGTTGTGTAGCTCTAAAACATGTTCAGAGTCATTTTTTTTTACAGGAATTGGAGGTGGTTGGAGTGGAAGCTCAAGCAAGTTCCTGCTTTTACTAGCCATCTTAGCTCTGCCCCTTGAGGCATTAATGTAAAGTTGTTTTTAAGGGGAATTTTGAGAGAGTTCAGCTGGGTTGCCTCTAATTAAATATGTACTTTCTAGATGAAAACTGACAATGTGTGCTGTTTATAAGGAATAGACAAAGGCCATGTCTACACACAAGACAGAGTCAGTTGAAAGATCCATATGGTTGGTCCATATGGTTTGTCATTGGCAGTTTACATGATTGATACTGATCATTTCAGCCATATCGATTGTAAGATAATCTATATTCATCTTTAGGAACTACAGCAGTGAGCCATATGGATTGTTCTTGCTGTGGTATATTTCATTTCTATCCAGGATACCAACATGTTCAGAGTAAGATATCACTACTTCAGTTGAATTTCAGTGAGGTTATCATTGAAAATCATAAATATTGTTCAGATGCCTAATCAAAAGACAAGTTAAAGAATTTCAAACACATTATGTTAGAATCTGGGCATTACTGCTGAAAATATATGTCGTGTTTCTTTAAATGAACAGCAAACAGTTTAACAATAAATGAGTGAGCAAAAAATAGAGACGTCTAATAAATAACAGAGAAAGGTCTCAGATGCCCTTCCTTTTTCCCAGGGCAGCCCTTTAGAGGCTTAGATTGGAATGCTTCCACTCCCTTGACTCTTGGTTATCCTTTGATCTCACTTTCCTGTTATAATATTTATAAAGCTATGCAACATTGTGTGTGGATGTGTGTGTGTATACTCTCTAGCTCAGTTTTCCTTAGATGTGGCACTGGTGGAAGTTAGCCCAGTTTCACAGACTTATGCATACTGATCAGAATGCAGATGTGTCTATATAATTTTTTACTTTGGAGAAAATTTTCAGTTTCCCTGCAAACATTTGGCAAATTAAGAATTGGCATTTGTATTTCAGTACTACACAGTTTTTAGTTAGTTTTGTTGAATGTGATAATTAAAAACAATCACCCAAGCATAATACAGAAAAGCACATCTACTAGTAATGTATACACCATCTAAATGTAAGTAGAATGGTGTCAGAAATGATTGCACATGCATGTGTATATAAATATAAAATGTAATCATATATTCTACAGTAAAAGATTATTTACTTGGCATTATATGAGCTGGTAAACCTGTAAAAATCAGCATCTCCAAACTCACAAATAAAATGATAATTGATATTCAGATTGATGACACTGATATAGTATAGTTGATAAAGTGTTTTGTGAATCATCAAAAAGATGTAAATCATATAACATGTAGATTTATTTTCATGAGTCAATTTCAATGTGTCAAACTTTGGCATCTCACAAAAAGCCACCTTTTAATCAGCAGTATTCTCTCAGTGTCAATATATGGCTCTAAGTCATTGAATTCCACAATCTAAGATAATCAAAAATTCAGGTGAATTAAATAGCAAAGATGTGAGTTTGGTATGAACAAGATTTAGTATGCTATCAGTGGTGACTTGGATGTGAAAAGTAGTGCAAAAATGAATAACAAGGACATGTGGGAACAGAAAAATAAAATTGGATTGGTCATTTAATAAAAGTCATGGGCAGTTTACATTCATATTAGTGAAATTCATATAGTGTTCATATTGGTGAAATATTATAAGGACTAGGCACTTGGTATATACTATAGGGAATATTTATGATGAAAAAATGATAATTACATAGGACAAGAAAGCATGGATGGATTCTGACCTCTACCAATAGAGACAATGCTGTCTTTAATGAATTTGGAGAGAGATTAAAGTATCAAAATAGACTTCTGAAGTCGTGTGTTCTATTGTACTCAAATCTTTGAAAATCTATAGCTCATGTGTGTTTTATAGTAATACTAGACTAATCAGTATATTTGGTTAAATTAATACTCAAATAATAAGAAGAGCAATAAATTTGAAACTTGTTGCCATTTAATTAGAATGAATGAGTTAAAATTCGTTTTTTAGTCATTATTATGCTCCAGGCACTTTGGAAAGTATTAAGAATACAAACATAAAAATATATCTCATTAAAAGGGAGCACTGATATTCAGTAAGCAATAATAGAAAAATAAATAAAGGCAAGGCATGTTGATGTATAACTACTGCTCCTCTTGCTGTGTAGGGTGAGACTGGTGAATTGTTTGCATTTTGGAGTTAGGAGCCAAAGTGGGGCTAAAGCCAATCAGACCTGTCTGACACTAATTTCCCCCTTGGAGTGGAGGTATACTTGAATGACCCAAGAAGGATAAATGGGGTAAATATGAAAAAAATATAGTGGGGTAATTTGTTCAAATCAGTATCAGGACACTTCCTGCAATCCTCATGAGCCCTCAAACCTCTCTAAAATTAGATTCATGAACAAGATTTTTTAAAAAGCAATTTTAATTGTCTCCACAGTCTTGGACACCAAGAACATTGATGAGATCAAAACACAGTGAACATCAGAGTTAATCATTAGAACTAAATAATCAAATACTCTCATTCAAAACTTCTTCCCCAACTGCCCATCATACTTGAGCAGAAAGGCTACAAAAGATTATCCATTGTCTTATTAAAAAAATGCACCTCCTGCCCCCATTCCTCTTAGGAACAGATGGCAAAAAGGCAGTAACTTGCTTAGACTAGGGCAGCAGCTTTATACTACACCAGATCTCAGTGTGTGTTAGTTTATCTCTGGTTTGAAAACCAGAGGGAACTGGAAGAATACATAGGTATTCAACTGTATGGTACTTCCCTAAACTTGAGAGAGAGCTCAAACTTGAGCCCAAACTAGGACCAGTTCTATTTTCCTCAGAAATCACCTAGGGTAGAGACCAAGTGAAGAGTGGAATAAGAATTGTATGTAATGGGAAAATACTGAGATAACTTTGAAGTCTAGATCTCAGGAAATTTCCATCAAAGGGGAAGGAGTCAGGGAGTGAGCTATAGAGGAATAAAAGAAAAAATACACTGGAGTTACTTAAGATCCCAGAAGGAAAGATTTATAAATAAAAATAAATTTGAAAGTAAGAAATTCAACAAATAAATATAAATAAATAATAAAAATAAAAGAGACTAACAAAATTGGCAACTCAGTCAATTAATGGGTAATTGTTAGTTAATTAGATTAATAAGAATTATTATAATAAAATATATATAAATAATAAGAAACAAAATTAAATCAAAATAGAAAAAATAAATAATGCAAAATAACAAAAAACAAAAGAAATAAAAAGAATTATCAAGACTACAAATTTTGTGCTAACACAATTGAGAACACAAAAGAAATAGAGCAATACTTTTAAAATAGAAAACCAAAAAAAAACTTTATAAAAGATCAAATAGAGAGGGCTTAAATAATCCAATTTTGGAAGTGGAGACAAAATAGCAGAGTAAAGGTAGTGAGGCACCTGAGCTCTCTCCTAAACCCCTCCAAATACCTTTAAAAATGATTCTAAACAAATTTTAGAGAAGCAGAACCCACAAAAAGACAGAGTGAAACAAATTTCCAGACCAAGACAACTTGGAAGGTGAGCAGGAAAGGTCTGTGGCACCAGAGTGAAAAAGAAGCAAAGGCCAGAACAGACCAGACCCCAGGAAACTTGGAGTGAGCCAGAGGGCTACTGAATTAGAGCAACAATGGCGATTTCCAGACCTCTAAGCCTACTGATGCCAAAGGCAACTTAGAAGGTCAGCATGAAAGGCCTGTTACATCTGAGTGAGAGTGGAGTACAGTCCAGCATAGCCCATGCCAGCACAGATATGGCCCTGCAAACCAGAAGCAGGCCTTGGCAGTGCCTGAATCAGCAGAGGCAGCGGCTGCTTCTGGAGTTCTAAGTCCACAGACTGGTAGCCAAACAACCAGACTGAAGGAGATTATTACAGGGGTGCTTTTGCTAGCATTGAGGCAAGACGTGGTTGCTCTGCCCATACACAGATCGCGGCCAACTTCGGGTGGCAATTCCAGAAAGAGGAGGGGCACTAGCACAGCACAACTTGTGGCAGCAATGGAGGGGGCCTTCCTCACAGTGTCAGGGCAGAAAAGACTGCTTGTGGTCGCTAATGGACAAAGGTCAGGAGAAAAGCAAACACCTCTCCTCAGGTCATACCACTCTGGAAGAAGCGAAAAAAATCCAGAATTTCCAGGTCAAGGAGAAAATACTGCAGGTAGCCAGAAAGAAATAATTCAAGTACTGTGCAGTTATGGTCAAGATAACATAAGATTTATCAGCTCCTACATTAAAGGACTACAGCTCAGGATATGATATTCTGGAGAGCAAAGGAGCTAGGATTATAACCAAGAATCACCTACCCAACAAAACTGAGTATAATCCACAGGGGCAAAAATGAGAGAACTTTCAAACATTCTTTATTAAAAGGCCAGTGCTAAATATAAAATTTGACTTACAAATACAAGACTCAAAAGAAGCATAAAAAGGAAAACAGAAAAGGGAAATCATAACAGATTTAATAAGAATAAACTGTTTACAATATTGCATGAGAAGATGATAATTGTAACTCATGAGACCTTTCTTTTTATTAAGGTACTTAAGAGTATATATATATATACATACATATATATATATATATATATATATATATATATATATACAGAGGGCAAAGGTGTGAATTTCATATAAAGGGATGATATCTAAAACAGTAAAAGTAAGGGGTGAGAGAGGAATATGGAATATACTGGGGGAAAGAAAAAAGGAGAGGCAGAATGGGCTAAATTATTGGATACTGAAAAGGCAAGAAAAAAGCTTTTACAGTGGAGGGACAGGGGGGTAGGAGGAGGAGTAAGTGAATTGGCTCAAAGAAGGAATAACATACACTTAGTTAAGTATAGAAATCTATCTTATCATATGGGAAAGTAGGAGGGGAAGGGAATAAGAAAGGGGGCAGTGATAGAAGGGAGGGCTGATAGAGGGAAGGGGTAGTCAGAAGCAAAACACTTTTGAGGACAGATAGGATGAAAGAAGAGAGTGAATAGAATACATGGGATGGATAGGATGGAGGGAAATAGTTAGCAATAGTAATTGTGAAATTAATATGTGAATAATATGTGTAATATGTGAAAAAACATTGAGAAAATTCTCTGATTGAAGCCTCACTTCTCAAATAGAGAACTAAGTCAAATTTATAAAAAAGAAAATTAATTCCCCAATTAATAAATGATCAAAATATATGATAAGTTTTCAGACAGCCATATAAAAATACTCTAACTCATTAATGATTGGAGAAATGCAAATCAAAATAATTCTGGTGTAGGATCTGATATCTATTAGATTTGGCAAGAGGAGAGAAAAAAATGACAAATTTTGGAGAGGATGTGGGAAAAATGAGACTTTAATACACTGTTGGTGGAGTTGTGAACTGATTTAACCATTCTATAGACAATTTGCAACTATGCCCGAAGGAGAAAATGATAAAAAAATAGATAATATAGATAATAAAATAGATAATAAAAAAAAATACAATGCCTGTGATCTACCAATACCACTACTGGGCCTGTATCACAAAGGAGATATAAAAAAAGAAAAGGACATATATGTACAAAAATAGTTATGGCAGATCTTTTATGGGCATAAGGAATTAGAAATTGAGGGGAAGCCCATTAATTGGGGAATTACTGAACAAGTTGTGGTATATGATTATGATGGAATACTATTGTACTAAAAGAAATGATGAGCAGGGTGCTCTCAGAAAATCCTGAAAAGACTTGCACAGGCTGATGCAAAGTGAAATATACTGTGTACAAAATAATAGCAATATTGTATGATAATCAGCTATATATGATTAAGCTGTTCTCAGTAATATAATGATCCAAGAAACTCTGAAGAAGTTGTGATGAAAAATATGATGAAAAATACTATCCATCTCCACAGAAATAACTGATGGTGTCTGAATGCAAAGTGAAGTATACCTTTTTTTCTTATTTTCTATATTTTTCTAAAAGTTTTTTTTTCTCTATGCTTTCTTTCACAAAATGACTCTTATACATATGTTTTGCATGACTACATTTGATATATCCTATATCAAACTGCAAGCCTTCTCACTGAGGATCAGGTCAGGGAGAAGAAAGGGAAATAATTTGGAACTCAAAGTTTTAAAAAGAAGTGTTAAAATAGTTTTTACATGTAACTGGGGGAAAATTAAATACTAAATAAAAGCTAAAAAGTACAATCTCAGAAAAAAAAAGAATGGACAAAATGTATGTGTGGTGGGGGAGAGAAGAATGAGCCTGAATTTTAATAGATTCACAGAATTCTGTCAAATATTATTTTCTTTAAATCAAATGCTTTATTAACTTCTATTTCATTCATTTCCACATCATTCATTTCCACAAGATTTTGAGTTAGAAATTTTCTCCCTGTTTTTTCCCTACCCACCACCCCAAAATAATGATCCCACTGGATATCCCCTCCTCCAATCTGCTCTCTCCCATATCTTCTCCCATAGCATAGCCCCTCCAATTTTCCAGGAGGTCACGATGGATCTCTATGCCCCAGTGCCTGTATATATATATATATATATATATATATATATATATATATATATATAT
>NW_027185863.1:22994472-22995225 GCF_028583685.1 Petaurus breviceps papuanus | reverse complement strand
ATATATATATATATATATATATATATATATATATATATATATATATAAATATATATAATTTCCCAGTTAAATGTAAAATGATATTAATAATAGTATATATAGATAGTATATATATGGTACATATATGCAGGATATACACACACACACACACATATTTTTTAAACATTTGATTTTAAAACTTTGAAATTGAGATTAATTCCCTTACTTGTCACTCACCCTTACCAGAAAGATAAGCAATTCAACAAAGGTTGTACATGTGTAACTATGCAAAATATTTCCAGAGTAGATATATTGCAAAAGAATGACGATATTTCCTTCCCTCCTATCCCCCCTCCCACTTGTTCTATTCTCTACTTTGATCCTGTCCCTTTTCAAAAATAGGTGCTTCCAACTTCCCACCCCCAGCCTGACCTCCCTTCCATCATACCCTTCTCATCCCCATCCCCCCTACTCTCCTGTAGGGTGAGATACCCTAATTATTGTGTATGTCATTCCTTCCCTAAGCCAAATTCAATGAGGATAAGGTTGACCCATTCCCTTTTGCCTTCCTATTCTTCCTCTCCATTGTAACCATTTTCCCTCACCTCTTCTATATGAGATAGTTTACCCCCCATTCTGCCTCTCCCCATCTCCTCTCATTATATTCCTCTCTCACCTCATAATTTCACATTTTAAGTATCATCCCTTTCCATTAAATTGGTCCTGCCTATCTATCTATCTATCTATCTATCTATCTATCTATCTATCTATCTA
>NW_027185863.1:22981206-22994462 GCF_028583685.1 Petaurus breviceps papuanus | reverse complement strand
CTATCTATCTATCTATCTATCTATCTATCTATCTATCTATCTATCTATCTATCTATCTATCTATATATATATATATATCTGTACACATATATACACACATTCACACATGTCTTCATATGCCCACATACCCTCCTATATAGAAACATACGTGTATGTAAACATATATATTTATGCTCCCTTCAGTTGTTATCATAATGAGAAAAGTTTGATAAGTTACAATTATCATTTTTCCATGTAGGGATGTAAATAGTTCAATATAAATAGTTTGATAGGTTCCTTATGATTTCTTTTCCCTGTTTACCTTCTCATGCTTCTCTTGTTTCTTGTATCTGAATGCCAAATTTTCTATTCAACTCTGGTATTTTCATCAAGAATGCTTGAAAATCCTCTATTCCACCGAATGACCATATTTTCCCCTGAAATATGATATTCAGTTTTGCTGGGTAGGTGATTCTGTGTTTTAATCCCAGCTCCTCTGCCCTCTGGAATATCCTTTTCCAGGCCCTTCAATCCCTCAGTGTAGAAGCTGCCAGGTCCTGTGTTATCCTGATTGTGTTTCCACAATATTCAAATTGTTTCTTCCTGGCTGCTTGTAATATTTTCTCCTTGATCTGGGAATTCTGGAACCTGGCTATAATATTCCTAGGAGTTTTCTTTTAGGGATCTTTTTCAGGAGGCAATCGTTGCATTCTGGCAACCTCTATTTTGGACACTGGTTCTAAAACATCAGGGCAATTTTCCTTGAGAATTCCCTGAAGGATGATTTCTAGGTTCTTTTTTGGATATTGGCTTTCACGTAGTCTAATAATTTTTAAATTATCTCTACTGGCTCTATTTTCCAGGTTAGTGGTTTTCCCAATGAGATATTTCACACTGCCTTCTATGTTTTTCATTTGTTTGGATCTGTTTAATAGCATCTTGATTTCTCCATTTACTCCAATCTAATTCTGAAGGAATGTTTCTCTTCAGTGACCTTTTGAGATTCTTTTTCCATCTGGCAAATTTGGCTTTTTAAGTCATTCTAATCCTCATTGCCTTTTTGAGCCTCTTTTGCCATTTGAGTTACTCTATTTTTAAGGTGTTATTTTCTTCTGTCAGGTTGTTGACTTGCTCATTTCATAATTTTCTTGCATCATTCTCATTTCTCTTCCCAATTTTTGCTCCACTTCTTTTATTTGGTGTTCAAAATCCTTCTTACAGTACTCTATGGCCTGTTACCAGCTTGTATATATAGGAACAAAACAAAGATGCTTATTCTTACCTCTATCATTTGACATAAATCTGGAAATTATAGCAATAAGAAAAAGAAGATAAGAAAACATAAAAGAAAAAAGAATAAGAAGAAGACAAATAATAATATGAATAGATTAAACTATCCCTTGCTAATGCTTTGATGGTTTACATAAAAATACTAGACAATCAGCAAAGATATTAATTTAGGCAATTAATAGTTTCAGTCAAGTAGAAGACATTTTTATAAATAATGACAATATTTAAGAGCCAATAAATAAAAGGGAAATCCCATCCTAAATAATGAAAAAAATGCATCAATTTTCTCAGAAAAAATCTACCAACATATACAACATACTTATACAGTTTCAGTTACATTGTACTTATTAAAGAAATAAAGAAAATTTAAATAGCTGGAAGACTATTCAGTGATCAGGACTCAACAATTCCAATAAGATAAAACTGACAATACTACAAAGTTAATTTATACTTTTAATTCTATACAAACAAATTATGAAAGAGATCCTTAATAGTATTTGATAAAGATATTTTTAAGAATTATTTAGAAAAAATAAAAATCTAGGATACCAAGGAAAATAATGAAAATAAGCAAGGAAGAAGGAAAATTAAAATTTATAGAGTTCAGATCATATCATAAAAGAGAAAGCAAAAGCAAATACCTGGTATTGGTTAAAATTACACAAATCAGTGGAACCAATAAATCTGAGGAGAATCAGGATAAATGGAACTTAATAATCCAGGATCTGATGAAACATAAAAAGAATAAATTTATTAAGAAAGAACTACTTAAGTGATTTTTAAAACTGTTGAGTAAACCAGAGAGCAGTTGGCAGAAATTTGGCTTAGAACACACCTTACATCATATTCCATAATAAATTTAAAATATATAATTGATCTTAATATTAAAATTCACAACACAAATGTGAAGAGAAGCAGATTTTATACCTTGTTGTAAGGGTTATGGGATTTAAAGATCTTCCATGCCCCGTTGGACTTGCTGACGTAGCAGGAAGGGGCGGAGCAAGAGGAAGCGGAAGCCAAGCTAGCGTTCCTGCGGTGGCTGGCGGTGGTGGCGATGGCGGCAGCAGCAGCAGAGGCAGCGGCAGCGCAAAGCCCTTTTTAACTTAGCCAGAATTTCTGCTAAGGACTCCTACTGAGGACTGCCAGGGGCCGGAGCTGCTGGGAGCGCGCTTCCAGGACGCTGGGTGGTTGCTGTGAGTGGGGAGAGGAGGACCTTTGCCTGAGGTAGCCTGTTCTGTTTTAAAGGCTTGAAAATGTGGGTGCTTTCTACTTTATCTACCTGTGCCAATATCATAACTACTCTGATGGTTTTCACTTTCTGGTTTTGGGACTCAGTCTTTTGGTATCTTAATAAATTTTCTAGTTTATTTCCCCATATGGCAAGCATGACGTATTTTGTAATGGATAATTATATCAGCATATCTGTAATCTCCATAGGCATTGCGAATATGGCATTGCTGATACACTTGTACATCTATGGAGCAAATTAAATCAATGGACCTAGGATCTGGAATTGAAGAGACGTAAAGCAAAATCCCATCCTTCAATAGACAATTGATCAAAGAATATAAACAAAGATTTCTTAAAGTAGAAATTGTTGATTGTCAATAAGTATATGAAAAAAATGCACCAAATCACCAATAATAAAAGAGATGCCAAGCAAAATAATCCTCAGGTTTCACCTTGCACTTGAAAAACTGTCAAAAATTATAATGATCCACATTCAAAGAGTTGTAGAAAAAGAAGCACACTAATGCATTGTTAGTAGAGCTGTGAATCATTGCAATAATTCTTGAAAACAAATTAAAATTATAAGAATAAAGCTACTAAAATATTTGTATTTTTTTGACCTAGTCATTTCACTAAAAGGCTTATAACTCAAGTATGCCATCAATAAGAAAATCTTTATGTACACCAAAATATAGCAGCACTTTTTGTGATGATTAAGATTTGGAAAGAGAGTAGATACTCCTTTTTTGGGCAAGGCAAAGTAACTTTGGTACATTGCTTTAATGGAATATTACTGTGCTGTAGGAAATGAAAAAGGAAGGGAAGCATGGGAAAAGATTTATATAAATTTATGCATAGTGAAGTAAGCAAGGTCAAAAAATAATAACAGACATTAATATTTTAGCCATATAAATGGAAAGAATAAGTGCCCACATAACAAAATCAAAACTTAGTAGTGCAAAATTATATTGAACAAAGATGCCTTGAAAGAGAAATAGGATATTCCTATCCCATCTCTTTTAAGAGGTAAGAAGTCCAGAAGAATTACATATTGTTCATATTTTCAGATATTTTATGCAACAATCAATTATGCTGATGTTTTCCTCCTTTTTGTCTTAAAAAACTATGAGATGGCTCCCTGATAGGAGGAGGAGGAATACAATGAGAAATTGGTTACTACAATGAAAACTTATTTAGTCCTTAATATATTTCATTATCTTAGAAAATATGGGTTTATAAATACAAAGATAGTATATAGTGATTTTCTATTTTAAAGGCTGATTTTCAAAATATTATTTAAATTAAATATATCCAAAATGTGAAATTATCTAGAAAGCCTTGTTAGTTTCTTCTGTCATGTCGACATAGATATATAGTTAGATAGATGATAGATGATAGATAATAGATAGATAGATAGATAGATAGATAGATAGATGATAGATAGATAGATGTTTGTTTCTGTGTGTGTGTGTGTGTGTGTGTGTGTGTGTGTGTGTATTGTATGTATCCTAAACTTGAGCACCTTTTCTGATCACTGTTTCAGCAACAAAGCCTTCTGGTAGCCATTTCCTTAGAATTACCATGAGAACTGTCATTAGCTAAAGACTTCCAATGAATAACAATTCCTCTTCTGTGCTAAATGTCATTGTTATAATTTATCATAGTTTCTTTCACATTCAGAACAAAAGTAGTTGGATTTTTATGCATTTAAATTCATTTATAAGTGAAATTTAATATTTAGCATTGAATAAGATGATAAAGAATAGACTGTAACTCTACATAAAGTTTCTTGATTTGCAAAAGACTAGCTTTAAAGATAATCTTGGCAAAATGATTCTTGCTGTTGCATTAATTGATATCAATTTTCAATTGTGGACCTCCTTCAAATATATTTTTATCTACTTTAAGCAATGATTATTCTGCTTAAAAAGAGAGGTACAATGCTTTCACACATGTGGGTGAGGGCACAATTCTAACTTTCTATATTTAACTTTATAAGCCATTTGGTAGATCAGAAATAAGTATTGCAGCTTTGAACAATTTGTGCCTGTTTAGATTGAGTGTTTCTCATAGTATGGGTCAGGAACCTTGACCATGAGGTCGCTGAAGAGTTTCAAGTGGGTCAAAGAGACTGTTGATGAAAAGCTGGGCATAGCTAATTAGCACAGCCACTTCCTTGCAAGAAACCAGATGTCAACACTCTGCACTGCCCACTTCCACCTCCTTCTCTATTGTCACCATTACCTGACCTTCATGCCCTTCTAGCCCCTCATCTCCCACCAACCTTCCTGATTCCCAACACTAATAAAAACAGGTCACAGTTCTTGTTAAAAGTTGATTACTTTAAATGGCATAGCAAAGAAAAAGTGATGTCTTCTCTTTATCCTTATGGCTTACGTATGAATATTTTAATTTATCTCTATATTTTTCTTTAACATTTTAGCAAAGCTTTTAATTGTAGTGGATGGACAATGAATTAAAAATAATTCTGTTCAAAACCAATATCTTCTGTTTCTTCACTTTTGTACTTTCAATCATCTTTATTTTGGATTTCAGGGTAACAGTGTATCTACTTACCTATTGTCTTCCCTCATTTTATTTCTCTGAATACACAGAGCAACCTTGTTAAGATGAAATTTAGATATTAAATGACAGAATTGGTTTTGGTATTCAGTGCTATTTCTTTGATTTTCAGCAATACCTCCCAAAATTATTTGACTAAATTAACATTTCCACTAACTAAAACAGATCTATTTCCATTAGAATTACAAAAGAGGATGAAAAGAATATATTTCAAAGGCATTTAAAAATCCAACCTTAATAAAGATGTAAAAGGAAAAATACAAGTATTGATATAATCAACAGATTAGTGAATTCCTTTTTCAACAGTTATGCCTTAGAATAAGTAATCTCTATAGCTGAGTGAATCCAAAAGAATAAACAGATAAGACCATGTATCTCTAAATGAACTGGATGCATTCCTTGGAAGTTTGTGGCATTTAAAATACTGTTTGCTTTACTTAACTTTTTTTTTCCCTGTAGTAACTTTTTTTTTTCCCTGTAGACAGTAAGGTAATATGGACAGATTCATTGAAAACTGTTAATGGTCCTCTGAAGATGAGCCATATGAGGGCAACTTGGCTAAGGGATACAGAAATGATAATATAGAGACTTGACATGACCAATTGGAAAATATAATATTTTTAATGTATTTCAAGGATATAATTCAGAGCTAACTGACGCTTAGAAGAGAGGTTCAGTTGTTCAGTGAAAGAAAAAGAGAAATACAGAGACAGAGAAGAAATAAAATTGAAAAAGCTGTATTCAACTACTATGAAAACTTGAAAAGATCTTAGCTTAAAAGGGCCAAGGTCTATCCTTCCCTTGGCTCCCCTCTGCTACCCTCCCTTTCCTTGCCCTTCCTTCTCCTCCCTTCTATTCCCCTTCCTTCCCTTCCCCTTCCCTCCCTGCCTCTCCTCTCTTCTTCTCTCTTCTGTTTCTTTTACCTGAGGGTGTTCTGTTCAAAGGAAGGTAAATTTTTACAGCCAAAAACTACCAGTTAACTTGGGGTTAGATTAACTTGGCTAGATTTCTTTCTCAAAGACCAAGCCTTAAACCCAATTCACTCTGGATCTCATGGATTAGACAACAATAGATACCTACCCAAGGGCCAGTTAATGGTTATTTTGGGGCCCTCTTGGCTCAGAGTGAATGTAAATAGTAACTATGTCTCTTTGGGGATTTTATTATTATTACTATTACTATTATTATTAGGGCCATCCCTTGACTCACTTCTTAAAAGGCCTATTCACTGAAGGGGCGTTGCCTCACTTAAAGTGAGAATCTGAAAAGACCGTAGTTTAAAAAGACCAGGATCTCCCATTGCATCCTGAGCCATCTCTATTTATTCTGATAAATATCTTGTCCCTGGACCCAGATGGCTCTGGAGGAGAAAGTGAGTCTGGTGACTCTGCACAGCACTCTGTCACTAAAATTAAAACCAGTTGCATATCATGTCATCATCTCCCTGATGTCATAGTCCTTTTTGAGAATGAAGGACAAACCACATAAAACATATTATTCCTCAGGGAGCCTGACTTTTACTTGATTTAAAAAATCTTCACTGTGTTCTTCCAAGAGGATTTTTGTGGCCTTGAGATCAATTTATATCTCCCTTTTAGTTTCACATGTAGGCATTTTGACATTTTTGTCCTCTTCTGAGATTGTGTTTTGATCTTCCCTCTCACTATAACAGCTTTCTATGGACAGGGCTCTTTTTAAAATTATTTTTTTGCTCATTTTATAAACTGGGCTCTGCTTCTGGAACATGGGTACCATTCCAAGCTTCTTGTACTGGTAGCCAGGGATGTGGTTTATATGCTGGGGCCTCAGGTGCTAGTGGCTTGCCCATTGCACTGGTGGGGGGTGGGGGGGAGCTCAGTCTAGTCATGTCTCTTCTTGCCTGGGTTCTGGGGTTGGCAATTTGCCTTCTGTGCTGGAGATCAAGGTCTCACAGTGGGCCTGCTGTGCCACTGACTTGCTGAGACAGGATAAAGGGGCCTTATTTGCTGATCTATGCTGTGGTGAAGAGTTTCTCTCAGTCTTGTCACCTGAACTGGGCTGTACTCCCCTTTTACCTAAGTGAGATACAATTTTCCTAAAGTCCTTCTAGGTTATCTTAAGCTGGAAAATTGTTTCACTCCATCTTTTTGTAAATTTTGTCATTCCAGAATCTGTATAGAGGCTTGATTTAATGTTGTTTCTGAGGGAAACTAGGGAGAGCTCAGGCAACTTCCTGGCTTCTCTCCACTGCCTTGGCTCTGGATATTAATGCATTATTGGTGGAGTTGTGAACTCATCCAACCATTTTGGAGAGCAATTTGGAACTATGTCTAAAGGGCTATAAAATTATACATATCCTTTGATCCAGTAATAACATCCCAAAGACATCATAAAAAAGGGAGAAGGACTCTCATGTACAAAAATATTTACAGCAGCTCTTTGTGTGGTAGCCAAGAATTGGAAATTAAGGGGTTTCCCTTTAATTGGGGAATGGCTGAACAAGTGGTGATATATGAATGTAAGCAAATATTATTGTGCTATAAGAAATGATGAACAGGTAAATTTCAGGAAAAAAGTCTGGAAAAGCTTTATGAAATGATGCTGAGTGAAGTGAACAGAACCAGGAGAACATTGTACACAGTAACAGCAATATTGTGCAGCGATCAATTATGATAGCTTTAACTATTCTCAGCAATACAAATGATCCAAGACAATTCCAAAAGATTCATGATAGAAAATGTTGTCCATATCCAGAGGAAGAACTGTGTAGACTGAATATAGATATAAACGTATTAGTTTTACTTTTGTTCTTTCTCATGATTTTTCCTTTTCTTTTAATTTGTCTTTCACAAAATGAGAAATATGAAAATATATTTAACATGATTGTGCATGTATAACATATCAGACTGCTTGAAGTCTTGGGACAAGGAGGAGTGTAATGAGGGAGGGAGAAAAATTTGCAACTAACAGTCTTACGAAAATGAATCTTTAAATGCAATTGGGGAGGGGGAGATATTATTAGGTGCCAAAAAAAAAAAACAGTTACAAAAAGAGAAGAAAAAATATTCTCTAGTCCCACTTTTAAAATAATTAGAAATACAAAGATCAATAAATTTTTCCTCATTCACTTCTGGGGATTTCTGCTCATATATTTTAAGACATTTTTACTCTTCAATTTTATGTTGATATTTATTTCAATTCAATTAAATATAAACCAGATATTTCCAGAGGTTTCAAATTTCCTCTTCACAGGCCAATAGCAACTTGCAAAAATATTGAGATGGAATCAGATAGAAATATAATTG
Organism: Petaurus breviceps papuanus; assembly: GCF_028583685.1. NCBI lineage: Eukaryota > Metazoa > Chordata > Mammalia > Diprotodontia > Petauridae > Petaurus > Petaurus breviceps. The sequence continues at coordinate 22,986,093 of NW_027185863.1, read as the reverse complement.
GGAAATGTTTAACAAATAAAAATATAATTTAAACATTTATAATATTAGCTATTATTCAAGTCAGTATATGGCCAGCAATGTTCCATTTCTATTTTAATTTCATACCATTTCATCAAGTGATCTGAGAATTGTTATGAGTTATTTTTTGTTTCACTTATGCTAATCTCCCACAATGCTAGTAACTATTCTTTCCCACTTAATATTAAGTAGGATACTTCTGTACAGCTTGATCAATTGTTGCTATAATCTTTACAAGTTTTCATTTCAAGTCAACATTACTACTACTACTACTGCTGCTACTAATGTTCATCCTTCATTTTTCAGAGAGGGGCAGTGACACCATGGGGGAATATCTTGATTTGCTGTGTGAATTGTATTTAAGTGAGAAAGAGTTGTGCAAAACAGTCAGCCTCATCCTCTCTTCCAGAATCACAGAAGTCCAGTGACGGGAAAAAAGTCAGTGGCCCATGACGCAGTGGATCATCTGGGCATCTTTCATGACTGTCCAAGCTTTAAGTGTTCCACAGAGCCTGCTTTATCCACCTTTGGAACAAATTGTTCTCATTCATTTATTCAAGTGGGGGACATCTTCACTTGCTTGTGGTAGACATCTCCCTAACTCACTAACAGGTTTGAGGCCCATCTGTTACCATCAACATGGTTTAGTCAGTCAACCTTGATTGTTTTTCTGGGTTGTGCACATGCTACAGTTTCTTGGAGTCACAGGTAAAAATTGAGTGACAAATAGATACAAAAATGGAGGAGCAGCCTTGAAGAAGGTTCAGCAAACCCTTACACTAGAGATTCACTGATTTTTAATAAACATTTATTCTGATTGACTGGTGTTTTTGGAGGGTACTCTTTTCCTACATGTAGAGACAGAAGTACATCTTAAAAGTAGACTAGGCTAACCCTCTCATTTTATAGGTACGGGAATTGAGTCCCAGTAAGGTTGCATTTTACTCAAGGTTAAAAGGATTGCTGTTGGTTTCCCAAAGTTTTGTCGTTTTTAAGTTCAATATTCTTTTGCCTATACCACACTGTCCCTTTGCTAAGTAGGGCATTGTCTTCAAACATTAGGAAGAAAAACTACCTTAGTCACTGAAGCAACTCTTCAAGGGATGCTAATTATTTTTTGAGATGTGGAAGACCAAGTATGTGTTTTGAGAGGCTTATTCCAGGCAACACCAAGTGGTTAATAATTATTTGTAGTTGTAATAATCACATGTAGTCGAGGCTTACCTGATTTTATTGTTTTTTCTTTTCAACTGAATATGATGAACCAAATATAGAGTGGCTTTGGAAGTTCATTAGAATTTATTTTGCCTTGGAAAGATCCATTGGATATATTTCAGTTGTCCTTCAGGGGCCCAGAAGAATTTTCTATGGAATTCCATTTTTTTACACTGAGTAAACAGAAATCTGGAGAGATTTCTTTAGATCTCTAGTTGTATTGCCTTTGGCTTATGGGAATTATGGAAGAATTTTTACCCAGAACAATTTGTTTTTTTTTATTTGAAGGTATAAAAGGGTGATTTCCTTTTGAACCCAGATGATTTATCAGTGTAGAGAGAGGTCTAAATGTTTTGGGAGCCACCTGGTTTGGAATTAGAGTTTCTCTGAAAAAGGGAACTTCAGATTTTGGATTTTCTATTTTTCCCCTTTCTGATAGTTATTTATTTTTTATTCAATTTTTATTTCCCCCTGCTACCCCCTTTTTTTCACTGTGTTTGGGACAGGTCTTTCTTAAGTACTACATAGCTCTGATAAACTGCACAAAATGCTATTTGTTGAATTCATACCATTTTGTATTCAGGAGATAATTTTTAATATCTGCCCGTAAATTTAAGGATGTAATCTGCATAATTTGATTGTTTTGAGACTCTTGTTTGACAATAGGGAAACAAATGAAAGGATGGATCTTAAGCCTTTCTGGGACACCAGGTGAATTTTCTGAAGAACTGCAGATATGAATGGAAACAGTAAAAATGTGCATCCCATCCAATTTGCTGAGGTCTGCAGATTTTTAACAGAGGAAGATTGTAATAAGGGAGTTAGCCCAGTCCACAACATATGCACAGATATTATCTGTCTGCTGCCAATCCAACACCTGAAACTTCAGAAGCTGTATTCAGCCATAATGAATCAGGATTAGTAGTATGTGATGATGAAAAGCTTTCTAATTACATTCAGAGACAGGACTGATGATGAAGGAAAGGCTGAGCCAAAATTATGTTTACAAAATGTTCAAATGACCAACCTCTCACTGCCTTCCCTGGTGACTTTCAATTGAGTAGGAATGTTCTGAGCTTCCTGCTGGTGGGGGAAGGAAGGGCAGCTGCTCTATCTTCCACCTGGTCACCATGTGTCTACAAATATATAATGCCTTTGTTTCTTTTCTATTTATTCTTTAGCCTATTTTAGATAAATTGCTGTCTGAAGGCACAATTGACTACGTTACAACCTGGTGGACTTCAAAAGGTCTGGAGTCAACAAGGGTTCCCCCAGTATTCACAGTCAGTCTGAGTCCACCCAAAGCAGTGGTGATGGCCAAATGCAGAGGAAGCACCTGCAAGTGAGTGTACAAAGCCATTCACCAAATCACAGTGGCAGCTTTGGAGATCAAGACCTCTTTCAATGGAGAGCAAAGATAGCTGTGGTCTCTACAAAGTCAAGAGTCCTTGATACTGAATAGATGCTACACTGAAGGGAAATTTCAAGAGGACTTCACAGAGTAGAAAGAGCTCTGGAAGTAAGGCATTTAGAGTTATCCCTTAGCCTTACGTTTTTTCTACGTATTTGCCTAAATACTTCTGCCCCACCTTCCCAGAGACCACTCTACCTACTCCTCGCACTGTTTTTTTTAGAATACCTGCTCCATAGGTAACAAACTTGCTCTCATTTTAACTTTTTTTTTTCCTTTCTGACTTCTTTTTCTGACCTAAACCTTTCTGACATAAACTCACTTAGACTTGGCTATATCAATATAATAGTTTCCCTTGCTACCTTTCAGTATTTTCACTTATAACTCTAAACTTACTAGTTAGTTGGAAAAGTAGGATTCTCCTTGTTCTATATTGCCACTTCCAGACTCTCCCTCTCTCCACCTCCACCACTTAGCAATCTTCCTTTGAGGATCATGCAGACCATATTTACCCCCCTATGAAAGTACTGGTAAATATTATCTACTGACCTCAAAGACACTCTCTTTCTTTCCTTAATGAGTTCAGTACATGGCTCATAGCCTTTCTGTCCTCCTCAAATCCTGCTCTGAGAGGACTTCAAAATACATTTTGATGCTCAGAAACCTTAACCATTCCATTCCTCATTGACTGATTTCTCATGACTTATTCTTGTAACCCAGCTCAGGTATGCACAGATACAACATCCATGTTTTTTTCCATTACTCTAAGTGTTCCTGGTAACACGTTCATGAACTTAAAAATTCCCTCTGACCTGTTCACAATCGCTTTTCATTCCACCCCTCCCTCTGCCTTGTAACCCCTAATCCTGTTCTTTTTTCTTCCTCTGTTGTCCAATTGTGCCACCCTCAGTACATGCGGAGGCTATCATCCACACAATAGCTATAATATCCTAACACGCCTACCTTGACCCCTGGGGAACCAACAGAACTCTACCTTTTCCTCTTCTCTTAATTCTTCTGCCTCCTTATCATTTCAAAGATCTTACCCTGCAAAACTCAATTTTGGATTACTCCCATTATCTGCTGCCATGGATCCTATCTGTGTTTCTGAATTAAGCAAGGACAAAAACTGCCAAAGTATGCTGACAGGGACCATTATAAATCTCTGATAGAAAAGTTCAACTGATTCTCATTGTGGCAAGCCAATCCTTATATAGTTTTCTAACCAATTCACTACCCCAATCAACTCAGCAAATTTTTCTAAACATTCCTTCCTTCCTTATATTTCCCCTGGTTAACCTCCCCTCATACTCTGAGCTGAAAACCTTGCCTCATTTTTCACGGAAAAGACTGGCCATTAGCAGACAGCTCTCTCCTATCCCCTCCTCCTCCTCCCTCACACATCCCTCAGATGCGTTCCATCACTCTGTCTTCTCCCACTTCTGTCTCACATAAAGACATGGTATGTCTCCTTGACAAGGTTAATCCCTCTACATACACAACTGATCCCATTCCATGCCATCTTTATCAGATTATCACTTCTATTGCCCCTATTCTTACTAATTTTCAAACTCTCCCTTACCACTCAACCTCTCCCTGTTCACTCCCCCAAACTACCCATCACCCTCTCTCTTCTCCCTTTTTGTGACTGAACAAAATTGAAGACAATCTAAAAAAGCTTTCTCAACTTCATTTTCTCTTAATCTCTTAATTCTCTGCAACCTAGTTTCTGGTAAAATCATTCAGCTATAATTATTTTCCAATGTCAGCAATAATGCCTTAATCATGACATATAATGGCCTTTTCTCCAACCTTGTCCTTCTTGACATCTGTTCAGCCTTTGACACAATCACTCTCTTCTTTCTAGGTTTTTGTGACAATGCACTGTCCTGGTTCTCCTCTTTGGCAAGACTCCTACATTCCAAATGCCTCAGTTTCCTCATCAGTAATATGGGAATAATAATAATGGCATTTTTACCCACGGTGGTTGTGAAAATCAAATGATATGTTTGAAGAGCGGTCCAGAAACCTAATATATAAATTGTATCTATCATAATCATTGCTACTACGACTACTGCTACTACTACTATTGCTCCTGTTGTTTCTGCTGCTACTACTCCAGCAACACTACTGCTACCCCCACCACCCCCACCCCCACTATCACCACCCCCCAAACCCCCACCACTACCGCTACCACCCCCACCACCCCCCCCCACCCCCCCCCCCCCCCCCCCCCCCCCCCC
>NW_027185863.1:22935958-22980806 GCF_028583685.1 Petaurus breviceps papuanus | reverse complement strand
AGCTCTCTCATGCCTCACCCCCCCTCCCCGCCACCCTGGCCCTCTCCCGGCCCCCTTCACACCCCCCCCTGTTCCCCTTCCCCCCCCCCCACCGCCACCCCCCCCCACCACTACCACTTTTCTTACTGTTCCTTCTCAGTCTCCATTGCTAGATCTTAATCTAGGTCAAGCCTTCTAGACATGGATATCCCCCAAGCTTTCCTCCAGGGTATTCTTATATTTTCCATATGTACTATTTCACTGTCTCTCATAAATTCCATTGAATGCAGTTATCATCTCTGTTTCTGATGTTTACTATATCTGTTTGTCCAGCTCTAACTTCTCACCAGACCTCCAGTCTGCAACTCCAGCTATCATTTAAACATCTAGAGCTAGATGTCCCATAGTGGAATTTGGCAACATTTTTGCTATAAAAGAACAAATAAAAATATTTTAGGCATTGTAGGCTGAGGCAATGTTCAGGTTATTATATAAGTATTTATATAATAAGAGGAAAGAAAATTTCTCTAAAAATTATCGACAAAATTAAAAATGTAAAAATAATAATAAGTGGGTACTTTTTTGTAATTCAGTGTTACTAAGAGGAGAATAGAATAATTTGAATGAGGATAAAATTTAATTTGAGCATCAAATTTAGTGCTCCCTATCATGAAAATAAATTGTAAATATCCATCTATTATTGTTGATTTATAATGATAGTGTACACATTTCATTGTTGAAATATCTTCCACACATATAGGTACTGCAAAATACTGATATCAGTCCATGAACCTATGATGTTAATTGACTATATTTATTGCTTAGAAGGCAACTATAGAATTATATTAGATATTTCTCTTGTTATTTGCCTTTTAGTACATGATTACAATGCAGATTAATCACTTCCAATGGAAGGCTCAGTGGATGATTCTCAATTGTACAATTAAATAAGTTTTGAAGTATGGAAATTTCTTTTTCACTTGCATTGAGGTCTAAAAAATCCTGCTGGGATTGTATTTTTAACTCAGAGTATAGAGACCCTGCAAATTTGTGTGAAAAAGGAGATTTTGCTTCTTGTTCTAAATTTTGAGAGCACACAGAAGTCAGAAAAAAATTTTTACATTACTTATTAGATATGTGAAAATAGGCAAGTCATTTAACTTGTCTGCTCTCCATGATTTTTTTTCTTTCTACCAATTGGCTGTGTTTCTTTAGCTAATCAAAAAACAGTCACTGGCTGACAGAAGACTAAAATGTTAAAGTTGTAGGGAATGCTACAGTTGTAAGGACACAGTCCAATCTCTTTATTTTACAGATGAGTAATTTGAGGTCCAAAGAAATGAGGTGTTTTGTCTGAGGTCATCTGACTACTTAGTGGGAGAAATTATTTTATTTTACATTAATGTTTTGCATAAAGTCAATAAGATGAGAGTGGAGAGAGACAGACAGACAGACAGAGTATGTGTTTGGTTCAGTGGTTCTTTATATAAGTTGTTTTATTTTTTGTTTGTTTTCCTTTTCTCTTGGGAGGGGTATATCTGATGCTAAAAAGATCTTAGTCCAAACTGAGTTACTGAACAGGTTTAGCATTTTTCTAGTTTATCCCTTCAGGATCAATGGTCAATTATTATTAATTATTTAAGATAATACCAAAATGATTTATATGTTTTAATCATTTTGAAAGGCAGTATGATTAGGTATGAAGGAACTCTGGATCTGGTGTCAGCAGAATTTTTAATTTTGACTCCACCACTCTATCCTCTTTGGGAAAGAATACAGAGCGATTTAATGAAGATTGGGAATCAAAAGACCATGAATCAATATTTTATTTTCCTAATTACTGCCTATATCGCTTTGGGCAAGTTTTAACTTCTCTGAACCCCAGTTTCCTCATTTTTTAAATAACTGTAGAATTAGATGTTTATTTTCATTTCTTTTTCTAAATCTGTGATGCCTGCTTTACTTTTTGCTTCTCTGTGCTTGTTCTTGTGAAATAGGAACTGAGAAATTAATTTAAATTCAAGCTTTCATCAAAGTTCACATAGGCCACTTCCTATGAAAGATTTCCGGTATTTCCTTAACTGTATAGTGCTCTGCCTCCTCAAATCACTTTATATTAACCTACCTGTCTTAACTAGTATATGACTTCCTTGAGGACAAGGACTGATTTGTTTTTTTTTAATTTCTTACTTTTCTAACCCCCAAGTCTCCAGTGACATGTAAGCTTCATGAGTTTTTGTTTTTGTTTTGCATATTGTATGTCATAGACTCCTTCTTAGAATGTCTTTAAATGAATAAAACAAAATACACAGTGTTATAAAGTAAACCAATTATACTGAAACATAGCTATTAGAATATATTTAAAAATCATGTATCGCAAGTAAAGAATTTCCACTCTAGAACCTAGTACAAATTCTAGAATAATAATGGGTAGCATTTGTATACCACTTTCTATGTGTCAGGCACCATTCCAAGGCTTTACAGTTGTCTCATTTAATCCTCATGGCAATCCTGGAAGGTAGGAGCTATTATCATCACCATTTTATAGGCGAGGAAGCTGAGGCAAACAGGGTTTAAGTGACTTTGCCAGGGAAACACCACTAGTAAGAGTCTGAGGCTAGATTTGAACTGAGGTCCTCCTAACTCCAAGCCAAGTACTTGATCCATTGTACCACCTTGCTTCTTTAAACATAAAAAGCTTTTAATATGTTATAATAGAATTTAATTGAACTGATATGAATAATGAGGATTGATAACAGTAGAGTTACTATTTTGAATCCCCAAATAGAGCAAATTTTCCAGCAGCAGTATAATTTTATGAATTTCTAACCACTGTCAAAGACTACCCTGGTGAACCTTGGGAAATGGTTCAGTTTTTCCTCCTGCTGGAACTCTATCTACACAGAACATTATTTCCACCCCATCCACTGTCCCTTCAATATCCAAATTAGTTACTCCCTTTTTCATTACCACTCAATTTCAACCTGTACCAGAAAAGCAAAATTAAACTAAATTTCCCTTTTTTTCCCTTAAGAAGGCACCCTATGTATTGACAAGGAATAACAATGAATCAAAAGAATCAAAGTCTATTTTTGATACATGCATAACTCCTGAAGGTGTGATAGACAGGGAAATGCAGAACTGAAAGTTGAAAGTCTGGAATCAATACGTGGTATGCATCTATTCCTCCAAAATTTCTCATATCAAAATATTTAACATAAGATATCTTCACCATGAGTCTAAAAAGTGAGTAGAAGGAAAAGAAAGTCATATGGTAAGGCAGTATTAATATCCAGCTCTATTACTGCGAATTAGGTGAAACACAAAGGAACAACATTTTTATCTCCTGAGTCAATCCCAGACTAGGCTCTGATGAATCCCACACTGGCATAAGATCAACAGGGAGACTGTCACAAACATATTAGCCTTCTGCACAGATGGTGTGCCTGTCTCCCTTTAAGTGAGTACAGGTGCAGCCTCTTACTATCAATATAAGAAATGTTGAAGCCTTTTAGCAGTATGTCTAGAGAGTTTATCTCAGGATTCCCTTGGGAAAGGAGGGGATTTTAAGTTATCCTATTATTTTTCTCCTAATACAAATGAACCAAAACTATGAAAGAAGAATTAATTAGGATGCTTGACCTTGATACGGAATGTCAACAGGTAAAATGGCCTGGAATTTGGTCAGGTAAAATGGCCTGGAATTTGGTCAGGTTAATATCTATCTCATTTAATCTATGCATAGGAAGGTGAAGAGAATTTCTTACAATATTATAGAATTTGAATCTGAGGGGGAAAAAACACCTCCTATATCATGCTTCTTTGGTTTTCTCCCTTTCATCTCTCTCTAACTTATGAAGAAACCATAGAGACCTTCCAAAATATATTAGACAAATAAATCTATTAATAAGAATTTACTAAGTTACTATTATTTGCCAGACTCTCGGGATACAAAAAATGAAATAAAACAGTTCCTGAATTTAAGGAACTTACTTTCTATTCTAGGAGATACCACACACATACACACATATACATACATACATTATACATGATACATACATACATGAACTATGGAATATACAAATACTATAAACAGAAATAAAATAGCAATTGTATGGTGCTTTAAAATTTACAAAATGCTTCACATAAGCAAACTGGATAAATGTTGATTATGGGAAAGGCAATGGCAACTAGGGGAAGTTTCATATGTAAAAGGTGGAACTTGAGTTATCTTTTAAAAATAACTTTATTGATATATTTTATTTTTATGTGACCTACATTTTCCACTTTATCCTTCTCTCTCTTTAGCTGAGTCTTGAAGGAAAACAGATATTCTGAGAGGTAAAGGTAAGGATGAACTTTACTTCAGGTATGGATGATTGTTGCAAAAGACAAGACAGAAAACTGGAGTGCCATGTGAAAGGATATCAGATTTATTGAACCATTTATTATCATTTTAAAAAATAAACAAAATTACTTCCATTGAAAATATACAAGCAATTTCCTGCTTCTTTGGGTAAAAATTACTTCTCTTAGCCTCACTGAATAAAATCATTCCAGCTTCATTTAAATAGGGTAATTCATATGGGGTCACCCCTTCTCTCCTTTACACATAGGAAGAGAAAATGACAATGAAATTCAATGTCAAAAAATTCAACCCAGGTAAGAGAATTCTTTGTCTGACAGGCATACATATTACAGAAGGTGGCACACACCAAGTTTAGCACTGATTACCATAATTCCCTTGCTCTCTTGCTCTTAAAGGTTAATGATTATAGGTAATTAGCTAACCTATGGGAACCAGATAGCATTATGTTGAGATAAATGACAGTGACAATAGTTATTAGCAGAAGCAAGAAACAGATTTCACACCAACACTTATTTTAAAAATGTTTTCCGAAAAGCTATTATGTATTTGAAATATGTGTGTGTATGTATGTATTTGAATTTGACTCAATCTTTGATGTTCCCATGACTAGAGACAGAGATAAATACAAGATGACATCATCTGAACAGGAAAAGCAAACAAACAAAACAATCTAGTTGTTGATTTTGGTTGTAAGGTAATATTCTTTAACATTCATGTTCATCCTAAGGCAGAAATGGGTTCTCCAACTGTATCTGATGGGTATAATATCAAACCTATCCTTCCCTGCTCCCACGGTTATAGAGATTGCTTCAACACCAAAGCACTTTGAGAACAGTATTTATTGAGTTTTCATCATTATCTTTCAGTAATTATAGAAAACTGATGAGATAGTTGGGGTGAACCCTAGAATTAACTTATCATTCTTATTTATGTGGAGAAGAAACAGAGCTATAAAAATTAAATATCCCACAGTTTGTGACAGAGATATGATCTGAACTTTAGGGGATGAGGGTGTACCACCAAGCTATCCTTCAAGGATGTTTGATTTGATGCCCAAAAAAGTCTGGACCACTATCTTTAGCCTTGCAGGTTGACTCAAATAATAAACATTTAGTTGCAGGAGGGAAGGAAGGGGCTGTCCCAACTTCCAACCAATCATATTGTTCCTTACCCCTCAGCTACATAACCAGTCATGTTGTCCTCATTATTCTGCCCTGTTCTGTTCAAACCTTATAAAAATGAGTTGTCTTCATCTCACGATCTTTTAGTTAACTGAGGCAGAGTCATTGATCCACTCTATTGTCAGGTAGTGCACTTGTTAATAAAATGTTATCTTGCTTATTGCCTAAATCTACCTTTGTTTAATTTCACTCACAACACCGTACTATGCAAAATCAGTAGCAACAACAACAACAAAGCGGGATTTGTAGGAATAAAGTGGCTAAGGGCAGAAAAACTAAAAAAATCAGTGACACATTAAAAAAGAAGGGTCTTTTAAAACAGCAGCAATGTTTTCTGTGTGCTAAATGGTAAAAAAAAATCATAATTACTGAAACAAACAAACAAAAATAGTGGCAATGTCCTTGGCCTTGGGCTACTGCTTGTCCTATGTTGTGAATCATACCAGATGGAAAAGTTGAAAGGTTGGGAGGGTATAGCAGCAAGCACCCTAGCATACACAGGATGTCTGCTAGCACAGGTTCTTAGACCTGCTTTTCTAAAGGGAAATAACTAAAAATGAGTTAACAATCTTAATTTAATCAAACATATATCATGTACCTAATTCAGGGGAAAAAGTCAGTACCCTGAACTTCAGAGGATACAAACAGAAGCAAAAAAAAATACAGAGAGGGAAACAGACAAGCAGACAGGGCTTCCAGCTGTCTGACCATTACATCACTACCTAGTCAGTTACCAGAGAGGGAAGCACCACCATTGGGGTTTTCAAAGTCAGGGGCTCAACAGCTGCCTAGAGTCTCATTTGGTCAAGTCATGCAACTCTTCAGAGGCACTATGCTTTGTAATCCTGCTGACTATGCCATTATGTAACACCAAGCACAAGCAACTTCCACTTTCAGATTATGAGCATAATGACTCTCCATTTATTCAGTAACAGATTAAGGGAAAACATTCGCAGAAAAGAGAAAAATCAAAATACAGAATAACTCAATTATTTAGTAAATTCTCAGTTGAATCACAAAGTATAAAAGTCAAAGTACTCCACCCTTGGGTAGCACATTCATTTGGTCAAACATAATCTTAAGTCCTCAGTCAAATCACAAAGTACAAAAGTTAAAGTACTCCACCTCTGGATAGTCTCAATTGGAAATTAGTTTCTAGTCATAAACAAAGTATGTTTATTTGGGTAGTCATGAAACACAAAGGCCATCCACCCCTGGGTCACAACTAAGTTCCAATATCATCACAGCATTCAATACCTAACGAGAGGTCTCTTCTTCATCTTGACCCAAGGCAAGTTCTCAGCAGGGAAGACAAGGCTTCACAAAGACACAACATAGATAACACATTACCAGTGTCCTCTTCAATTCACTCTCTGCCTGTGAAAGGAACTTAGATGCAACAACAAGGTCTGAGGAATTAGCACAAATCAATCAGTGCAGTTCCAGGACCCCTGAAAACATCAACAAGACCCTCCTCCAGGATTTCTGTAAACACACAACAAGAAAATCCTCTTTCAGGGCTTATGAACCAACAAGGTCCCAGAACTTCTGCAACAATAGCAACATCTTCCATCAGCAGAGGAATCTGACAAAGTAACATCAAAACATACAGACCACAGTCATGCTTCCTCCCAGGTCAGTCCTCAGTTCTCATTTCTCTCTCTCCAGTAGTATCAGCAGCCTCCAGATGCTGACTCCCAGAAGTTCTTCTGGACTATCTCTGCTTGGGCCTCTCTCTCTGTCCCCAGCACCAAATCCTCCCACTTCAGCCCTGTCTTGTCACATAAACAAGTCCATCCCATTGTGGGGTTCAAATTCCACTACCATTACAGAGTGTAGACTTAACCACCATGGGGAGTAGGAAAGGGTTTAGGAGCTGACCATCCTTTTTCAGCACGTTTGTACTGCACCACAAGATATACAAAAAACATTGCACTTCGAAAAATATCTAGTTTGCTGACAGAAATGGACATGGGAAGAGTTGCAGTCATTGGGATTTTGTGAAGTGGACTAATTATCTGTTTTCTTTCCCTGTTTGTTATGGATAAAATCACAACTAAGCAAATATAAAATTAGATTTATGTTTAAATCATTCCCCCATATATCAGTGGAATCAGAACAAATTCTCATTTTCAAAACAAGTATTATCACATAACTGGGTTACTATCAGAAGCCATGAACTATGCTCGATGCCAGAGATTATAAGACCAAAAAAATCATTTCCCTCAAAGAGCTACACTTTAATAAAAAAGGTACACAATATACCCAGACAAGGAAATATGCAATGAATATAAATTCAATATAAATGAAAATAATAAAAAAAATTTTTGAAAGAAAGAGAGAACAACTGAAGAGATAAGAAGAGACTTCAGCACAGGTCACACTTGAATTCTAAGCATTCTTACACGTACACGAGGAGGAAACAAATTCCAAACATAGTAAAAAGTCCATTTAAAGACATGAAGGAAAGAAGTGGCATATTATACTAGGGAAATAACAGTAGATTATTAATTTGTTTAAGAACAGAAAATTACAATTAAAAACCCATGGATTTCCTACAGTTTCTGTGAATTATTTGAGGTACTTATATTCAATTAGAAGAGCATAAATAACATTGGACTCTGGAGAACTCTAAAAGACATGTAGTAGAATTTTTTTCAGGATTAATCTTCTTTACACTACTGCCTGGAAATAGTGAGGTTTTTTTTTTTTAATGAATGTCTAATTAGGAACGTCTTAAAGGCCAACTATATTGGCTACTTTCCCATGAAATCAGAGGTAATGAGAAGAAAAGTAAAACTTATTCATGGTATCATATTTGACATTTCACTAGATATTTAATTTTTGCCATATTTAAGTGTATGAAATACCAGTTTACACCCTTCTAAGCCCTTTCATTTGTCTAAGAAAAAAAAAACAAAAAAACACACAATGCAAATATCACAAGAATCAAGTGAAATGACAATAATCTCTGACAATATAGCTACTCTTTACAAAGTTCTAATCAACAGTTGGGATTATTTAGAGGCAAATACATTAAAGTGTACAGAATGGGAAAAATGAATTAAAATTGTTGAAGCGAATGCCAGGTTTCTGATTTTAGTTCAGATAAAGGCTAAATTCAGAGTCATTTCACAACCCACCTCCCTCCCCTTGCCCACCTCAGCCTAGGTAGGAAAAGAAGTTGCAACTCTTTTCTACTTTTAAATATTGTAATTCTAATTTCAATTCACCATTGTGCTGTCATATGTGACATTTGTCATATATGACAATTATGATGTCATAGCCTAGGCTGCAAATGTAATTGCAGACATTAAATAATTTCTAAAAAAAAATTCTAATTAGAATGTGATTATTCTGAAGACAAATAATATTCCCCAATTTTATTTTTCAAAATTTAATAACTTGATACCAACCTAATATACAATGATCACTTCTTTATATTCTAAAAAATCTTATATCATCCCTATAATGCTCTGGGAGTTTGACATATTACAAACAAACATTTTATATCATGGATTTTTCATCTAATAATCAATTATACAGTCAAGAAATTACATTGACAAGTTGCATTTTTAGAGTTGCCTCCTTTGTCATGTTATTGGTCCACTACTTGAATAAGACTTAATTTAAAAAAAAATCAGTCATGTTAATATTCTAATGTGGAAGGATGGGTGTTTTAGATGCACAATATTTTCATATATATGCATCTATACATACATATACATATACATATATACATATATATATATATAATTTGATGTTCAGAATAAAAGTTTGCTTCATTTTCTTTAACTAGGAATTTGCTTGTATTATTTAGCTATAACGGGTTTAGTTTCTTAGAGGAAAAGAAAATGAATAGGAATTCTAAGGAGGTACACCTCCCTTGTTCATCCATGCAATTTAATATTCCTTATAATTTCTTTTATCTAGTTTTTCAGAAAGGTGGTAAAGCTTAGAATTCTGAAATTATAAGTTGGTTTAGACTTTTCACTATTAGAATAAGCCTAGTATTTAAGCCATACAAAATTATTTTCAGAAATGTTCAATTCTTTACCAGTCACTAACACAGAATAAAGGAGTATATATAAAGACTAAAAGAGTTTTTTAAAGTAAAATATATTAGAACATTATTCAATCCTTAAAATTAATTCTATACCCTTTTTGTTCCCTGGCAAGGACCTAAATAAGATATCACTTGAACTTCCCAGTAAGGAAACATAGATGATGAACTTTCTTAAGAGTTCAAGGTACTAACTAAAAGTTACCCCTCAGTGCACTACTACACTCTTAGCCGCTTTACCAGTTGTATTTAATTTAGAGTGCTCAGAAAATTTGATTAACAAAGAACAGGGGCGGAGTCAAGACAGCAGACCCATGGCTCCAGCTTCCACCTTCCCCAATCCATGTTAAAAGGGGACTCTAAACAAACTTTGGAGCTGCAGAACCCACGAAATGACAAAGAGAAGCTAACCTCCCACTGAAGAGAGCCCAGCAGGCTGGCAGGAATTAGCCAGCACAGTGCTCTGGGAGCCAAGCCCCAAACCAAGCATTTAGCCCCAGGACGGGCCTGACCAGCCACCGGCCAGAGGGACTCCAGATCAGAAGCAGATGTGGCCGTTTCCAGATTCATCAACACATGGACAAAGTGGGAAGTCAGTGCAGTCTGGACTTTAGGGACCAGGAAGTGGGAGTGCGTGGCTTTTGCCCATGGGCCAAGATGCAGCACAGCCAGCCAGCACCATGTCGCAGTTTCAGCTCCTGGCCTGCAGAGTGTAAGGGGACCAAGCACCAGTCTGAGGGGTAATCGCTCTTGCTTTAACCTGCTTGGATATGGATTGCAGTCTAGGGTGAGATACTGGGGTGTATGCCCAGCTTGCCAGAGTGTGTGGAGACCTCAGAGAGGGCACTCATCTAATACTTCTGGCAGCTGAGAAAACCCCAGTGTTTGGGACGGAAGCTCCCCTGTATGGTGGCAGAGTCCTACTGTGGCAAAAAGCCCAGGGGTCAAGTGACTGAGGGGTGACATGACCAGGCAAAGGAAACAAAGCAGACAGAAGATTCCAACATTAGACTCCTATTTTGGGGACAAAGAGGAGCAAAGCATGGAACAGGAGGAAGACAGTGAAGTCAGAAAAGGAAAAGCTTCACCAAAGCTTCAAAGGAAAATACAAGCTGGTTACAGGCCATAGAGGAACTTAAGAAGCAGATGAGAGAAGTGGAGGAAAAATTGGGAAGAGAAATGAGAACAATGAAAGAAAATTACAAAATGAGAGTCAATAGCCTGACTAAGGAAAATCATACCTTCAAAAATAGACTAAATCAAATGGCAAAAGAGGCTCAAAAAAAGCAATGAGGAGAAGAATGCCTTAAAAAGATGAATTTTCCAAATGGAAAAAGAATCGCAAAAGCTCAATGAGGAGAATCATTGCTTCAGAATTAGATTGGAGCAAATGAAAGCTAATGACTTTATGAGAAATCCAGACGAAGTTAAAAAGATCCAAAGAAATGAAAGAATAGAAGGCAATGTGAAATACCTCATGGGAAAAACCACTGACCTGGAAAACAGATCCAGGAGAGATAATTTTAAAATTATTGGACTACCTGAAAGCCATATGAACCTAAAAATCATCCTCCTGGAAGTTCTCAAAGAAAACTGCCCTGATGTTTTAGAACCAGAGGGCAAAACAGAGGTTGAAAGAATCCACCAATCATCTGCTGAAAAAGATCCCAAAAAGAAAACTCCTAGGAATATTACAGCCAGTTTCCTGAATTCCCTGATTAAGGAGAGAATATTACAAGCAGTCAGGAAGAAACAATTTCAATTTTGTGGAAACACAATCAGGATAAGTCAGGAACTGGCAGCTTCTACACTGAGGGATCGAAAGGCTTGGAATATGGTATTCCAGAGGTCAAAGGAGCTGGGATTAAAACCAAGAGTCACCTAGCCAGCAAAACTGAGTATCATATTTCAGGGGAAAATATGGTCATTCAGTGGAATAGAGGATGTTCAAGCATTTTTGATGAAAAAACCAGAGTTGAATAGAAAACTTGACATTCAGATACAAGAAGCAAGAGAAGCATGAGAAGGTAAACAGGGAAAAGAAATCATAAGGAACTTACCAAAGTTGAAATATTAACATTCCTACATAGAAAAACAATAATTGTAACTTATGAAACTTTTCTCAGTAGTTGAAGGGAATAGAAATATATGTCTATATATGAGGGTATATGGGCATATACACATATATGAATGTGTATATATGTTTTCAGGTATACATAGATAGAGGGCACAGGAACGATTTAACAGGAAGGATGATACTTAAAAGGTGACATTAAGAGGTGAGAGAGGAATATAATGAGAGGAGATGGGGAGAGACAGAATGGGGATATCTCATATAGAAGAGGCAAGGGAAAATGGTTATAATGGAGGGGAAAAATAGGAAGGCAAAAGGGAATGGGTCAATCTTATTCCCATTGAATTTGGCTTGAGGGGGGGAATGAAATAAACACTAAATAGGGTATCTCACCCTCCAGGAGAGTAGGGGGGAAGGGAATGAGAGGGGGGATGATGAAAGGGAGGACAAGTTGGGGGGGGAGAGAAATTGGAAGAACCCACTTTTGAAAAGGGACAGGATCATAGCACAGCCTAGAACAAGTGGTAGGTGGGATAGGAGGGAGGGAAATAAAGTCAGTCTTTTACAATATATCTACTATGTTATTGTTTTGCGTTAGCCACACATGTACAACCTATACTGAATTCCTTATCTTCCCAGTCAGGGTGGGTGACAAGGGAGGAAGGGAATAAATCTGGAATTCAAAGTTTTAAAATAAAATATTCAAATATATATGTATATATATATACACTATTATTAATACTATTTTACATGTAATTGGGAAAAAAGATATACAGGCACTGGGGCATAGAGATGCACTGGAAAAGTCAAAAGGGGTATAGGAGAATATGTGGGAGAGAGCAGATTGGAGGAGGGGCTATCCTGTGGGACTGCTATTTTGGGACAGTGGGTAGGGGAAAAACAGGGAGAAAATTTGTAACTCAAAATCTGGCGGAAATGAATGATGTAAATCAGAAGTTAATAAAGCATTTGGAAAAAAAAGAAACAAAGAACATCTTTATGAAATGAAAGTGATTTTTATAAACTAGCCTTTAACATTCACAACTATGGAATCCATCTTTGTATTAATGGTATATCATTAGCCTACTACCCATGCATATATTACTTAAGTGATTAGTGTTCAAATGTCTAATATTACCTGATATCTAAATTATGAATATGCAAAATAGATTTGCGAATTATCATAATATTTTAGACCCTGAAGCTCAGATTGGTAATTTCATTTGTCTAATACATTTTCTAGTTGTGTCATCCTGGGCAGTTTGCTGTTCTTCAATGAAATATAGATTACTCACCTGTTGAATGGGGATAAAAATATAAACTACTTCAGAGATTTTTGAGGAACAAACAAGATAATATACATAAATAATTTCCTAAGCTTAAAGCACCATATAATTGTCAGCTATCATTCCTAGTAGCAGTAGAAACTAGAGCTTCACCTAGAATTTAGGCCATCTGATTTTTAGCCTAGTCTCATGATATGCAATAATAGTGAATAAAGGAAATATACAATTAATAGTGGAAATGTGAAGAAAATTTCTTTTCTAAAATGCAGGGACAGGAGAATTAAAAAAAAACACACTTTTATGAATAAAGTGCAGTTATAGCTCCAAGTTAAAAAATTCTATTTACATGCTGTAATAGACCACTTTTGTACCACATGCAAAGATCTAGACAATTCTACCTATAAACTAAGTATTTTCAATAGGGGAAAATAATGAACTACGTTGCCTTGGTATCATGATGCAGAAACAAATGGTACTTTTTTTTTGGTTTTTATTAATTTGTTTAATTTTACAAGATTCATTTTCACAATTCCTTGAGTTTCAAATTTCCTCTCCCGCCCCCTTGACCCCGCCCCCCCTCAGGCGGCATACAATCAAGTATAGTATCTGCTAGTTCTTACAAATTAGGCATTAGTCAGATAATAAAGAAGGATTGCATCAGATGGAATGAACAATGGGAAAGAGGAAACAAAACCAAACAAGAAAAAAAAAACAGGTAGTTTGCTTCACTCTGGGTTCAAACTCTGTTCTTTCTCTGGATGTAGACATCTCTCTCCATCATGATTCTTTTGGGGTTGACTTATAGCCCTGGATTGCTGAGAAGATTCCAGTCTATCAAAGTTGGTCATCACACATACGGCGTGTCTGTAATTGTGTACAAATTTCTCCTGGCTATACTGTTCTCATTCAGCATCAGTTCGTGTAAGGCTCTCCAGGTAAATATGAAGTCCATCTGCTCCTTGTTTCTTATTGAACAATAGTATTCCATAACATGCATATATATACCACAACTTGTTCAGCCATTCCCCAATTGATGGGCACCCTCTTAATTTCCAATTCATTGACACCACAAAAAGAGTTGCTATAAATATTTTTGTACATATGAGTCTTCTTCGCATTTCTATGATCTCTTTGGGATACAACTCTAGAAGTGGTATTGCTGGAACAAAGGGTATGAAATTATTTATAGCCTTTTGGGCATAATTCCAGATTGCTTTCCAGAATAGTTGGATCAGTTCACAACTCCACCAGCAATGCATTGGTGTTCCAATTTCTCCACATCCTCTCCAGCATTTGTCATTTTCCTATTTTGTCATCTTAGCCAATATGACTGGTGAGATGTGGTACCTCAGAGTTGTTTTATTTGCATTTCTCAAATCAATAGTGATTTAGAACATTTTTTCATATGATTATAAATATCTTTAGTTTCTTCCTCTGAAAAGTGCCTGTTCATACCTTTTGACCATTTATCAATTGGGGAATGACTTGTATTTTTATAGATTTGACTCAATTCTCTGTATATTTTAGAAATAAGTCCTGTATCAGTGAAATAGGTTGTACAAATTCTTCCCCAATTTTCCACCTCCGTGCAAATCCTGGTTACATTGGCTTTGTTTTACAGAAGCTTTTCAATTTAATGTAATCAAAATTATCCATTTTGCATTTTATAATGCTCTCTAATTCTTGTATGGTCATAAAGTCTTTCCATTTCTACATATCTGACAGGTAAACTATTCCTTGCTTTCCCAGATTGCTTACAGTTATCAGCCTTTATACCTAGATCATGCACCCATTTAGACTTGATTTTGGTATATGGTGTTAGATAATGGTCTATGCCCAGTTTCTGCCACACTATATTCCAGTTTTCCCAGCAGGTTTTGTCAAATAGTGAGTTCTTATCCCAAAAGCTAGGGTCTTTGGGTTTATCAAACAGTAGATTACTGTAGTCATTGACTGTTGAGTCTCGTGTACCCAATCTATTCCATTGATTCACTACTCTATTCCTCAGTCAGGACCAAGTAGTTTTGAGGACTGCTGCTTTATATTTCAGATTAAAATCTGGTATAGCTAGTCCACCTTCTCTAGCATTTCTTTTCATTAATTCCCTTGGTATTCTGGACCTTTTGTTCTTCCAAATGAATTTTGTTACTATTTTTTCTAGTTTTATAAGGTAGTTTTTTTTGTAAATTGATTGGTGTGACACTAAATATATAATTTAATTTAGGTAAAATTGTCATTTTTATTGCATTAGTTCGACCCAGCCATGAGCAATTGATGTCTTTCCAATTAGTTATACTGACTTTATTTGTGTGATAAGTGTTTTGTACTTGTGTTTATATAAGTCTTGGGTTTGTTTGGGCAGGTACATGGCCAAATATTTTATGATGTCTACAGTAACTTTAAATGGGATTTCTCTTTCTATCTCTTTCTGTTGACTTCCATTGGAAATATAGAGCAATGCCGATGATTTATATGGCTTTATTTTATATCCTGCAACTTTGCCAAATTTATTTATGTACTCAAGTAGTTTTTTACTTTATTCTCTAGGATTCTCTAAGTATATCATCATATTATCTGCAAAGAGTGATTGCTTGGTCTGTTTTTTGCCTAATTTGATTTCTTTGATTTCTTTTTCTTCCTTAATTGCTACTCCTAACATTTCTAGTACCAGACTGAATAAGAAGTGTAATAGTGGGCATCCTTGTTTCACCCCTGATCTTATGGGAAATGCTTCTAGTTTCTCCCCATTACATGTAATACTTGCTAATGGCTTTAAATAGATGCTACCTATTATTTTAATCCATATTTATCCATTTATTTCTATACTTTCTAGGGTTTTAATAGGAATAGATGTTGTATTTTGTCAAAAGCCTTTTCTGCATCTATTGAGAAAATCATAGGGTTTATGCTATTTTTGTTGTTGATATGAGCAATTATACTGATGGTTTTCCTAATATTAAAACATCCTTGCATCTCTGAAATAAATCCTACCTGGTCAAAGTGTATTATTCTTGTGATAAGTTGCTGTAGTCTATTTGCTAATGTTTATATATTTTTAATTTTTGCATCTATAATCATGAGGGAAATTGGTCTATAATTTTCTTTCTCTCTTTTATCTCTTCCTGATTTAGATAGCAGTACCATATTTGTGTCATAAAAAGAATTTGGTAGGACTTCTTCTTCACTAATTTTCCCAAATAGTTTGTAGAGTATTGGAATCAATTGTTCTTTAAATGTTTGATAGAATTCACTAGTGAATCCATCTGTCCCTGGAGATTTTTTCCTAGGGAGTTCACTGATGACTTGTTCAATTTCTTTTTCTGAGATGGGGTTATTTAAATAATTTACTTCCTCTTCAGTTAATCTGGACAACTTATATTTTTGTAAATATTCATCCATTTCACTAAGATTTTCAAATTTATGTGATACAACTGAGCAAAATAATTTTTAATTATTGTTTTAATTTCCTCTTCATTAGTGGTAGATTCAACCTCTTCATTTTTGATAATAATAATTTGGTTTTCTTCTTTCTTTTTTATCATATTGACTAACAGTCTATCAATTTTATTGTTTTTTTCATAAAACCAACTCTTAGTTTTATTAATTCAATAGTTTTCTTAATTTCAATTTTATTAATCTCTCCTTTGGTTTTCAATATTTCTAATTTAGTATTTAATTGGGGATTTTCAATTTGTTCTTTTTCTAGATTTTTCAATTGTATGCCCAATTCATTGACCTCCCTTTTCTCTAATTTATTCATGTATGCACTCAGGGATATAAAACTTCCACTGAGAACTGCCTTTGCTGCATCCCACAAATTTTGGTATGTTGTCTCATTGTTGTCATTCTCTTGAATGAAGTTACTGATTGTTACTATGATTTCTTATTTGACCCATTCATTCTTTAGGATTAAATTGTTTAGTTTCCAATTAGTTTTTAGTATGTCTTTCCATGGCCCTTTATTGCATATGATTTCTATTGCATCATGACCTGAGAATGATGCATTTACCATTTCTGCCTTTCTGCACTGAATTGTAAGGTTTTTATGTCCTAGTACATGGTCAATTTTTGTGTATGTGCCATGTACTGTTGAGAAGAAGGTATATTCCTTTTTATCCCCATTCAGTTTTCTCCAGAGATCTATCATACCTACCCTCTCTAAAATTCTATTCACCTCTTAATCTCTTTCTTGTTTGTTTTGATGTTGGATTTATCAAGTTCAGAGAGTAGGAGATTAAGGTTCCCCACTAGAATAATTTTGGTATCCATTTCTTCCTCTAATTCCCTTACTTTCTCCTCTAGGAATTTGGATGCTATACCACTTGGTGCATATATGTCAAGTAATAATACTGCTTCATTCTCAGTGGTGCCTTTTAGCAGGATGTAGTTTCCTTCCTTATCTCTTTTAATTGGATCAATTTTTGCTTTTGCTTTATCTGAGATAAGTATTGCTACCCCTGTTTTTTTTTTTTTTTACTTTAGATGAGGCATGGTATATTTTACCCCAGCCTTTTTACTTTTACCCTGAGATTATCTCTCTGTTTCAGATGTGTTTCTTGTAAACAACATATTGTAGAATTATGGTTTTAATCCATTCTGCTATCTGCCTCCATTTTATGGGAGAGTTCATTCCATTCACATTCACAGTTATAATTATTATCTGTTTCTTTCCCTCCATCCTATTCCCTTCCCTCTTTATGCTTATATTTTTCTCCTCTTCTCCCTTCCCCTCCTTAATAGTTTTCTTTTTGACCACCACCTCCCTCAGTATTCCCATATCAGCCCCCCACCCTTTTCCTCCCCTTCTCTCTTCTTTCTTCCTTTCTAACCACCCCCCCCCCTTCCATAGCCCTTTCCCCTTCCTACTGCCTGTAGGATATTTTTATACTTAATGAAGTATGTTATTTCTTCTTCACACCAAGAGTGGCAGGAACAAATTTCATGCGAAGCTCCTCTCCCTCCCCTCTTTCCCTCTGTTATGATACATTTTGCATCTCTTCTCCTTAGAGTCTTATGCTTAACTGGTTGTGCTATTACCTCCTTGCACCAGAACCAGTGAAGGAAAAGCTCATATAATACTCATTTCCCTCTCCTATAGTGTTTTTAGACTTCTTTGTGTAGTATAATATACCCTTTTCCATTTCATTCATTCCTCCTCTTCTATTGCAGTCCCTTTGTAGCCCTTAATAAGATTTTTTTTAATCGTCATTTTCTGTAACTTATACTCATACCCTCTACTTGTCTATAAACAGTTTGCTCTTATTAAATAACAGGGTGTGTGTGTGTGTGTGTGTGTGTGTGTGTGGTGGGTGGGTGAGTGTGTGTGTTTTCCTTGTTTATCTTTCTATGTCTCACTTGTGTCTCATAATTGGAGGTTTAATTTTCCATTGAGCTCTGGCTTTTTCATCAGGAAGGTCTGGAAATTGTTATATCATTGAATGACCATCTCTTTGCCTGGAAGAATATGTTCAGTCTCTATGGGTAGGTGATCCTTGGTTGTAACCTGAGCTCTTTTGCCTTGTGAAAAATTGTGTTCTACTGCCTCTGATCTTTCAGTGTAGTGGCTGCCAAATCCTGTGCAATCCTCACTGTGGCTCCTTGATATTTGAATTGTTTCTTTCTGGCCGCTTGAAGTATTTTCTCTTTTACCTAGCAGTTGTGGAGTTTGGCCACAACATTTCAAGGACTTTTCAGTTTGGGATCTCTTTCAGGAAGTTTCTGGTGGATTCTCTTGATTTCTATTTTACCCTCAGGTTCTAGTATCTCAGGGCAGTTTTCCTTGATGAGCTCTTAGAGGATGTTGTCCAGGCTCATTTTTTTTCATCATGATTTTCTGATAGGCCTGTGATTCTCAGATTATCTCTCCTGGATCTCTTTTCCAGGTAAGTTTTTTATTTTACTGCTTTTTCTAATTTTTCATTCTTGTTGCTTTGTTTGACCAATTTTTGGTCCCTCATAGAGTTATTTGCTTCAGTTTGGTTGATTCTAGTTTTTAGCAAATTACTTTCCTCAGTTAGTTTTTGAAGCTCCTTTTCCATATCACACATTTTTCTTTTTAAGAACCTGTTTTCTTCATTATAATGTTTTTCTAATTCTGCAAATTTGATTTTAAAAGAATTATTCATTTGGTCTTCTATCCTCTCTCATTTGGTTTTCAAAGTTCCTTGTGAGCTCATCTAGGAAAGCTTTCTGTGCTTGGGACCAGTTCCCTGTTGATGCTTCAGCTGTGGGTGTGGAGTCCACACTGTCTCCCTCTGAATTTGTTCCTCCCTCTGAGGATAGTAGGACTCCAGAGTCTTTGTCTTTGCAGTCTGCTTTCTACCCATTTTGCGGCAGGACCCTAGCCATGCCCTTCCTCTAGGGTTCCAAAGCCTTTACTGTTTAGGGTTTTGCCCTGGGACAATAATTACTGTTTTCAGGGTCAGAGTGGATGTTGGAGAAGTTGGGGTTAACTCTGCCATCCTGGTCCTTGGAGGTCCTGATAGGTGCTTTTTACATTTCTGGGCTATGGAGTGGTAGTCCCAGGAGTATTTCCTGCCCCTGCCAAG
Organism: Petaurus breviceps papuanus; assembly: GCF_028583685.1. Taxonomy (NCBI): domain Eukaryota; kingdom Metazoa; phylum Chordata; class Mammalia; order Diprotodontia; family Petauridae; genus Petaurus; species Petaurus breviceps. The sequence goes on along the minus strand of NW_027185863.1, from coordinate 22,961,306 downwards.
GGTCCTGCATTTTATTCTTACCTTGCTCTTTCCAGTCCCAGACCTTTGGTAGTGGCCCTTGTGGTTGTTGGGACGATTTGCCTCCCTCGTTGATCAGGCCTCTGTGTGCCATGCCATCCTAGCCTGCCTCCCTCAGTGCACTGCGCCCTCGGCTTCCGGGCCTGCCTCTCTCAGCCACAAATGGTACTTTTAAAAGTAATATATTTAGTTTTGTAATTAATTTTTCGTTACTAACTAATTTATTCATTTAGCAACTTTTTATGAGCATCCTGCAATGCAATGAAGTATGATAAGTCAGTCGCTGAGAAGTACATTAAGAAGAAGACAGTTCTCTGTTAATTTCATTCATAAAGAGAATTCCCAATGAGAAAACTTCTTATGCCAGTTTGGGTCAGTGTCTCTGTAGCCCAAAAGGATGGCGTGGGGGGCAAGAGGGAGGAAAAACAAAACCTCACTGAAGGAGCAGTGACTTGTCCAAAGTCTCTCAGACATCATAAATCAGAGATAGGGCTTGAGTGGAAGTTTATCTCTTTATGCTACCTGACACTGTCGATGTGTATTGACAAGTATAATATAAATTACATCCTTATAAGTACATAAGTATTCTAAGCTCAGATTAGTGATCATTGAAAAATTATAGAGGATGGTGGAGACATATAGCAATAGAGAAAGTAAAGGTGTCAATTTACAAGAAATAGAAATTACTCTCAGGAAGAAATTTCTACCAGGGTCAATTAACATTTCTCTATAACTTGTGATTGCAGATAAAATTGAGAAAATTTATATAGTTCATTGATATTGAGAGGTTAAGTGATTTATTCAGTGTCACTCAATCAAAGTTTGAGAGTGGAAACTTGAACCCAGCCTTCCTGATTCAAAAGTTAGCTATGCCACCATGTCAATCCAATTCATAAATTTCAAAATTTAGTTCTACAATGGAACTTTTAAAGTCTCTAGGCCAACTGCCTGATTATCTATGTATCTATGTATCTATCTATGTATCTATGTATCTATGTATCTATCTATCTATCTATCCATCTATCTATCTATCTATCTATCTATCTATCTATCTATCTGTCTGTCTTTCTGTCTATCTATCCATTTATCTATCTCTATCCGTCAGTCTTTCTCTCATCTTCTCTTGTTCCCTTGCACTCATCAGTAAAGGCAGAGAGAGCCTTATAGAAATGACAATCTGTGAAAAAGATAATTTGTTAAAATCTGGCTACAAATTGCTGGGAACAGGATTTATATAATATTAGCCCAATGTACATATGTGCACAGAATATGAACTAAACCAAATTTTCTTTCAGGTTACAAAGTTGAGCAGAACTGCACTGCTATATTGATTTCTTTAAACTCATGAAGGAGAGCCCCTAGAGCTGGGTGTTTAGCCCTTCTGGAAATGTGCTGGTGACATTTGTCTCTTCAATTTTATTCAATGTTCCAGTGAACAAATTCTCTGGCAATCAAATTTATTATATTCCAGTGAACAAACTGAAAAGCCTAACTCTGGTTTGTGGCATAGTAAATGGGTGTCAGAAGCAGATTGCTGCCATGAAGGTGACCTGGGTAGTGGAGGAATTTAAAAATTTTTGTTTTGTGGTCAAATGAAGGCCATAAAAATTGCTGTATTAATGTAACAGATATCCAGCACAATGAGGAGCTATATAGCCTAAAGAAAACTACTGCGGAAGACTTACTTGTTTGTAATTTTGTGGAAGAACTCACTACTATCATAGAACAGGATAATATTATAATTAAAGGAAATTAGCACTGAGACAAATAGAACTGTTGCTCACCCAGAATGCCTAAAACCAATGAATATAATCCTGTTGTCAATTCTTTCATCCTTAAAAGTTTCTGTTTTGACAGCCTCTTCAAACAGCACAAGAAAACTAAATGCATCAAATCACCCTCCACCCCTGTCTATCTCATCTCTTAATAATAAATCAGGGATTCTGGGAAGAGAAATGAATTCTTTCACACTGTAGCTATACCATATTTTGATGTGTAATACTTCCTGGTCTTACTCAAATTCTGAACAGAGACTGCAGAAACAAGGACAAAGAAAGAGAGAACTTATGGGATTGTCCTCCTTCGTGCTTCCTTCTTTTTTCCTTTTCATGGCCCAGTAAAGTACCTTATCCATGGTAACTCTTCTAAGAATATTTTGGAAAAATAGATGTGTGAAGAAATTCTCATTCAGGGGGAAGGAAATCTATACAGTAAAAAAAAAAACATCTTAGAGATTAAAACCTGGGTATTTAAATAATGTTCAAAAATATTAGCAATTTATATGACTATCTTTCTCTCTCTCCCTTTCTTTTCTCCTTCCTTTCTCTCTTCCTTCTGTCTGTCTCTTTGTCTCTGCCTCACTCTTGCTCTCTCTCTTTCTCACTTTGTGTTATTTGTTTTTACCACCATTCTGGATTGGTGGTTTCATTAGTACAAGGATCTCTGTAAGGAAAACCCCTCTAAAGATGCAGATCTCTAACTCCCCTGAAACTCAAAGTTTTAGAGAATTGCTTCTGACATTGAGAATATAAACAACTTGTCTAGGCATATATAATCTGAAGTGTCAGGGGAGAAATTTGAGTCCAGGTGTTCTTTACTTCAAGACTTGCTCTATTTCTGCTATAACACAGTCCATCTTTCAATGTGTTTATCAAGACAGTTATGCCAGATTAATTTCTTCCTATGACAGAAATAGGCCTTACAGTCAAGAGGTATGTTGCCCCATCTATCTTTATTCACTGACTTCTGACTTTATCCCACATAACTTTCTTATTGAAAATCTAGGCAGATCAATATCTTGATAATTGACATGCTAGCAGGAGTAATCGTTTTGAAGCTTTCATCCTAATGGCTGCTATCAATGACTCCATGGCAATCTGGGAGTATACTTACAACAACAACAACAAAAACCCAAAAGTATCATACTGCTTATTTCCAAGATGTCCCTAGCCTTTGTGTCTTCATCTAGGTATAAATATTAACTTCTTGAGAGCAAGAATTTTATTTGTTTGAGCTTTGCATTCCTAGCACCTAGCAAAGTGCCTGACAAGTAGAGGGGCTTAATACATAAAATGGGCATGAAATGGATGCAAATAAAGGTATTAAGAAAATAATAATTAATAGAAATATGAAAGGTACTAATTTAGGAAAGAAAAGAATCAAATTTACAATGCTTAAAAAACTAGAATGAAATTTAACAAGGACAATTAAAAACTAGTACAGTAAAGCATTAGTACACATTCAACTCCTCCATTCTTGTGAAAAGCACAGAATGTGGGAAAGGACTAAGTAAGGAAAAATTTAAAAGAAAATGACATAGAGTCAGTCTGTCACATATCAAAGACGAGCCACAATTCACTCTACTTGTGAAAAGGAAAAAAGGTATAATACTGAGATGTAGTTTGAAAAAGAGAGAGTATGACACAAAATAGTGTGTTAGTCATCCTATTAACCTCTGCTTTTCTCAGGTTCTTGTTAGAGGATAGTGTCTGCTTTTGGTGACTTATTCAAAGGATGTGGAAAAACTGGAATGGGTTCAGAGAAACCTAAAAAGGATGATTAAAGGGATATAAAATAGGTTCTATGATGCTAGAATAAGAAGAGTCATTTAGCCTAGAGAATAGATAGTTAAGGCATAATGATTACCATCTTCAGATTTCTGAAGAAATTTTATGAGATGCTAGACTTTTGTTCTTCAAGTTCACAGATGCCCAAACAAGTATCTGTTCTTACATTAAAACAATAAACACACACACACACACACACACACACACACACTCAGAGGTTGAATGGTTGTTTCTTTAGAGGACCTGCAAGTAGACATTTAAAAGAATTCCTTGACAGATTTGTAAAACAGAATGAATGTCTCATTTGAGATAACATTAAGAAAGGAATAATTGTGCATCCCAAATAGTTTAGGTAATAACTTTCTAAAAGACAGTGGGGTGGTCCCCAAGCCCTCTAAAAGTCCCTTTCAGCTCAAGGATTTAATATACATTGCAAGTTTTATGAAAGAGTTGTTAAACACTGTCCAGATGATCTGTATAAATATTTTCTTTAACAAATAAATTTTCAAATGTTCTTGTGAGAGTTGTGATGAATATCTTTAAAAAAATAAATCTTAGGACAAAAAAGACAAGAAAAGTGAAGTTTAAAATATTTTTTAAAAGTTTACATCATGGGAAGAGGTAGAACTATCTTATCACAGTTATTAAACAATTTTAGTTGATGTATTTCCTCGGGCTTCAGATAACCAACTGAAAGTGACATAAGTTTACAAAACAAAAGCAAATTTAAGTAGGTAATGAGAAAATATTATTAACATTCCGTAGGTAAGGAAACTAAAGACCTCCATCATACAACTAGAATACTTAGGAGAGCTGAGGTTTCCATTTGAAACTCCTTAGTCAAAGAGAATGAGCCTTTCCACTAGTCTAGAGGTGCCAATATCCTAGCCAGCAGCCACAAGCTGTGGGCAAACTCTGGAGTGCAGCTGAATCAGATTAAAATGTAATTGGGATATGTTTAACATATAAAAAATTATAATACAACATAGATAATGTAAATTTCTGGTTTTCTAATTCAATATTCACCCAGAGAGATCTATTTCTATTTCTATTTGACATCACTGGACTAGACCACACAGGACTTTCCAAAACACCAGCTTCACTGATGGGATATAAAATAACTCATTCCCACCATCTGAAGAATGAAGGAGATGTAGATATTGTTCAGTCAATTTATGCATTATTACTTGAAAAAGAAATAAAAATTCTTGAAATTTGTATGAGAATGCATTTCCTGGTCTTTAAGAAATTCTTTCAATGTAATCAATCTATTAATCAACAAACATTTACTAAGGCCTTCCTGTGTGACAGGCACTCTTGATCACTAAGCCTAAGAAAAAGTCATCTGTGAGGTGATGTATGTGGATGATTTTATATACATATGTATATGTATATATATATGCACACACACACATATATGTGTGTGAATATACACATATATTTCAATTTAGCAGAAAAACAGACTTGCAAATAATTCTAAATGTCAGTATAGATTCCTTGAGGTTCCTAGGAGAGCTGAAGTAGAAACCATCTGCTTCCTAAGGAGTAGATCCTGGATGAATAAAATTGAAAAGGGACAGAAGGAAACAAAACTCAAAAGAAATTTGTAGTTGCAAGTAGCTACCATGGCTGTGGGGGACTGTGGTTCCTTCAGGCCTGGAATACTTCATTTCAGGCCCTGTCTTGTGGTAATTTGCATGGCTTCCTTTAGACAGTAATTAGTTCAACCTGAGGGAGAGCAATCCTGTAGACTAAGGAACAGTCATAATAACATGGGCCACAGTCCTTGCATGAAGTTGCTCTTCTTAGCTCTCTTGTTCTCATTATTAGCAGTTCCAATGAAAGGTTTAATAAAGGTCGTTGAAACTGATGGCTTTTATATGAAGTTTCTGGCTATTCTGTGGATTTGGTTTTACCCCCAGTAATCCTGCCCTACATTACAATGGATAATCAAGAAGATGGAGAGGTTTCAGACCAGAGAGGCCCTGTGGCCTAATTATCAGCTTTCCCATGGCAAGCTCACTAGCCACTGGGAATGCTGGAAGGGGTGATTCTACTCAAGACCTATTTAAGGATGTAGAATTTTAGGACCCTGGAAAATCACCAGGGCTAGGATGAAAGGATAACTTTCAATTGTGATTGACTTCCATGCCTTATTGTTGAAGAGAATAACATGTTACTTCTTTCAAGGTGATGAAAATTTATAGATGCCTTTGTCATGGCATTGGGAATAAAGAAACTGGGGAAAAAGATTTGGGGAGAAGTCAGGTAATGGGGTTGACAGCATCATTACAAGCCTGATGTGTTGGAGTTCATATGATATGCACTGATTAATTTGGAATACTGAGACATGGCACACTCCCACCAATGGAAGATTCTAAGAATTATAAGAATCAGTTCTTTGTACAGGATGGTACAATATAGGTGCTACAATGTAGAATATGAAAGTAATTGGTGTTCTTCCCTGAGTGGTGCTCAATAAATTTTGTTGACTGACTGTTGACTATAGGTATTTTATGTACTGTAGTAGGCAGCCTATGAAAGAGAAAATCAGGTGAAAGTAATAATTCATCAGATGCATTTGAAATGCATTTTATGGACGTTTTCTTCAGGCCAGATGCTACATTTTAGGAGGCTCATTCTGAAATTATTTTCAGTGTTTTTTGTTATCTTCCTTTCATTAGCTCTTAACCATCTGTCACCCTGATGACAGTTTGATGAGAGAACTCTGATGAATGCCTTGATGCTATTAAAATCTTTCTTTGCATCATTTTTTTTTACCAGTTGAGATATTTTCAATCAAAATTTTGCTCCCCCCCCTTTTTATTGCTTTGGCCACTGTTAGCTCCCCTGATTAACACACATACATACACACACACACACACACACACATACACACAAACACAGAAATCTAGCACTGATTTTGCTAATGGTACTGCTACTTTTTTGTCTGCTCTGCTTTTCCCTCAGGCAGATTCTCTGTTCTTTGCAGAATTGGCATTGTTCACCCCACACCACAGCTCATTTACTCTATTTTTCTCCTGTCACACTAATGGCTCCTGAACTGTTTATCTTTCGCTACTCACTTGTCATTGATTTCTTCCATAGGAAATTCAGAGCATGAAAATTCTTATCTTCACTCTGCATCATGTTGATTTGGGGAATCTGCGCATAAATGCAATGTTAGAGAGTGCACTGCACTCTCTTAAACAGGCCTCAGGATCTTCATTACCAAAAACAGGCACAGGGGAAGAAATGTACTATCTTATAACTCTATTTTATTAAAACAAAAAAAAAAACTTGTTTGACTGCAAGTCCTAGATCACACCTGTGCTGGTTAATTGGGGTTTCATTACTAATATGAGTGATTATTTATCCACATTTTCTATTAGTAGAATCATAAAATCCCATCATTAAAACTTTTTCTTTATTGAAAGACTATCAAAGTTGCAACTGAATTGTCTGCCATCTGACTGGACTATTGAAATAGATTCTTAAAGGCCTTCTTTCTACTCCTTCCAATTTTTCATTTCCATGCTGACATACCAATCTCCCTTATTCATAGGTCTAGTCATGTCATTACTCAGCTCCAGATTTTAAGTGGCAACTGGTTTATGGCCAACTAAGGTTATTTTGTGTGATATTCAAATCCTATAAAAACTAATTACAATTCACCTTCCTAGTCTAATGTCTAAAACTACCCCCTTGCTATTCTATTATCCAATCATACTGTATAGCTCTCTCTTCCTGAAATATACTTGTGTACTTTCCTGCTTTAATGCTTCATTGCTTGAGGTGCCTGGGACAGTGGAAGTAGAACCTATCTGCTTCTTAAGAAGCAGATGCGTCTCATGTCTCAAATGTTCTTTTTAATACTAAGTGCCTGTTGATTACCTACCTATCTTTTAAGGTTAAATACATATCATCACTTTAAAGTCTTCCTCAATTTCTTTTTTTGTGAGTAATTTCCTTCCTCCAGCCCTAGACATCACAAAGAAATTAAGATCTATCTAATATTGCCAGTATGTGTAAAGGTGAGAACCATATTTTATGTGAACTTTGTATTTTCCCAGTTCACTGACACTATGTTCCGTCCCTATTAAGCACTTGATTATTGCTTGTCAAATTGAATTATTTACTGGAGAAAGAAGAAAATGTGCTATAGATGTAAGGGGAAGCTCCCTTTCTTTTTTGTAACTTAGAACACACGTGAGATCTTCATTGTTTACTCTTTCACCAAATTGTTCAGATTTTAGATTCTCCCCAGTTTAATTATTGCCCTTATATTTAACATGTGCCAGAATCCTCAGGATTCCTTCATCAATCCCAACCCAAATGGAGTAAGGTGTATGTGTGTGGGGACGAAGACAGGGGAGAGACTTTCTTTATAGATAACATGTCTGAGGTTAATGTCTAGAACACAATTTTACTCCTAGTTGATCAGTTAGAAATCCATTGGCTAACAGAATTTAGAGGACTATTCACAAAATAAAGTATCTTTGGAGCTTCTAAGTTCCTTTTAACATCAGTGTGCAAAGTTATAATCTGAAATAAATATATCTCTTTGTTTGGCAAAACACATTTTCTAGTCTTCTATGAAAAATAAAACACAGAGGAAAATATCACATTTATATCTGTTTTCTAGTAATAAAATTTGTTTCATGCTGTAAACTTGGACACTCTAAGGATTTAAACTGGGTTGAACTGCTACCAGATCTTTGTAGAACTAGCTTTGTTTACCATAATTTTTCTTTTTGATACGAGGTTTATTAAGCAAAGAAGATGCTCCAGTTAACTGGGGATGCTAGGCAGCACAGAGAGAGCAAAACATTATTTACTAAAAAGAAAAAAATATTACTCTGTAGATGGTGCTTCTCTCCTATTTGCTGACATCGGCAAATATTTAGTCAATTAAGAAAGAACAGAAAGGATTGCATAATATATAAAATAACAGAAAAAAATAACAATGCTGTTAATAGTGTCCTAGTTATAAATATAATTTTATAAAAGAGACATTTATTTTTATTATTCTAGACTGTATTAGAAATATTGACAAGGAAAAAAAAAACTCAAAACTCTCTGCCGTTATTTAAGTAGAAACATGTATCTGTGATGAAAGTCTTACAATTGTGATCAATTCCAGAACTTACAGCTATTCTCAGACTAAAGCACATACTAAATATGGGATATAAGGATTCTGAAATGTCTTGCCCCCTCTGATCATTAATTTATTTGTTAGTATAAAGATTTTGCAATGTTATTACTATGTTTCACATGCCTTCTCCTGATTCACTATAAAAGTAAAGGGAGGGATGTAGGCAATCATTTCCAATACATGTAAAAAAATGACTCTAAACAAACTTTAGAGCTACACAACCCATAAAAGAGAGAAACAAATCTCCCATTGAAGGAAGCCCAACAGGCCAACAGGAAGGTTCTATCACACTGAGCTGGGAGCTGAGCACAGTCCCAAGTGACCCACGCAATTCTGGCCCTAGAGCAGCCCTGACCAGCGGCCGCTGGAGCAGACCCCAGGAAAGTTAATCAGCAGCAGCTGTGGAGGTTTCCAGACTTCTCAACCCATGAACACCAAAGACAAAGTAAAGGGTCAGTGTGGAACTCTGTTGGAAGGGGGGGGGGCAGAAGAGTGTGGTTCAGCCTCTGTCCTCAGGGCAAGAAGTGGCAGAGGCACAATGGCTGTGCAGCTGCCATGGCATGGCTGCCTCAGGAACTCCTGGCCTACAGATCTTAGGGGAAGAAACCAACCAACCTGCTTGGATCTGGATCACAGTCTTTCGTGGTAGTCCTGGGATGTGTGGCCAATGAGCCAGAGGTTATGGGGGCTGTAGAGAGGGTGACCTCCTCATAGCTCTGGCAGTTGAAAAAGCTCCAGCAATTTGGGACAAAGCTGTCTTTATTCTGGAAACAGAGTTCTTCTGGGACAAAGAGCTCAGAAGTCAAGTAATTGTCTGGTAATATGAGCAATCAGAAGAACCACAAACAGACCACAGAATCCTTTTTTGGGGGGAAAAAGGATGATCAAGGCATGGAGCAGGAGAAAGGCAGCAAAGTCAGAACTCCTGCATCAAAAGCCTCCAAAAAATATGAACTGATTACAGGACATGGAGGAGCTCAAGAAAGATTTTGAAAATCAAGTAAGAGAAATGGAGGAAAAATTGCGAAGAGAAATGAGAATTAGGCAAGGAAACCATGAAAAGTAAGTCAACAGCTTGCTAAAGAAGACCCAAAAATACACTGAAGAAAATAACACTTTAAAAAATAGACTAACTCAAATGGCAAAAGAGACCCAAAAAATCAATGAGGAGAAGAATGCCTTAAAAGGCTGAATTTGCCATATGGAAAAGGTATTTCAAAAACTCACTGAAGATAATAACTTTCAAAATTAGATTGGAGCAGTTGGAAGCTAATGACTTTAATGAGAAATCAAGATACTATAAAACAGATAAAAACAAATGAAAAAATTGAAAGCAATGTGAAATATCTCATTGGTGGGAGTAGAAGCACGACCCTCCCGCGGCTCCGGCTTCCACCCTCCCCAATCAATGTAAAAAGGGGACTCTAAACAAACTTTGGAGCTGCAGAACCCACAAAATGACACAGAGAAGCTAACCTCCCGCTGAGAACAGTCCGGCAGGCCGGCAGGAATCGGCCAGTGCAACGCTCTGGGAGCCGAGCCCAGCACCGTGCCAAGGCTTTAGCCCCAGGGCAGGCCTGACCAGCTGCAAGCCAGAGGGATTCCAGATCAGCAGCAGCTGTGACCGTTTCCAGATTTGTCAATACATAGATACGAAGGACAAGGTGAGAGGCCAGTGCAGTCTGGACTTTGGGACCCAGTAAGTGGGAGTGCGTGGCTTTTACCCCCGGGGTGAGAAACCACTGAGACGCTGGCACAGCCTGCCAGCGCCACGTGATGGCTTCAGCTCCTGGCCTGCAGAGTGTAGGGGGACCAAGCACCAGTATGAGGGGTAATCGCTCTTGCTTTAACCTGCTTGGATCTGGATTGCAGTCTAGGGTGGAGGTCCTGGGGTGTGTGTCCAGCTTGCCAGAGCGTGTGGAGACCTCAGAGAGGGCACCCATCTAATACCTCTGGCAGCTGAGAAAACCCCAGCGTTTGGGACGAAAACTCCCTTGTCTGGTGGCAGAGTCCTACTGTGGCAAAAAGCCCAAAAGTCAAATCATTGAGTGGCAAAATGAGCAGGCAAAGGAAACAAACCAGATAGAAGATTCCAACATTACACTCCTATTTTGGGGATAAGAAGGAGCAAGGCATGGAACAGGAGGAAATCAGTGAAGTCAGAACTCCTGCACCAAAAGCTTCAAAGGAAAATAGAAGCTGGTTACAGGCCATAGAGGACCTTAAGAAGCAGATAAGAAAAGTGGAGGAAAAATTGGGAAGAGAAATGAGAACAATGCAAGAAAATTATGAAATGAGAGTCAACAGCCTGACTGAAAAAAATAATACCTTAAAAAACAGACTGACTCAAATGGCAAAGGAGGCTCAAAAAGGCAGAGGAGAAGAATGCCTTAAAAAGTCAAATTTGCCAGATGGAATAAGAATCTCAAAAGCTCACTGAGGAGAATCATTGCTTCAGAATTAGATTGGAGCAAATGGAAGCTAATGACTTTATGAGAAATCAAGATGCTGTTAAACAGATCCAAACAAATGAAAGAATAGAAGGCAATGTGAAATATCTCATGGGAAAAACCATTGACCTGGAAAATAGATCCAGGAGAGATAATTTAAAAATTATTGGACTGCCTGAGAGCCATGACCAAAGTAAGAGCCTAGAAAGCATCCTCCAGGAAGTTCTCAAAGAAAACTGCCCTGATGTTTTAGAACGAGAGGGCAAAATAGAGGTTGAAAGAGTCCACCGATCACCTCCTGAAAAAGATCCCAAAAAGAAAACTCCTAGGAATATTATAGCCAGGTTCCAGAATTCCCAGATTAAGGAGAGAATATTACAAGCAGCCAGGAAGAAAAAATTTGAATATTGTGGAAACACAATCAGGATAACCCAGGATCTGGCAGCTTCTACGCTGAGGGATCGAAGGGCCTTGAATGTGATATTCCAGAGGTCAAGGGAGCTGGGATTAAAACCAAGAGTCACCTACCCAGCAAAACTGAGTATCATGTTTCAGGGGAAAATATGGTCATTCAGTGTAATACAGGACTTTCAAGCATTCTTGCTGAAAAAAACAGAGTTGAATAGAAAATTTGACATTCAGATACAAGAAGCAAGAGAAGCATGAGAAGGTAAACAGGGAAAAGAAATCATAAGGAACTTATCAAAGTTGAACTATTTTTTTTGGGGGGAGCAATCGGGGTTGAGTGGCTTGCTCGGGGTTGCACGGCCGGTTGTTGTTTCTGGGTGTGGTGCTGGGTGTCTGGGCCCGGATTTGAAGCTCTTGCTTGCTGAGCCACCTGGCCAAAGTTGAACTATTAACATTCCTACATGGAAAAACAATAATTGTAACTTATGAAATTTTTCTCAGTAGTTGAAGGGTTTAGAAATATACATATATATATATATATTATATATATATATATATATCTTTATATGAGGGTATGCGGGCATATGAATACATATGTGAATGTGTGTATATATGTTTACAGGTATACATAGATAGAGGGCACAGGACCAATTTAACAGGAAGGGATGATACTTAAAAGGTGAAATTAAGAGGTGAGAGGAATATAATGAGAGGAGATGGGGAGAGACAGAGTGGGGCAACTATCTCATACAGAAGAGGCAAGAGAAAATGGTTACAATGGAGGGGAAGAATAGGAAGGCAAAAGGGAATGGGTCAACCTTATTCCTATTGAATCTGGCTTGAGGAGGGAGGGAAATACACACTAAATAGGGGATCTCACTCTCCAGGAGAATAGGGGGAAAGGGGATGTGAGGGGGGATGATGGAAGGGAGGACAGGCTGGGGGGGAGGGAAGTTGGAAGCACCCACTTTTGAAAAGGGACAGGATCAAAGTAGAGAATAGAACAAGTGGGATGTGGGATAGGAGGGAGGGAAATATAGTCAGTCTTCTACAACACATCTACTATGTTATTGTTTTGCATTAGCCGCACATGTACAACCTATACTGAACTGCTTGTCTCCCCAGTGGGGGTGGGTGGCAGGGGGGGGAAGGGAATGAATCTGGAATTGAAAGTTTCAAAATCAAATATTCAAATATATATATATAAAAGAAATATCTCATTGGTAAAACCACTGAGCTGGAAAATAGATCCAGGAGAGATAACTTGAAAATTATTGGACTACCTGAAAGCCATGATCAAAAAAGATCCTACACACCATCTTTCAAGAAATTATCAAGCACAATTTCTCTCATATTCTAGATCCAGAGGGCAAAATAGAAATTAAAAGAATTCACTGATAACCTCTTGAAAAAAAAATCCCCAAAAGAAAACTCCTAGAAATATAATAGCCAAATTCCAGAGTTCCCAGGTCAAGGAGAAAATACTGCAAGCAGTCATAAGTATTGTGGAAAGACCTAGTAGCTTCTACATTAAGGGATTGAAGGGCTTGGTATATAATATTCAGGTGGTCAAAGGATGCTACAGGGGAAAATATGATCATTCAATGAAATGGAGGATTTTCAAGCATTCTTATGAAAAAAATAAGAGATGAGAAAATTTGACTTTCATATACAAGAAGCAAGAGAAGCATGAGGGGGCAAACAGGAAAAAGAAATAATAAGGAACTTATTAAAGTTGAACTATTTACATTCCTACATAGAAAAATGATAATTGTAACTCATAATACTTTTCTCACTATGAGGATAGTTGAAGGGAATATATATGTGTGTGTGTGTGTGTGTATATACATACATATGTATGTATGTATAGGAGGGTGTATATTTATATAAATATATGTGAGAATGGGCATATGTATGTTCATGTGTATAGACAGAGGGCATAGGCTGAGTTGAATATGAAGGGATGGTATCTAAAAAAAATCAAATTAAGAGGTGAGGGAGGAATTTATTGGGAGAAGGAGAAAGGGAGAAAGAGATTAGGGTAAATTATCTCGTATAAAAGAGGCAAGAGAAAACTCTTACAATGGAGAGGAAGAGCAGGAAGGCGAAAGGGATTGGGACAACTTCATTCTCATTGAATTTGGCTTAAGGAAGGAATAACATACACACTCAATTGGGTATCTTACCCCACAGGAAAATAGGGGGAAGGGAATAAGAGGGAGGATGACAGAAGGGAGGGCAGATGGGGGCAGAGGGTAGTTAAGAAGCAAACATTTTTGAAAAGGGATGGGGTTAAAGGAGAAAAAAAATAAGTGGGGGCAGGATAGGATGGAGGGAGATATAGTTAGTCTTTCACAATATAATTAATATTTAAATGATTTGGGTAACTACACATGTACAACCTATACTGAATTGTTTATCTTCCCAGTGGGGTCAGGTGAGGAGTGAAGAAGGGAAAAAAAATCCGGAACTCAAAATTTTAAAAACAAATGTTTAAATATTTTAAAATTAGTTTTTTTACATGCAACTGGGAAACAAGATATACAGGCACTTGACTTCTAGAAAGTTAGAGGGGTGATATGGGAGGATATAAGAAAGAACAGATTGGGGGAAGGGGTATTCAATAGGCTTGCTATTTTGGGGTGGGGTTAGGGGAAAGACAGGGAGAAAAAAATTATAACTCAAAATCTTATGGAAATGAATGCTGAAAACTAAAAATAAGTAAATTAATGTAAAGAAAAAAGAAAAGAAAGGGGGAAAAATCAACCTGAATACAATAATGGAGATTTTTATTTTGAGATAGCTGAAAAGACTGTTGCTAAGTTCAAATGCATCTTGCTTTTATTCTCTGCTTCAGCTGCTAGATCCTTCCTTCCACATACACACACATATTACATATTTGCATACGTGTACATTATTTTATATATTTGTGGTTCTCGGAGTCAGGGTAGGTTTTATGAATTTGCAAAACTTCATTGATAAGAAAAATATTGAAGAAAAGTTGGGAAACAAGATGGTGTGAAGGTAACCAAGTGGACTATAATAGTTGGAGTATCAAAGGGGGAAGAGGAAAGGATATTTATAGTCAAAGAAAATATCAAGAGTACTCTTCTTTTAATTTAGTATTTAATTTTCCCAGTTGCATGTAAAAACACTTTTTTTACATTTGTTTTTAAAACTTTACACTCCAACTCTCTCCCTCCCTCCTCCTTACCTCCCCACCCCATTTGGGAATGCAATAAATTCCATATAGGCTATATACGTGCAGTCATGCAAAACATATCCATAATTGTCATGTTGTGAAAGTAAACATAGAAGAAAAAGTTTCAAGAAAAATAAAGTAAAAATTATGCTTTTTTAGTGAAATTTAGTGAAATAGTGAAAATTAATCCCTAATCCTTCATGCACTGTCTCAGCATCCCTCCCCACTCTCCCCCCACATTATGGAAGGGAAACACTGTCAGACTTAGAGTTGTATTCTGGGATCTACTCACCAAATCCTTTGTGTCTCTGATAGCACACCTATTCCCTACCTTACTATATTCTCTAGTAAGAAAGAGTAGAACTCACTTTTGGTAACCACCGAGGCACTGAAAGAGAGATGTACTTCAACAGTGCTCTGTAACAGAGAAAACTAGGTCAAGGCACTTGTTGGACCTTGAGTTTGTGACTGCATGAAGGAAAGGGGACTGGAATTCAGTTAGAGCAATTTCTGACTGTTCCTTAGGTATAGATTTAGGGTCTGAGGCTGGTAAAAAGTGAACTTGTCAGAGAAGGAGGCTAGGGCAGCCTATATTGTCCAGCTCTAGGAGATCCATCATCAAAGAAAAAGGAGTCAAAAAGTGAAAAGTATAAGACTATAAGGGGAAGAGACCTTACAAGGAAGAAAACAAGTTAAAAAATCCAAGCATAAATTGAAAAAATTAACACGAAAGATAATAAAACAGAGAAGGGATGATTTCTAGTATATATAAACAAGAACAAACATCTCTCAATAAATACTGAAAGACAAGGAAAAAGAATCAACTCTTGAAGAGGCAGAACACTCTGTTGATACTAAGGAAATATGGAACCAAAACCAGATCTTCCCAAATGATTCAAGAGAGAAATAATTATTATGAAAATAGGATTTGTGGCCTGTACAACATTAATAATTAGCAGAGTAGAAAAACTTGAATCTGGGAAGGAGAATCTCTCCACAGGAACACAAGAAAGAGGAACTGATTTGAAACACAAATATAAAGAAGTAAAGAACAATTTGTAAAAAAAGAAGCAAATAAAATTAATATTAAAAAATATGATCTCTAAAGTAGAAAACATTTATCTCAAAGATAAGATGTATGAAGACAACTTAAACATGACAAGTCATAAAAACGTGGCAAGTAAAAAGAAAAAAATGAATAATGTGAATGCAAGAAATAATATTATAAAACTGTCTCAAACTTCTGAACATATAAAATAAATTGTCAATCCAAATAATTCACAGATTGACTACAGATGAGAAAACATAAAAGAAAACAATGACAAGTACTAAATTGTGCAGTTTAAAAACTCTAAGACACCGATTGTTTAAATTCCACGATTCCAATATTAAAAAAAATTTTTTTTGGAAGTGACCAGAAGAAAGACCATAAAAAGTGGAAACAAATTCGGAACACAAGACTATTCTTCACACACCAGAACCTATAAACTATAAAGGGAAAAATCTATTCCAAAGAGGAAAGGACCCAAGGTCATATACACTAAAACCTTAGCCTAATCACCAACAAAAATGATAAATGTCGAATAAAAGGGAAGCACTTGAATAATTTCTAGAAGTGAGGAGAGTATTTTCTTTACAAAAGTTCTAGACAATATAAATACAATAAAGGTAAATAATAAATGCAACTAACAAAACACAAGAAAACAAATGAGCAGAAGTAACGAAAAATAATTTACAACAAAAAGAAAATAAAAATCAATTAGAATTCTTTTTATATTAATTAATTTTTGTTTTCAATATTCATTTCCACAAGACTTTGAATTCCAAATTTTCTCCCCATCTCTCCCCTCCCCCCACCCTGAAATGGCATGCATTCTAATTAACCTTTCCCACAGTCTGCCCTCCATTCTATCACCCCACCTCCTCTTATCCCCTTCCCCTTACTTTCTTGTAGGACAAGATATATTTCTATGCCCCAATTCCCGTATATCATATTTCTAAGCTGAATGTAAAAACAATTTTTTAACATTTGTTTTTAAAACTTTGATTTCCAAATTCTGTCCCTTCTTCCCTCCCCACTGACCCTCATTGAGAAGTCAAGCAATTCAATATAGGTTATACATGTGTAGTTATGCAAAACACTTCCACAATATTCATGTTGTAGAAGACTAATGTAGAAGACTAACTATATTTCCATCTATCCTACACCCACCACCACATATTTCATTTTATTCTTTGCCTCTGTCCCTTTTCAAATGTGTTTGCTTTTGACAACCCCCTCCCACAATCTTCCCTCCTTTCTATCACTCCCTCCTCTTATCCCCTTCGCCCTTACTTTTTTGCAGTGGAAGACACCCAATTAAGGGTGTATGTTATTCCCTCCTTAAGCCATCCAATGAGAGTAAGGTTTACTCATTCCCTCTCACCTCCCCCCTCTTCATCTCCAGTGTGAAACCTTTTTTAATATTATGAATTTATTTTTTAGTTTTCAAATTTCACTTTCACAAGATTTTGAGTAGCAAATTTTCTCCCCATCTCTCCCTTATCCCCACCCAAGACAGAAAACATAATGAATAGTGCTTCCTCCAATCTATTCTCTCTTATGTCCTCCCCCATTCCTCCCTTTACTTTCACTTCCACCATCCTGGGGGCAGGGGCTGGCCTGTGCTCTTCTCTCACCAAGTTCCAATAGAATTCCCCACTGACCTTTCACTTTCTCTTTGGTGTTTATGGGTTGAGAAGTCTGGAGACCACCACAGCTGCCAGTGATTCACTCTCCTGAAGTCTGCTCCTTATGGTTTGTGCTGTAAGTCTGGGCGGGCACAGCTCACACAGGACTGTGCTCAACTCCCAGCCTGGTGTAATAGACTCTTCATGTTGGCCTTGCATGCTTCCTTCAGCAGGAGATTTGTTTCTCTCTGTTACTTTGTGGGTTTGGTAGCTCTAAAATTTGCTTAGAGTCATGTTTTTCAGCTATTGGAGGTGGTTGGAGTGGAGCTCAAGCAAATTCCTGCTTTTACTCTGCCATCTTGGCTCTGTCCCCCTTGCAAAGCCTTTTTAATGCCTCTTTTTTTGGTTATTTTTTTGGAGGGGCAGTTGGGGTTAAATGACTTGCCC
Source organism: Petaurus breviceps papuanus (assembly GCF_028583685.1). NCBI lineage: Eukaryota > Metazoa > Chordata > Mammalia > Diprotodontia > Petauridae > Petaurus > Petaurus breviceps. The sequence continues at coordinate 22,943,390 of NW_027185863.1, read as the reverse complement.
AAGGTCACACAACTAATAAGTGTTAAGTGTCTGAGGCTGGATTTGAACTCAGGTCCTCCTGATTCCAGGGCTGGTGCTCTATTTACTGTGCCACCTAGCTGCCCACTTTCTTGCCTCTTTTATGTGAGAAAATTTATCCCATTTTCTCTCTTTCTCCTTCTCTCAATATATTCTTCTCTCACCTCTTAATTTAATTTTTTAGATATTATCCCTTCATATTCAATTCACCCTGTGTACTCTATCTCTCTCTATCTCTGTCTCTCTCTTTATCTATATTTCCTCTACCTTAATACTGAGAAAGGTATCATGAATTACAAATATAATCTTTCCATGTAGGAATATTGACAGTTCAAGTTTAATATGCCTCTTATGATTTCTCTTTTATGTTTACCTTTTCATGCTTCTCTTGATTCTTGTATTTGAAAGTCAAATTTTCTATTCAGCTCTGGTATTTTCATTAAGAATGCTTGAAAGTCCTCTTTTGTACTGAATGTCCATTTTTTCCCCCTGAAGTATTATGTTCAGTTTTGCTGGGTAGGTGATTCTTGGTTTTAATCCTAGCTCCTCTGACCTCTGTAATATCATATTTCAAGCCCTTCAATTCCTTAATGTAGAAGCTGCTAGATACTGTGTTATCCTGATTGTATTTCCACAGTACTAGACTTTTTTTTAATTTGTGGCTGCTTGCAATATTTTCTTCTTGACCTGGGAACTCTGGAGTTTGGCTACAACATTCCCAGGAGTTTTCCTATTGGGATGTCTTCCAAGAGGCAATGGGAGGATTCTTTCAATTCCTATTTTACCCTCCGGTTCTAGAATATCAGGGCAGTTTTCCTTGGTAATTTCTTGAAAGATGAAGTCGAGAAGTTTTTTTTTTTTTTTTATCATGGCTTTCAGGTAGTTCAATAATTTTGAAATTCTCTCTCTTGGGTCTATTTTCCAGGTTATTGGTTTTTCCAATGCCTTCTTTTTTTCATTCTTTTGGTTCTGTTTTATAATTTCTTGATTCCTCATAAAGCCATGTAAAGCCAAGCACAAGCAGCTTTCCAGAGGACTGCTGCTTTGAACAGCTTTTAAGATTCTGATTACACAGTATAGTGAACTCTCTATTCAATAACAAATCAGAGCAAAATATACACGGAACATCAAAATACACATTCATAATGTTACAATTTATCACAGAAAATCAAAATACAGTATTTACAATGACTTATCAATATAATGGCCACATCGTTTTCACCAAGGTGGTCACAAAAGTTTTCAAAAAGTGCAATCATTTAGTCAATCACAAAGTCCTTAATTCAATCATACAGTACAAAAGTCAAAGTTCTCGACCCCTAGGTCACAGTAAATCATAATCATCTCAGTCAGTACACAGCATCCAAGTAAAGTCTTCTTTCTACTTGACTCTAGGCGGGCTCTCAGCTTCCATGGGTCCTCTTCCATAGTCCCAGCTCCAATTGTCACCTGGGTTCAAAGGGAGGCAGCTCTCAGTTCCTCATCCAGCTCTGTCTAGTTCTTTGTCCAGTTCCCATTCCATATTGAAGTTTACAGTGTCCAGTCCAACCCAAGTCCTTCACACTTCCTGTTTCTGGGAAGACAAAGCTTGACAGAGCCACAATAACATTCATAAAAATTGCTGGCACTATAATCATTTCACTATCTGCCTATGAAATCAACTCAGACCCACCAACAAGGTCTGAGAACTCAGCAAAAATCATCAACATAGAAATCAACACAGACCCACAAACAAGGTCCAAGAGGTCAGTACAAATCATCAGTAAGTCGCAGGACCTCCAAAACCCTGTTGCAGGACTTTGGTAAACATACAACCAGAAAATCCTCTTTCAGGGCTTCCAGGAAGGTCCCAGGGTTTCTGTACAAAATATCACAAACAAACATTAACAACAGACAGAGCAGACAGAGTTTTGGGATACCACAAGATTTCTCCTTCTTAACTCTGCCACCACAAGAGTCCTCTTCTTTGTTTTTCTGTCTCTAGCCCTGGGTTTCTCCTTATATAGGCATTAGTTCGTTTTCCCCCCCCCCCAGGAGTTCACAAATTCTAGTGTTCACAAGTTGTGGGGTTCACACTTTCTGTTTCTTAACAGATTTGATACAAGACTCAAAAGAAACTTGAGCTGAAACAAGGTGTTAATTCAATAGCTGAAACAAGGTGTGGGCTATTTCTGTGCTTGCCATTACAAGCCATTAGATTCCATTTCCTTCATTCTAATTCTGAAGGAATTATTTTCTTCAGTGAACTTTTGAACATCATTTTTACCATTTGGCCTATTCTGCTATTTAAGGCATTATTCTCCTCACTGGCTTTTTGGATCTCTTTTGTCATGTAGGTTAGTTTATTTTTTAATCTGTTATTTTGTTCAATATTTTTTTTTGGGGGGGGCATCTCCTTTGGCAAGCTGTTGAGTCATTTTTCACGATTTTCTTGCATAATTTTCATTTCTCTTCCCAATTTTTCCTCTTCTTCTCTTACCTGATTTTCAAACCCCATTTCAAGCTCCTCCATGGTCTGCAACCAATTCATATCCTTCTTGGAGGCCTTTGATGTAGGAGCTTTGACTCTCTTGTCTTCCCCTGATTGTCACCAAAGTAAGATTCTATAATCTGAACTTTTCTATGCTGTTTGCTCATGCTCCCAGTCAAACACTTGACTTTACAACATTTTGTCAAGGTAGGACTCTGCTTCTGGTGGAGATGGGGGTGGGGGTGGTTATAATGTCCTAGACTTCACAGGTTTTCTATCACTCACTCTATCCCCCACTGTCTGTGAGCCATGAGCTCTGTAATCAGTCACTGCTGCTGCTGCCACCACCACCACTTCTGTCACCCTGTGTAATGGCAAGCAAAGGAGTATTTAGCACCTTGTTTCAGTTCAAGTGTCTTTGACCTTTGCCCATGATTACATCAAGTCTTTGTTAAGAAACAGATCTTTTAAAGTCCACAGTGGGAGGGACTTGTCAGAGACTGGAACAAGAAGGTTGTGAGACCTGACTGAACAGGGAAGGGCTAAAGCCCATATAAAAGCTGGGGCACATGCTGGGACAGAGCAGAGCTGAGAAGGAGAACACTCGTGGTGTCCAGAACTCTGTCTGTCTGCTCTGTCTGTGTTGATTTGTGTTTGTGATACTTTGTCAGACAGAAGCTTTCTATCTGTTGTTTGTGTTACTTTGTCAGATAGAAATACCCCATCTGTTTTTTTGTGTTACTTTGTCAGATAGAAGGATTCTTATATCTGTTGAATTATGTCACTTTGTCAGACAGATACACCCTGTCTGTTGACTTAAGCTGATTTCACTGGCAGAAAGTGAAATGAGATGATAGTACTGGCAATGTGTGTGAATGTTGTTGTAATTCCGCTAAACTTAATGTGTGTAGATAATTGTTGTGGCTCTGTTAAGCTTTGTCTTCCCAGAAACAGAAGGACTTGAGGTGGACTGGTCACTGTGAGCTTCAATATGGAACAGAAATTGGATGAGGAATTAGACAAAGGGCTGGACAAGGAGCCAAGAGCTGCCTAGTGAATCCAGGTGACAGTCGGGCACATTAAGGCAAGAGTTGGGAGCATGGAAGAGGAACCATGGAATTTGGGAGCCAGCCTTGGGTCAAGATGAAAGGACCTTTCCTTGGGTACTTAGTGCTGATTGACAAGATCGTGATATACTGTGACCCAGGTGTGGGAGAACTTTGTACTTTGTACCTTGTACCCCCCCTCAAGGATGATTGAGGTAAGGATGACTGGAAGTTAGTTTCCAATCAAGATGAAAGAAGACAATGTGACCTAGGGGTGGGAGACCTTTGTACTTTGTATCCTGAATGATAACTTTTGTTTAAAACTATGTGGCCACTTTAGTGATGTTATGTTATATATCATTATGAATGCTGTACTTTGGATTCTGTGAATTTTTTTTTTACTTTAGTTTACTGTAGAATAAACAGAGAGTTCACTATACTTTGTAATCAGAACTTTAGTGCTATTTACAGCAGCAGTCCTCTGGAGATTTGCTTGTACTTGGCTTTAAACCCTGGGGCTGGGGCTGGACTATGTTTCTCTTTCTCTAAGGCCCCAGAGTTTTCTCACTGACTTTCTATGTGGTCTTTGGAGTTTGTGGCTTGTGAAGTCTAGAAACCATGACAGTTGCTAGTGACCTAGTTCCCTGAGGCCTGCTGTAGACCTGTCTGTGCCAGCATGGCCCACACCAGACTGTTCTATGCTCCAAGTCCAGTGCAACAGACACCTCCCATCAACCCGCCAGGCTGTCTTGGGCTGGATACTTGTTTCACTCCACCATTTTTTTGGTTCTGCAGCTCTAGAATTTGTTTTGAGTCACATTTTATAGATATTTGGAGGGATTTAGGGGAGAGTTCAAGCAAGTCTCTGCTTATACTCCACCATGTTGGCTCTGAACTTGAGAATTCTTTCCGAAATTACACAAAGATAAAAACATGAAAGCACTTGATGATTGCTGTATAATAAGAAAAGCTAATAGAAGGTAGAGAAAAAGCAATAGGTGGTTCGTGTCATGTGTTCTAGTGGAAGGTTTTTTAATCACTTTGTTAAGGTCAACTTCTGTTATACACACACTCACACTGAAGACATAGTAAAAGGAAATTTATCAGAAAGGAACAATTAATAAAAAGAAGAGAAAGTTCTATGTTGTTTGGGCATTTTTCTGATATTGCAGAAATTTAAAAGAATGGGAGGATTTAGAAAGATATATAATGACAGCTTGCAATCCCTGCCTAAAGTGTAAGAAATGAAGAACCCCTTAGAGTCTGAATCAATATCTCTCCAGGGAGTCTGTTCACATTGGTGGGGAGTACACCATGGTTAGAAAGAATCAAATGATTCAAAGTCATTCTCTTTGTGTTGCTAATACAACCTCCACTAATGTTAGGACTATGACTCTATGACTAGTAGTATTTTTGCTACCATCACCACTACTACTGGTTGATATATATGATATATATGTATATATGCATATATGTGGATGTATGGGTATATATACATGTGTAGATATGTAGATGTGTCCATATACATGTAGGTATACACATACTCTGTATATGTACATATATACTCTGTATATATACACATACATAGATATAGAGTTTGTATAGTAAGGGTTTGCTTTGTTTATTCATAAATTCCTGACAATTATCTTTTAGCCTATCTCCTGTTTGTGGGATTGGCCAATTAAACTTCATTAAATTTTCTTCTCTTTTCTTCGTATCAAATCTAGTCTGTTTAAAAAGAACAAAAACTAATACGTGTGCATTTGTATAATGTGAGCACTGATTGGATGAAATAGAAAGTCAAGTCAATAAGCATTTGTTAAGTACTTACTAGGTCCCAGGCACTATGCTAAGTACTGGAAAACAAAGAAAGATAAAAAATAGTCTCTGTTTTGAGGAGCTCACAGAATAATGGTGGAGGCAACATACCAAAAATACATACAAAAATGGTATGTTATATAGAGGAAAAATTTAAGTTAATTAATAGAGAGAAGATGCTAGCAGTAAGGGGGATATAAAAAGACATTCCAAAATATGGAGTATTAACTGGGATGTGAAATAAGTCAGGCAAACCCAAAGGTGGAGATGAAGAGGGAAAAATTACTGTAATATGGAACATTAATAATAATGTCTGTGGAGTCAGGAGATTGAGTAGCATGTATGAAAGAGAGCAACAAAGACAATGTCACTGGTTCCCAGAGTCCATGGAGAAAAATAAAGTGTAAAAAGACTGGAAAGGCAAGAAGGTGCCAGGTTATGAGGACTTTTCCAACCAAATAGAAGCTTTTATATGTGATCCTGGAGGTGACAGGAAGCCAATGGAGATTACTGAATAGGGAAGATTAGCTAAAAAAGTGCCTGGGTTTGCAACATAGTAGAAAATAGAAGAGGAAGGCAACCAAAAGGAAAATATTGACAATTTCAGGTTGACTCTGTTAGATGTTTAATTTATTTAATGTTATTTTTTTTTCTTTTCTCGTTGATGGGGAAAAAATTGCTGAATATGAATCATCTATCTTTTGTAGTAGTAGTAGTAGTAATAGTAATAGTAGTAGTAACAGTAGTAGTAGTAGTAGTAATAGCAACAACAATAATAAATAACTTAGGGAAAATTTGTAGTTTGCTAACATATAGTACTAACTCCCAGACCACCTACCCATCCCCCACTTGGACCCTATTTAAAAAAAATCAGGTTTTTGGGAGACTCAAATCATACCTCTCAGTGTATAGATATGTATAGTTGTGTAATTGTCTAATCATGTAGGCATGTATTTGCATTGCATATATACACATATATATATATATACACACAAGATAACTACCCATATTCCTTGGGAATATTTCAAAATGGAATAGGTGTCGTTCAGTTATTTTTCAGTCATGTTTGACTCTTAATGGCTCTATTTTGGATTTTCTTGGCAAAGATACAGGAATGGCTTACCATGTTCTTCTCCAATTCATTTTACAGATGAGGAAACAGAGGCAAATAAGGTTAAGTGACTTGCCCAGGGTTACACAGCTAGAAAATGTCTAAAGCCAAATTTGAATTCAGGAATATGACTCTTCCTGATTTCAGGCCCAGCATTCTGTCTATTGTGCCATCTAACTGTCCAACGTTGTGTGATTCACATACAAAATGAGATTTGGGAAGATGAAGTTGACCTTTTTTAGAATTATAACAGCCTTTTTATGCAGTACATGTGTACATATAAAACCATCTTTTAAGTCATGAATTTGTGTTGTTTCATAAAACAACCACCAAATGACCACTGATCATGGCAGTTTGAGTACCTGAGTTTGCAACATAGTAGAAAAGAGAAGAGGAAGACACCCAAAAGGAAAATATTGACAATGAATGTGAGCTTTTACCATCCATGTCCACAGATGGTAAAAGCTCACATAAGCCATATTACAAATATTTTCTGTTCATCAGTATGTAGTATGCTGTATGTAACAGTCCATGTCTGTAGTAGTTAGGAAAATAATTCACAGCTTAGAATAAAATAATTATATATGTATGTATACAATTTATATACATATATAATTATGTAAATATGTTTGTGTATGACTGTAATGGTAATGGGAATTTGAAGATCTTCCCTGCCCCTTAATAGGTTGAATATAATCACATGAAGCCTGTGGTGGCAGGAGCTTGCTGAAGGGTGGAGCAGGGTTGAGAGGAAGCTGGGAGTCAGAGCAGTTAGTGTGGTGGGAAAGAGAGGATGCAGGCAAAGAGACAGGTTTATGAGTGTTTGTGGAAAGGCTGTGGGATGGTGCTGTTCTCTGTAGTGTTATTGTGTATTAATTTCTTTGTTGCTATAATGAATTCAGTTTTCTGGAGCTGGGATTTGGCTTTCTAGTGGCTGAATAAATATTTTGCTTCTGTCTTTTATATGTA
>NW_027185863.1:22876191-22935558 GCF_028583685.1 Petaurus breviceps papuanus | reverse complement strand
GGAGGGCAATTGGGGTTAAGTAACTTGCCCAAGGTTACACGGCTAGTTTTTTTGTGTGGGTGTTAAGTGTCTGAGGCTGGAACCAAACTCAGGTCCTCCTGACTCTGGGACCGGCGCTTTACTCACTGCACCACCTAGCTGCCCTAATCAGTTATATTTTACAATTCAGAATTACACCAGCATATTCATAGTCACTGCAGGTACTGTGAATATTGTCTTGGAGCTACAATAATTTGTTGAATATAATAAAATAGAATTGATTGCATATGTTTATATATGCACATTTTCACTTATGCAAAGAGACATAAAACAAAACGACATATGATAGTAGATTCCATTTATATAGCATGTCCCCCAACACTGTTTGTAGGATTTGGGGGAAAGTCCACAAATTTTAGATGCTTTTTCCACAGTGACAGGACTGAGTCTGAAAGTGACCTCATGTCAACATTTAGGTCATTAGAACTATTTCTGCACTAGTCTGTCTTTAAGATATGAGAGAAAGATATTGGTGTTAAGGTTTATTTTAGAGATCCCGTGTCCTCCCCCTCTCTTAATATTGTATCTATCCTGGCATGATTCAATCATCATGATCAATATCTATTTCTGCAGTGGTTTTTGGTCAAAAGTATTAAAAGTGAAGCTTAAGCGTACTGTTGCCCCTTTGACCAACATAATAAGCTCTGTTAATTTTTATTCCTGAAGTCATTGGCATTATTTAAATGCCTTAACATCAGAAACTCATAAAATTTTATCAATGGAAATTACATTAAACCAGACACATTTCTATCTACTTTGCTCCTGTATCCTAAGAACCACTAGAACTTACTTTAAGATCTTAGTCCCTCTGTGTTATCTTCCCTGATTATTATGCAAAATCCATGAAGATAGGGATTTTCATAATTTTCTTTTCGTTTTTCATTTATTCATTCACTTTTTCCATTGTTAATAATATAACCAATCCTACCAACATTACTATTCCTATTAGTAATAGCATCTATCTCTCTAGATTGTTAAGGCAATTTGCCTTTACAAGTAATATCTTTAAATTTTAATGTTTAAAAAATATCTCATTAAATATTTATTGGTTATATGTAAAACTTTTTTAACAAACTTTTTTTTTTAATTTTGAGTTCCGAATTCTCTTTCTCCCTCCCAGTCTATCTTCTCTTTCAGAAGACAAACAACTTTATATTGCTTATATATGTGGTCACTTAAAACTTATTTCCATACTAGCCATGTTGCAAAAGAAAATAAAAACTCCATTTATATAATCATTAAATATATAATTAATATAATATTTTACTATAATATTATATATAATATAATATATTATATAATAGTATTTATTATATATCATTGTATTATATATAATATAAGTTAATATAATAATTAAATAATCTCCATTTTGCCATTTATCAGTTTGCTCTTTGGAGGTAAATAGCATTTTTCATCATAAGCCCTTTGGAATTGTATGAGATGACTATCTTGATCAGAGTAGCTAATTTTATTCATTGCTGTTTATCGTTAAAATATTGCTATTATGATGCATGGTGTTCTTTTGGCTCCATTTGTTGTACTTTGCATGAGTTCATATAAGTCTTCTCAAGTTGTCATTTCTTTTCTGCTAGCATCCTGTTCATCATTTTTTTTTTTACTTTATCAAATGCTTTATTAACTTCTGGTTGACATCATTCATTTCCGCCAGATTTTGAGTTACAAATTTTCTCCCCATTTTCCCCCTACCAACCACCCCAAAATAGCAGTCCCACAGGATATCCCCTTCTCCAATCTGTTCTCTCCCATATCTTCCCTCATAGCCCCTCCAACTTTCCATCAGGACACAGGGGATATGCCCCAATGCTTGAATACCTTATTTCCCAGTTACATGTAAAATAATATTAATATTAGTGTGTGTATATATATGTATATATACACATATATACATATATATTTTAAACATTTGATTTTAAAACTTTGAATTACAGATTCATTCCCTTCCTCCCTTGTCACTCAACCTTACTGGAAAGATAAGCAATTCAATAAAGGTTGTACATGTGTAGCTATGTAAAACATTTCCATAGTGGATATATTGTAAAAGGCTGATTATATTTCCCTCCTTCCTATCCAACCTCTATTTTGCCCTCTGGTTCTAAAACATAAGGGAAATTTTCCTTGAGAATTCTAGAAGGATGATTTCTATGTTCTTTTTTTTTTTTTTGATTATGGCTTTCAGGTAGTCCAATAATTTTTAAATTGTCTCTCCTGGATCTATTTTCAAGGTCAGTGGTTTTCCCAATGAGATATTTCACATTGCCTTCTATTTTTTCATTTGTTTCGATCTGTTTAATAGTATCTTGATTTCTCATATAATCACTAGCTTCCATTGGCTCCAATCTAATTCTGAAGGAAGGATTCTCTTCAGTGAATTTTTGGGATTCTTTTTCCATCTGGCAAATTCATCTTTTTAAGGCATTCTTCTCCTCATTGCCTTTTTTGAGACTCTTTTGCCATCTGATTTCATCTATTTTTTAAGGTGTTATTTTCTTCTATCAGGTTGTTGACCCTGATTTCATAATATTCTTGCATGATTCTAATTTCTCTTCCCAATTTTTTCTCCACTTCTCTTATTGTTTTTCAAAGTCCTTAAGGTCCTCTATGGCCTGTAGCCAGCTCATATTTTTCTTGGAAGCTTTTGGTGCAGGAGTTCTGATTTCATTGTCTACCTCCTTTGCCATGCTTTGATCCTTTATGTCCCCTGAATGGGAGTGTAAAGTTGGGTTGCACTGTTTGTTTTGCTTCCTTTGCCTGCTCATGTTGCCACTCAATTACTTGACTTTTGAGCTTTATGCCACGGTAAGACTCTGCTACCAGACAGGGGAGCTTTGTCCCAAATAGCTGGGCTTTTCTCAGCTGCCAAAGGTATTAGTTGGGTGCCCTCTCTGAAGCCTCTACATGCTCTGGCAAGCTGGTCACACATCCCAGGACCTCCATCCTATCCCACAACCCACATCCAAGCACATTAAAGCAAGAGTGATTAACCCTCAGACTGGTCCCTTGGTCCCCCTACAATCTGCAAGCTAGGAGCTGGAGCTGCCACATGGCAGTGGCTGCACAGCCACAGCACCTCAGTGGCTTCTCCCTCCAGGTAATAAGAGCTGGACTGCACTCCCAAACTACCAGATCCCAAAGTCCACACTGCACTGACCTCTCTCTTTGGGTTTAGCATCTATGTGTTGATAATTTTGGAAACCACCACAGCTGCTGGTGATCTGAAATCCCTCCAGCCAGGGGCTGATCAGGCCGCCCTGAGGCTAAAACCTTGGGCTTGTGCAGGGCTGGGGTGGGCTCTCAGAGTGCTGAGCTTGCCCCTTCCTGCTCACCTGCCGGTCTGTCCTCAGCAGGAGGTTAGCTTCTCTGTGTCATTTTGTGGGTTCTGTAGCTCCAAAGTTTGTTCAGAATCACCTTTTACATGAATTGGAGGAAGTGGAAGCCAGCCTCTGCCATCTTGACTTCCCCCTGCTCATCATTTCTTACAGCACAATAACATTCCATCACAATCATACCACAACTAGTTAATTCATTCCCCAGTTGATGGGCATTCCGTCAGCTTCCAATTTTTCCACCACAAAGAGTTGCTAAAACATTTTTGCACAAACAGGTCCTTTTTGTACTTTTATTAAATCTCTTTGGAATTACAGAACTAGTAGTGGTATTGCTGGTTCAAATGTTATGCATAATGTTATAGCCCTCTGTGTATTATTTTATGTTTTTTTTTTTTCCAGAATGATGGAACTAGTTCACAACTCCATAAAAAATGCATTAATTTCAAAATTTTTCCACATACTCTTCAGCATTTGTCATTCCCAATTTCTATATATTAGTCAATATGATATGTTTGATCTTTTAATTGGCATTCTCTAACTGATATTGATTCAGAGAATTTTTATGAGACCAGTGATAGTTGTGATTTATTCTTCTGAGAACTCATTCATTTCTTTTGACTATTTATGGACTGAGGAATGGCTCTTTATTATGTAAATTTGACACAATTTTCTATGTATTTGAGAAATAAGGCCTTTATCACAGAAATTTGTGCATTTCCCCTCAATTTCCTGTCTTCCTTCTGATTTTAGTTGCAAAAAGTTTGTTTTGCAAAAGCTTTTTAATTGTATGTATTCAAAATTTTTTATTTTCCTCTCTGTGGTCCTCTCTATCTCTTGTTAGGTCATAAATGCTTCCCTTATCCATATAATTAACCTGTACATTTTTCCACATTCCTCTAATTTTTCCATATTCCTCTAATTTACTTTTGACATCATCCTTTATGTCTAAATCATTTATTCATTTTGATCTTCATTGTCTGCTTCTGAGGTTTTGTCTTGAATTTTCCTTTCACCACAGTAGCTTTTTATGGTCAAGTTCTTCTTTTGTTTTTCCCTCATTTTTTCTGCCCTATTTCTTGATTTTAAACTTCATGTTAAATTTAAGGTCTGTGTCCAGAGTAGTATGTGAGGAGTACTGCCTGAAGCTTCTGGCTTTTTTTTTTTTTACACTGCTGTTTTCTCAGCTAGTTCTGGGAGTTTCAAATTTTTCTGTGCTTCCAAGTTGGTGTAATCTGGGGAGAGGTGTCATCACTACTCTCCTGATCTACTCTCTAATCCTTACCCAGGAAGAGTCCCTGATCCCTTGAGACTGAAATCAACACTGGTACTCAAAATCTCTGTTCCTTTAGGATCAGAAATGATATCATTTCTCAGGGTCACAGATACATAGGGACCCAAGTAATGTAGCTTGTTAGGACCTCTGCTCCCTCTTGCCTGAAAGTAATCCTGACCACCCTTAAACTATGACTTAAAAGTGAAAATAGGCGATAGAGTTGTCCAACAGTATCTGGTCCTGTGTCCAGTGCTAGCACAGGAGTCCCCTGCAATCTCTTTCTGACAAGTAGCCAGGCCCCCTACTATCTCTGACTTGAGAGCTCTCAAAACTGCTGCTGCTTCTGTAGCTAACCCCTAGTCTCACCACAGGTATTTCATCCATGTGGGCTTTGGGTCAGCTTCCACTTCTGTATCATAGATTTCTCCTTTTCAGTTTCCTAAATTATGTTGAGCTAGAAGATTATCTCACTCTGAGCTTTTTTGGCGCTACCACTTCATAATATTGACTTGTGGTATTAATTTAAAAGTTTTTTGGAAGGGAATGTTGGGAGAGCTCTGATGAGTTCTTTCTCTACTCTGCCATCTTTGCTCTGCCTTTTCAAATATTATTTTATTTGATCCTTACAACAACACCATTTTATAGTTCAGGAAACTATGGCAAACAGAAGCTAAGTTACTCATTAAGGGTTAAACAGCTATTAACTGAGGTCAGATTTGCTGATCTAGGGCCAGTGTTCTATGCATTTTTACCACCGATTCCTGAGATAATATTTTTTTTTTTTTTTGCTTTTTGGAGGGGGGGAAGGTAGGGCAATTGGGATTAAGTGACTTGTCCAAGGTCACATGGCTAGGTTTTGTGTTAAGTGTCTGAGGCTGGATTTGAACTCAGGTCCTCCTGACTCCAGGGCCGGTGCTCTATTCACTGGGCCACCTAGCCGCCCCATCCTGAGATATTTATAAAGCTATGATTATTGCTAGTTATCATCACTTTCATTATTATTCTAATAATGAGGCATCTTCATCTAATAATAACTACAGATATTATCACTCATTCATATAAAGATTTAGAAATTAAATTTAGATATTAAAAGCCCTTAGGCTTTTTCTTTCAACAGTCAAGTAAGGTTATTCTTGCAAACAATCTTATCTTAATTTTAAATATAAGGAAACTAAGGTTTAGAAAAGTTAAGTGACTCATCTAAGGCCACAAGACTGTCAGTGGCAGCAACAGGATTCATTATTGGTCTTTACCTCCAAACACAGTGATCTTTCCACTTTACCACACATACTTCACTACAGTTGTTATTGTCCAGCCATTTCTGTAATGTTCAAATCTTCATGGCCCCATTTAGGGTTTTCCTGACAAAGACAATGGCATGGTTTGCCATTTCCTTTTTCAACTCATTTTTCAGATGAGGAAACTGAGGCAAACAGAGGTTTAGTGACTTGCCTAGTGTAACACAGTTAGTAAGTGTCTGAGTCTGATTTGAACTCAGGTCTTCCTGACACCAGGCAAGGTGCTCTATTCACTGTGCAACACAGCTAGACTCACTAAAGATTACAGAAGTGTTATTGGGTGATTCATTGGATAAAGTGTTTGATTTGAATTGGAAAATTTGAGTTGAACAAGACATATACTAGATTTATGGCCCTGGGAAAATCATTCTAATCTCATTTAGTCAACAGTGTCCTGATCTGTAAAATGGAGATGATGATAACATGTACCTCGAGCATTTCTGTAAAGAAAAAAGGAAATAATATTTGCAAACCATGCATTGCTATATAAATGTTAGTAAGTGTCATCACTGAGAAATAAAGTAAATCATAGTCTTCCAAAATCATGTTTTCCAAAACCCTAAAGTATACTTTTTAATCTAAATTACTTTGCATTAATTCTTCAATATATAATATATATTTTTATAAATGTATGCTGTCTCCCTGTAGCAGCAAGCACCCTAGCATACCCAGAATGGCTTCTAGCACAGGTTCCTAGATCTGGTTTTCTAAGTGAAAGCAACTCAAAATGGATTAACAATCTTGCTTTAATCCAGACAGTCTTTCAGCTGTCTGACCATTACATCCATACCTAGTCACAGTTACCAGAGAGGGAAGCACCAACATCTGGGTTTTCAAAGCCAGGGGGATTCCTGAAAAAAAAGCATTCAGCCATAGGCTCCATGTGACCACATTCAGCCTATTGGGGGCAGAGTATATTTTCAAATCAAGGAAGGTTCTCAGAGTCACTTATGCCTATCAAAGGGCCGAGGGGCAGGGAAGATCTTCAGATTCCCATCCCATAACACTCCCCTAATATTTTAAAGGATTCTTGATTGAACTCTGCCTCCTAACTTCTTTGGCTTCCTTCAAGTCTCAAAGTCCTATCCTCTACAATGAGTCTTTCCCTGTTTTCCTTAATCTAATTGCCTTCTTCCTTTGATATTACTACCAATTTAGCCTTTATATATTTTGTTTGTACAAAGTTGTTTTTGTTGTTTGGTTGTTTTTTTTGCTTGTGGTCTCACCCATTTAGACTTTAGCTCCTTTTAAAAAGGGACTAGCCTTTGACTTTCTTTGTATGCCAACTACTTAGGATACTTCCTGAAAAGTAGTAGGTATTTAATTAAAGTTAAGTTTTCAGACTGAGTGCAGGGGTTGTGTCATTTCAGTCTTTCCCCCCAGAATATATAAAGGTGATTTTAAAAAGTAGTAACTTAATGAATACTTGTTAATTGATCAATCAATTGTTTAAGGCATTGAAATGCTTACTCCCAATTTTTCCTATTTACATTAATATTTTGATATTGTTTAGATCTGTAATTTCATCCTTGTAGATGACTTCTTTCCTGTGAACTTTCTCATCTAGACAAATCAGTCATTTGCCTTGCAAAATACACTTTTAATAAATTTTCTCTCTCTCTTTCTCTCTCCCTAGTCTCAGACAGTTACATGGGACAATTACTCAGTATTTATTACAGACAGAAAATGAACCAAGATTTGTCTCCCTCCAAAGCTGCTAAATACTTAACATCTATCTCACAAATAAATAAAAGAAAGTAAAAAAGAAAGTAAAGAAAAAAGAAAAATAACATACTTTTGAATTTAATACAGGTTACTCCAATACTTTATTAAATCTAGACTATCAACAATATAATAAATCAAACTCTGACTTGGAATGTTCACCAATTTCCAAAGTGTTAATGCTCATATTGAAAATTTAATACTAGGGAGCCCTAAAAGCTAACTCTAACATACCCCTGCTCCAAGGTGATTTTGCAATGTATGACACCACATTTTATATATGTATAAAACTTATTAGAAATATAAAGAGCAAAATAAATGTACTTATAGGATCAGAGATTCAGAGCTAGAAGTCACCTAAGAGGCCACCAAATTCAACCTCCATATTTTGTTTCTGAGGAAACTGAAAATTCAAAATGTGAAGTGACTTGTCCATGGTCAAACAATTAGTAAATGGTAAAACTTGAACATACACAAAGAATGACAAGGAAATGTGGTATTGTGACTTCTCTTGATGTTCTAAAGATGAACATATTAAATGGTGGATATGATTCATTATATTTCCTTTTCTATGACTGTTATCAATAAAAAAGGACAACAATGCAAATATTTGTCTATCAACATGTGTTCATTTTAATGAAAAGACAATAAGGAAATGGAAGCTGTTCCATTCAACTACTAAAAAAACAAAACAAAACAAAACAAAGCCCAGAATTAGTGGAGAATTGTGATGTTAATGCTGGGGATAACAAAACAAACAAGCAAAAACAATTACCACTCATTGGGAAAATGAAAGTATCTCATTATTGTTGTCTGTAATACTAAATAGTACTAAATTTTATTTTACTGAAAAATAATCACAGTTTATGGTTCCAGTTAATCAGTGAATTATAGAACTATCTGCATTCCATTGTATTTTGGTGGTCTTTCTTTTTCTGTCCTTTCTCTCAAGTGACTATAATTAAGACAAAAATATATTTAATACAATTCTCTACCTTTAGAAAGATGACTTAAGAATCAGTGACAAAACATATTGATTTGTTAATTAAAAGATCCTCAAAATGTGAGGCAGTTTCTGTTAAAATAAATCACAAATCAAATAAACATCTTACAGAAAATGAACATCAGTTATGTCTTTATATGGGTAATTTATTTTTTTTAGTTCTTCTTTTGTACTCTCAATTCCTCTTCAGCCCCAGTGCATTTTTGTTTCATTTGACATATATAATATATAATTTCAATATTTGACCCTACCACTTAAAAGAAGGGAAAAAATATATTTGTACCTGAGATACAGATATTTATAAACCACTGTATTTTTTTTCTTCAAGGATAAATTTCTTTTCTCAAGCTCTACAATGTGTTTTCTATTATATTTTAAATAATTTTTTACTTAGCTTTACATGGGAATGGAAATGATTTGATATTTTGAGCAAACCTGCATTTTGTCCATGTACTTGGACTGCTTAACATTTCGTAATCTTAAGGAATTGAATCATGAAGGACAGATATAATTGTAACCCTTTGATAATTATAAAAATCTGACTTATTAACAGAAATAAAGTTATGTCACAGTGTTTTTAATGGAACCAATTATTTATCACAATTATTTTAAGAAGAAAGTACAGGACGACATTCCAGATATTTGGGGACATCCTGAGCTATCTGACAAGCACTTGATAATATAGGACAAATGTTAAACAGTTACTAGAGTCTAAATTATATGTTTTTCATACAGACACTAGCCCAGCAGGGTCAGAAAATTTGATCACCAGTTTAATTATAGGATAACCAATTTGGGGCTATGGTCAATCTCAGAGTCCCTCTATTAAATCAATAAATATGTGCCTAATTGAGGAGCACTAACACAGTTCATTTATATTTCTTTGAAAAAAAAGTTTCTTTAGTACCAGAGTGAATTGAGCTTATCAATCAATGATTCAATACATTAAGATTATATTATGAACATATTTTACCAAGTTTTTTTAAAACACAGCACTGAAAAATACCCTAATATGTGAGTTCAAGTCTTTCCTCAGATACATACTGGCTGTATGATCCTGGACAAGTCATTAAGCCTCTCAGTTCTCAAAGCAACTATGAGACTATAAATTGCAGAAAAATGTGTCTGCCTATATTTCCTCATCTGGGAGTTCCCTACATTACTAAAGTCATAGTTCAGTCCCTATTTCTTTCTTAGACACCATTAATAAATAGGGGGGAAATGCCTTAAAATATATCTGCTCTAGAGTTGTAGCACCAATGCAGTATTCACAGTGCCAATGGTCACTATAAATATACCTGCATAGTGCTCAATTGCAAAACATAACAGACTCTCCATATAAAAGATAGAAGCAAAACATTTATTCAGACACAAGAAAATGAAATCCCAACACCAGGAAACCAAACCAATCATAGCAACATAGAACTTAATGCAACACAATGTAGCAGTGAGCCACAATATCCTTTAGCCTTCCCACAAATCAACAGAAGACCAATATTTACTCACAAGCCTATCTCCCTCAAATGTGTCCTTTCCTCCTAACCATGTCTAGCTCCTCTGACTCCCAGTTCCCTGGGCTCTGCTCCATTCTTCAGCAAACTCTTCCCACCACAAGCTCCATGTGATTGCATTCAGCCTATTAAGGGACAGAGTATATTTTCAAAGCAGGCACAGTCTTCAGATTTCCTTAGGCTAATTAAGGGGCAGGGAAGATCTTCAAATCACTATTACTATTGTGGTTTTTCCCTGGAAATCTGGGATGTTTTAAGTTTTTACTCATCTAATTTTTTCCTTGTATTTACCTCTCTCACCCACAAGTTGCCCAAGGCATTTTCCCCTGAAACTGGATAAAAAGTGTTAATTCTTTCCTTAAGTACTTGATTGTCTTGTTTATGTTCTACTCTTAATTTTTTCCAGGCTAGTCTATCTTCATCCTGCTGTCTGAACCCTCACCTAAAAGAACTTTCTTTTTTTTCAAAAGGACAGAAGGGTGAGGGAAAAGACAAGACTTATAGTTATAATAACTACACTTTTATAGGTTTTTGATTTAGAGAATGCTTAACTGAAAAATTCACTCTGAATTTGGTACCAAAAATATCAAAATTGCTCAAATAAAGAGATCAAAGCTCAGACAGGTTAATGGGCTCACCTGAGGTCACAGTTAGTAAGCACCAATAAAGGATATTATTTCTGTCCTGGCCAGAAACTCTGAGGGTTTTCCTTTCCTGACTGAGTCTTTTGTGAAGGCAAATTATGCTACCTTTTGCCTCAATTCTTACCTAGCCTTTAATCACTAAATAGGTGTTGCCTCACTTAAATCTAATTCACTTGCAAGTCAAAACATCACTTTCCTCAGGTCATTGGTCCTCCTTGAGAATGAAGGACAAATAACAATATCAATGAAGGATTTCACACTATGCCATCTGGCTCTAAGTTCAATTGCTTATGCAATTGGACTATTCACTTTAATAGCTCAACAAACTAGGCAATTCTCTAAGACTAGGAGTTGTAGAGAAGGTTGTAGAGACTTATGCATGTGGATAAAGGGAATTTACTCAACTGTTAGTTCATATATTAATGAATTCATAGGTCCAGTCTCTTTATTTACATCAATATAAATATCGATATATCTGCCTAATTAAGACAGTTTTTTAATTCTGAGAATTAGTGGAATAGGTATAGAGAGGAGTCACACACCTGGACATGCGTGATAGAGTGTTTCAAGAGTGATGTTTCAGGGTATGGAGGAGACAGAGTTTGTAAAAACCAGGGAGTCATCAATGCATGGAGTATTGGCTACTGTGACTCAGAATGTTATCAGAGAGGTGGAAGTCAGTACATGTGTCCTTAGATGCTGATTCCCAGACAACTTGAGGTTATGTATAGGGCCCTTAATTATAGGTTCTTACCATGGGAACTTGAAAAGAGAACATCCTGGAGATAGGTGGGGGATGATACTCTGGGTGGGGCTCTGTTAGTATTTCTTTTTTTATTTCTTTATTTTTAGTTTTCAACATTCATTTCCACAAGATTTGGAGTTACAAATTTTCTCCCTGTCTTTCCTCTACCCCCACCCCAAAATAGTGAGCCAACTGAATACCCCTTCCCCCAATGTGCTCTCTCTTATATGCTCCCCCATAACCCCTCTAACTTTCTAGTAGGGCAAGATGGATTTCTATACCCCAGTTCCTGTATATCTTATTTCCCAGTTAAATGTAAAAAACAAGTTTTTTAACATTTCTTTTTAAAACTTTGATTTCCAGATTCTTTCCCTTCTTCCCTCCTCACCCACCCCCACTGGGAAGATAAGCAATTCAATATAGGTTGTACATGTGTAGTTTAACAAAATATTTCCATAGTAGATGTATTGTGAAAGACTAACTATATTTCCTTCCATCCTATCCCCCCATTTGTTATATTTTCTACTTTGACCCTGTCCTTTTTCAAAAGTTTGCTTCTAACTACCCTCTCCCCCAATATGCCCTCCCTTCTATCACCCCCCCTCTTATTTCCTTCCCCCCTACTTTCCTGTAGAGTAAGACACCCAACTGAGTGTGTATGTTATTCCCTCCTTAAGCCAAATTCAATGAGAGTAAGGTTGACCCATTCCCTTTAGCCTTCCTATTCTTCCCCTCCATGGTAAAAGTTTTCTCTTCCCTCTTTTATATGAGATAATTAACCCTATTCTATCTCTTCCTTTCTCCTTCTCCCATTATATTCCTCTCTCACCTCTTAGTTTGATTTTTTTAGATATCATCCCTTCCTATTCAACCTATCCTGTGCCCTCTATGTATACAGGTACACATATGTAAACATATTCACTATACATAAACATATTCACTTATGTATTTGTACACACACTACACCCTCCTATATAAACATATATACGTATGTATATGTGTGTATGTGTGTGTGTATATTCCCTTCAACTATCCTCATACTGAGAAAAGTCTCATGAATTACAATTATAATTTTTCCATGTAGGAATGTAAATAGTTCAACTTTAATAAGTTTCTTATGATTTATTTTTCCTGTTTACCTTCTCATGCTTCGCTTGCTTCTTGTATTTGAAAGTCAAATTTTCTGTTCAGCTCTGTTTTTTTCATCAAGAACACTTAAAAGTGTTCCATTTCATTGAACGACCATATTTTCCCCTGAAGCATTATACTCAGTTTTGCTGGGTAGGTGACTCTGTTTTAATTCTAGCTCCTTTGACCTCTGGAATATCATACTCCAAGCCCTTCAGTCCCTTTGTGTAGAAGCTGGTAGATCTTGTATTATCCTGATTGTATTTCCACAGTACTCAAATTGTTTCTTCCTGAAGGCTTATAATATTTTCTCCTTGACCTGGGAACTCTGCAATTCAGCTATAATATTCCTAGGAGTTTTCTTTTTGGGATCTTTTTCAAGAGGTAATCAGTGAATTCTTTTGATTTCTATTTTGCCCTCTGGTTCTAGAATATCAGGGCAATTTTTCTTAAGGATTTCTTGATGGACGGTTTCTAGGTTCTTTTTTTGGTCATGATTTTCAGGTAGTCCAATTATTTTTAAATTATCTCTCCTGGATCTATTTTCCAGGTCAGTGGATTTTCCAATGAAATATTTCACATTTCCTTCTATTTTTTTTTCATCTATTTGGATCTGTTTTATTGTATCTTGATTTCTCTTAAAGGCATTAACTTCCATTTGCTCTAATCTAATTTTCAATGAATTATTCTCTTCAGTGAGTTTTTGAAATTCCTTTTACATCTGGTAAATTTGGCTTTTTAAGGCATTCTTCTCCTCATTGGCTTTTTGGACCTCTTGCCACTTGAGTTAGTATATTTTAATGTGCTATTCTCTTCATTCTTTTTTGGGCCTCCTTTAGCAGGCTGTTGACTTGCTTTTCATGGTTTTCTTGCCTCATTCTCATTTCTCTTCCCAATTTTTCCTCTACTTCTCTTACCTGATTTTCAAAATCCTTCTTGAGCTCCTCCATGGCCTGTAACCAATTCATATTTTTCTTGTAAGCTTTTGATGCAGGAGTTTTGACTTTGTTGACTTCTTCTCTTTCCATATTTTGATCCTTTTAGTCCCCAAAAAAGGATTCTATGGTCTGTTTGTGCTTCCTCTGCTTGCTCATCTTGCCAACTAATTACTTGACTTTTGAGCTTTTTGCCACAGTAGAACTCTGCTTCCAGATTGGAGAGCTTTTTCCCAAATTGCTAGGGTTTTAGCAAATGTTATTCGAGGTCTGAGGTGGGTGCCCTTTCTACAGTCACCACAAGGTCTGACACACTGGCGTTTCTCATCCCAGGGCCACTGCCCAAGGAGGAAACCCAGTTCCAAGCAAGTCAAGGCAAGAGTGATTACCCTCTGAATGGTTGCTTGGTCCCCCTAGGATCTGCAGGACAGGAGCTCTGGAGGCAGCCACCCAGCAGCAGCTGCAGGCACCACTGGGCCTCCACCACCTCTTGCCCCAGGGGGCAGGGGCCAGACTGAGCTCCTCTGTCACCCAGTTCCAGGAGAGTTCCCCATCGACCTTTTACTTTCTCTTTGGCATTTATGGGTTGAGAAGTCTGGAACCTGCTACAGCTGCTGGTGATTCACTCTCCTGAAGTTTGTCCTGGCCAGTCTGTGCCACTGGTTGGGGCCACCTGGAGCCCAGTGCAGCTCACACAGGACTGTGCTTAGCTCCCAGCTCGGTATGATACACCCTTCCTGTTGGCCTGCCAGGCTTGGCTTCAGTAGGATACCTGTTTTTCTCTGTCGCTTTGTGGGCTCTGTAGATCTCAAATTTGTTTAGAGTCATATTGTATAGGTATTGGAGGTGGTTGTGGCAGGAGCTCCCCTCTGCTAGTATTTCAAACTCTAAGATTGAATACATACTAAGTCCCAGTGCCACTCAGTTTTTGCAGGATTGTAATGAAAAGACCTTGGTCTATGCTGCTGTCTTTCTGACAGAAATATATGGCCTCAATACTCTCTCTATAAAGGAAAAGAGAGAACAGGGAAGGGTACAGATAGAGCCATACTTTAGCAAGTAATTTTGCTTCAGAGAACTTTAGCAGTCCACATCATAGAAGTCACAAACAATACCTTTGTCTAAAATGGTATTATTTCAGATTTTCTTGACAATTCTACCAAATAACATATCCTTTTCAACACTCCCATATATCTTCTCTCTAATCCCAAAAGGTCAGACACTGATCATCTTACATAAGGTATTGTGTCTTTACAGCACTTAGACTTATATGAGCAACTTAGAATAAACTTATTAGAATGTCTTTATTTTTTCAAAGTAGAGCTTATTTAGTAAAAAATTTTCTTGTCTTCAGAGGATGGGAATGGTTTTTAACTTGTTACTATGGCACTGGTGGGACCTGGAGAACATCTTTAGTTTCAGAGTAACAGAGTAGCTGGTATTTATGTAGCAGCATGCATTGCAATTAATTTTATAAAAATTTTCTCATTTTATTCTCACAACAATGCTCAGCAGTGTATCTTTATTATCTCCTTTTTAGAGATAAGGAAATTTAGGCACACACAGAGGTTAAGTGAATTGCTTAGCATTATATATCTAATAAATAACTGAGTATGGATTAGAAATCAGGTTTTCCTCACTCCAGGTCCACTGCTTTATTCAATGTACTACTTAGTATCCTTTAACATAAACCGTCCAAATCAACAAGAAAACATTTCAATAAGGCATTTTGATGTGATACTAAAGGGTCTGAATATGAGCACTAATATTTGTTGAAATACGATTTGATATCAATACTATCACAAGGCATGATTTTAATCTTCATCTACACTGGAATTGGTGTCATATTTATATAACAAAAACTAAACTAATACTTGTCTAGACCTACCCAGACTAATGACATCGAAGCAAATCATGGAGTCCACCATCTAGGTGTAACAAAAGGCCACCATATCTTTTAATATACCTGAAATTATTTATTTAACATGTTACCAAATCTTTACTGAACTATGTGGACAAGGAGCCAGAGTGTTTTACACTATCTTCTCTAATAACTCTAGTACCATTATAACAATGATTTGAATCAAAATATTCAAATTCTAGATGAAAAGTAACACACATCAAGCAATATTTTTAAAGATAAATTCAGAATAGCAAAACAATATGAATAGCATCTTGGACAGTATAATGGAATTTGGCCTATTGAAAAAGAAGGGTTATTTCCAATCAGGCAGATTTTTTAAAAATGACTGGTATAACAGAAAGAATGACATGTCTGGCCTATATTTGGAAGAGGCTATAAAACCAGCCCTTAGATAGAAAAGATGATTAAACAGTGATGCTATTCCCTTGCTTAGTGACCACTTGTGCATTTAACTATATTGTTGAAATCTGCCAAAAGTTCAACTCAATAAAAACTCATCAGCCTTTAATTAATGGCAAATGAACTCATCATTGTAGCTTGAAGTAATGGCATGAACTTACTGAGAAGTTTTAATATTCATTTTTAGGGCCCAATTTACAGTGTCTTTTCCTGATGTCTAAGACATTAGAAGATGCACAGGGAAGCCCTATGTCTAAAAACACTTGATTTGAAGGCCTTGGAATGCTTCCAAGTGATATTGTAGGCACTCACAAAGTCATCTTTTACCAGCAAGGCATGTCAGTAGGAAAAGACAAAGAAGAGGTGTAAAACTAAAATAATTTAAATTAAAACTTCATCTCACATCAGAGCTTTGGTTTAGTGATCTTAAATGAGACACTGGAACTAGTTAGCTGTTAAAAAATAGGTCTGCAATCCATTTTACAGAATTGTGACTTGGATTTATAATTGGCAAAGTCTTAGAAAATGCTTAGATGTTTGGGGGAAAGGTTTCATCTTGATCTGACAGGACATCTCACTTTTAATGTTCAACGTCTCTGAATCCTGGCACAGAGCCAGTTTAAAATTCTGGGCTGTCTAAAGTAATTTGTGATCCACATTCAGGAATGTGGGTGCATTCAGTCTTTGTTGTCCTCATGGCTAACTGCCTCCATACATGGTTTGAAAGAGAGGTTATAAATTATTCTGCTTTGCCATGAATGAGTTCATACAGCCCTATTGTTTCTCAGATTCAAAGACCATTGGTTCTAAATTTCACACATACCTCCTTCTACAGGATCAGAATTCTATAACTTATTGCTACTGATAGGAAAGGTGGTTTTTGAAGTCCTGGTCCCCCAAAAGAAGGTTGTGTTTTCTGGTATGTAACATTATGCCAGGCTAGGCTAACCTGGGTGGTCATTTTCTAATATGGCCATTTCTCTAAGGAAGTAGACTGAAACCACTAAACATATTTGTCCCATGAGCTAAACCACAATAAAATCTAGGTCTCCTGTGCATAGCTTTCCTCACCCTTTGAATACAGTTCTTTCTTACTCTATTTCCATAAAACAAATGTCCTTTAGAAAGTTTCTCTTTGAAGTTTTGAATTGAGTTTGCCTGTGTGTATCCAAGGGGCAAATGCGTGCAACTACCTGATTAAATGATGAAAATGGCCCTTCCTACACTATGATTAAAGGTACCTTCTGACAGTTAAAGCATGCCAGACTCACAGCTGTATGATCATCACCTGCTGATTGTAAAATTGGGTATATGTAAGAAAGTAAAAGGGGACAGTTGTGGATTATTTTGAAGTATTATCTACTGTAAGCTAATAATGGCCAGAGATAATTTAGTCCTTTACAATAATCCATTTAAATTGAAATGAAGCATATTTCTACCCCTCTTTCTAACTGTACATATTGATAGTGGCTACTGAGATTCTGATCATTCTTTTCCCTTATTTGCAAAACCTTGTCTCAGTCCAACACTCTTTTCCAATGGGGAAAAACGTGTTCCTTGAATACAGAGATGAAATGAGATTCTACAAGATGACTTCTGTGTATTTCAGGGTTGCAAGAAGAAAACTCACATCGCAAAGTCCACTTTAACAATCTGGTACTATAGAGGATTACTTGGAGATCATTACCATGTACCTGGTTATTTAACAATGTAACCAACAAGATGCAAGAAAGCTCACTTAGAACTACCTCTTTATTCCCTTTAACAGGTAAAATTGATTTCCTCCTTCTCTGCTTAGATTGGAATATTTTTCCTCTCCATAATTTGATAAGTCTTTTTTCTAACCTCTTGGTAAGAAAATTCAGCTCAGTATATTTCCCTCCAAAAATGTTTCCAGATTAATCAGAGCTTCAAAGTGGTATAAGAGATGAGTTCAAGGCAAATGTCATAGTATCCCATGCTATGAAATTGAATAATTGCCTCTCATCTCTCTCTCTGCCCTGAGTGGAATGAGCTGGTTATGCTGATGCTGGATGTTACAACAGGAGAGCTGGCAAATAGGTCACAGCACAATGATAGCCCTGAGCCAGCAGTCATTGGTAATCGGGAGAGCTGAGGATGTAGGTCTGACTTCAGGGTTAGGCAGGCTATGTTGGGATTGATAAAACAGTCAGATCTTCAGACACAAGAAATGGTTAAGATGTGTCATCTATGACTATAAAACACTGTTAAGGTACCACACTGACACATTCATATAAATGAGGTCTACTTGGCTTTTGAAATAATTAAAATAACTACTAAGATATTTTTTTCATTTAAAATCTCTAACATTTTAAAAAGAGGAGATTCACAAAATCTTAAAATGTGCTAGAATGATACTTTTAATAAAGTGACTTTTAAAACTAAATAATGTGCAAATGGCTAACTCTATTCTACCAATGCAGAAAGGAAAACCATTGAAAGAAACCAAACAATGAAGCCTTATCATTTTATTTTATTTCACTTTGAAATATCAAATCTTAAAATAAAAAAAAAATTAGAAATGATACAAGCAAAGATGATAGATGACTGAAATTCTCAGAAGTGAGGAGTAAGTTATACAATCCAATCCAATGTGCAATCTAATTTAAATGAAAATACAAAAATCCCAACCATCCTCTATTTTTATTCTTGAGGAAGGAAGGATTTATATCTAATCTTAATAGCAACAGATATGTTGTAATTGCGGATTCTGCTTCTTGGTCAATAGAAAGTGACTCAGCAAAAGGTGGATATTTCCTTTTCAGATAATTAAAGTTGCTTTCGTTGTTGTTGTTGCTTTTAGTGAAGAGACTATTTAATTATTACCCACGATGGGGAATTGACCTGCACGCCACCGGTGTAAAAGAGCAACTGAACTTAGATTACTTTCTTGCTTTTCTTCTTCATCTTGCCAAAGATGTCAGAGTGGAATGATTTGAAGTCGTCGTAACATGGCTAGCTCTAATTGTCTCAGAGTTCCTTCTGCTTACATAAGCAGATACAATAATTACTTTGCAATTATGCGACCTTTTATTAAAAAAAATTTTTTTCTTCTCCAATCATTCCAAATGTACTAAGCAGACATCAATATTGTCCAATACTTGTGTTGCCTCCAATAAAGGCCTATATTTCTTCATTCCCCACCCCCTTCCTCCATTCATTTCTAACTGGTTACATCTGCAGTTCAATGATCCAGGCAAACATTGGAGAACAGCAATGGAATAGTCATAATAGTTCCACTTATTGTGAATAGCACTACTTCTTCCTAAATTAAGTGTGTAATTGGCAAGCCTTATTTATACTCTCATATGGATTAGCTTTTATTGATCTAATTAGGATGAAGCTTAAAAATTACTTGCCAGTCAAGCTGATGGAGCAGCTGCAGCTCATTATTTCCTTTTCTTCAAACAACAACAAAAAGTAATGTTAGGAGGTGATAGTAAAACTTGAGTTACTGACCCTTGGTTGCCCAGAAGAAGATGAGTTTGTAATGCTATCGTGCAAATCCTGAAAGATGGCGAGACAGAAGATTTATATGGTAACAGGCTAAATCACAAGATGGAAGACTTTTGAAAAATAATATATTTGACATGATAATTGATGTGTATACAGCAGAGGCAGTACCATCAAGTACGGTGTGATGGGAATACTCAGTAGAACAGAAATCAGAATGCTCAGAGTCTGGTCCAAGTTCTGGCACAATACTTCAAAAGCTGAAGCCAAAAAGTCATTTACTCTCGCTGAGCCTTACTTTTCTTATCTTTAAAATGGGGATAATAATAGCTATTCCATTTACCTCACTCACAGAGCCACTGTAAGACTGAAATGAAATATATATGAAAGCCATTTTCAAACTATAAAGCAAAACACAAACATAATATTCAAGGACCATTATTTTGACTGCACGTAGGGGCTTGTAAAGATTTGACAACACATTCCCTTAAATAATTTACAATTCTTATCGGAGAAAATAGCTATATACTTCACAGAGTAAAAGCACCTTTAATAGTATAGGAATATTGAAAGTTTCTTAAATTTTCTGTCATTTTAATCAGAAGTATCCCTAAAACAAGCATCATTAATGTCCCATCTTGACAAGGTTAATGTACTCAATATTCAGCAGAAAAAGAACTCCTAAAACAATTAGTGAAAATGCAGCAGGATTCTGTTTCCCTAATGAAATGACTGAATGTCAGCTGTGTGTTTGAACATATTGACTTAAATATTAGGCTAGGCCCTTTGAACACAAGCATCTGCATTCACCAATCAAACTCTATAAAGGGAGCCTTACTGATTTATCCTTTAGTAATTATGAACATGCATGAACACTGAATCAATATTTTTAAGTTGATTAGAGGATAAAAGTTTGGCCTATTTATTATTTAGATGACACCTAAATTTGACCAGACTCATGAAGATTTCTAAACAATATGAGTGCAGTAGAAATCAGTAAGCGGAGAGTTTGATACTGTCAATTTAGACATGAATTTGCTCATAAAATTATGAAGCTGGTTTTTATGAAAATGATGATGATTAGAGTAATAATAAAATACTTCTATTTATATAATATTTCAATATTTTCCAAGTATTTTACATGTTATCTCATTAGAACTTCATTTGATTGAGAGAGATGCTATTATTAGCCCCATTTGACTGATGAAACCAAGGCTAAAAAAATCTATTTCGACTTCCAAGTCACACAACCGGTAATGTTCTAAGGTAGAACTCAAAATCTTCTTCCTGAATTGAAGTTCAGAGCTCTATCCCTTTTAAGAATTGAAATGAGTTCATATTTTTTTAATTATACAGGTTATTAAAATATTATTTCCTTATTAATCATATATTTAACATTACAGCAATTGCTTCTTTGGTTGTATAATTTATTAGCAATTGATTCATTTGCAATGTGAACACTATTAAGTTATTAAAGCAATGACAATATGTGATCCTTGTGAAACTTTATCACATTGTCATAACAATATAATATGAACATTGCTTTTCCATGCTCTTAGCATGTACTAAGGGGAAAATAATTTTCATTTTTTTCAACCTGAATTTTACTGAAGATATTGATTTATGTTATTTAATCAGTATTGTATTTAAGAAAATATACTTTACCTATGAATATATTTAGTTTATGATGCTATTATTAATGGAAGTTTACTAATTTTTAGACTATTAGTGAAAGTAGAGGTTGTGCTAAGATCTACATGTATGTTGACTTAAAATGTGAAGTTTGCATTTTAAACCAGAAGAACAAGATCAATTTAAATATCTAGATTACAAATGAATGAACAACAACAATAATTCATCTACCATGTTATGGCAGGTAGTGCAAATAATATTTTCATTTTACATATAAGGAATTGTTAGGGATACAGAAGTTAAATGAATCAAGGTCCCATAGACTAACCCAGGAATCAAATTAATACAGGTCTTCTGATTCCAGGTTTTGAGATCTTTCTACTCTACCCAATGAATAACAATAATATTATGTTTTCTTTTAAAATGTTCATAATATTTTTCACCTGGTTAGAAATCTGCAAATCTAAGAAGAAAGGTGTGGTAGAAATCATTTGGGAGAGGATCAAAGGAGGGAGAACAAAGGCGACCTAGAGGTGGGAGTATATTAGAGGCTGCCAGGACAGCTGGAGAAATTGGATGACAAGTTTCTGACTCAGAAGGCTGGCACAGAGGTAGGAAGGATATTGTTTAGATGGGTGATTTTCAATTATAGGGTCATATGTTGGAAATGTCTCTTTCACAAAAATAAATAGGAAATTTGATAAATTAATGATGTCCCATGTCATTAATAATATCAATTAGAAGATGGGATAAGTAACAGAGAATGGTAAGTTTTTTTCTTGTAGGATTCCAAGAAAAATGGAAAAAAAAAAAGACTAGCTAGAGTAGAAACCTTGAGAGGCAGTAATCATGTCCCATAATTTGCAGTTGATAATGAGGAAAATTCCAGGTAAATTCTGATGTCTTTCTTTTGCTTTAGGAGAAAGCATTTCAAAGCAATTAGAAATAAGATAGGTAATATGCCACAGCCTGAAATTGGCTCAATTAGAATGAGTGGTTTTCCTAAAGGGACTTCTAAAACTGTTATATCCTAAGATTCTTATGAGGATGAAAAGAGGCTGATCTCTCAAAAGATGTATTTGTCTAAAGAGGAAGCTTATCAAGTGAACTAAAACTAAAACGAAACAAATGAACAAAAAAGAGAGAAGTGAATGCAGATAATTGAAGATAATCACATAAAAGTTGGTTCTCTATCAATTTAGTTAGGAATCCTAAAGTCCAATATTAGCTAAACTTTGCAATAAATGCTAAAGTCCTTTTTTTTTTACTTAGATTACTTAAAGCCAAGAAAAATATCAAAGAAACAGTAGAACTCCTTGTTGCAGACAGATATGGAGATTATAATAGTATATTAAAAGAATTAAAAATTCAACTTCTATTTCATTTTTGTTTTCTTTATCATGCAGAATATGAAGAAAAATCTTCAGGCATCAAGGAAGGATAGAATCAGAATCTTCAAGTGGGAGGAATTCTTAATAAAGTCATTTCCTAGTGAAAAATCTTGAAGATTTCTAGTGCCCAAAGACCATTTACGTTTCTGAAGTAGCCAAGGTAGTTGATCATAATCATGCAAAGATAGTTCATAGGATAAGAAAATAAACAATTATTGCTCCTGTATTATTTAAGAAAAATAATAATTAGCATACTCTTATTCATGCCTCTTAGTCCGAAATTACCTTCTCTTTTATTATTTTCCTTCAATACAACTCACTTGTTTAAATACCATGTTTCCCCGATAATAAGACCTATCCCGAAAATAAGCCCTTCCCTTACTGTGTAAGATTCCTCTAAAATAAGCCCTACCCCGAAAATAAGCCCTATTGAGATTGCTACTGTAGTGAAGGTGATCCCCTGCACTACACGCTACATTACGGTACCCTCTGTATGCACCACCCCCCCCAGGTGAAACGCACGCCACGCTCCAAGCTGCATCCAATCAGAGCTGCAGCAGTGAGCACGTCATCCTGTTCTTCCCCAGTGATTTGCTTGATGGCGCCATTGAGAGCAGTGCCACGGAGGAGAGCTGGGACAGGACAACATAAGCCCTCCCCTGAAAATAAGCCCTCTGGTGTTTTTCTTTCCAAAAAAATTAATAAGACAGTGTCTTATTATCAGGAAAACATGGGTATGTGCTAATCTGATTAAAGGGATAGCTAGGTGGTACAGTGAATAGGGTGCTGGGCCTTCAGTCAGGAAAACTCACCTTAGTGAGTTCATATACAGATGTAGCCATTTACTAGCTATGTGAGCCTGGGAAAGTCATTTAACCCTGTTTTTCTCTATTTCAGCAACTCTAAAATGAGTTGGAGAATAAAATGGTAACCCACTCCAGTAGCTTTGCCAAAAAAAAAAACCCCAAATGGGGTCACAAAGTGTTGGACATGATGAAATGACAGAACAACAACAATCTGAGTAAAACATTGGCACAAAAATGTAAGCTTCAGAAGCTGGGGGAAGACCACTAATACAGAGTAGAGAGTATGAGAACTTTACAGCAGAGGAAAACTTTTAGAATCACTGGTCTAGTGACTGGGACCCTAGACTCAGGTTTCATCTATATAAAGTATAAGAAGCAATCCTTCCTTGAATAATTGAGTAGATTCTCCTTAATAGACTGAATAAAGATATTTCTATTATGTCAAACCTTTTTAACAAGTTAGATGTGCTCCTTCAGAAGGAGAAAATATGCAGTGCCTGATTAGACATTTTTGATTAGAAGATAAGATTGGTTTCAGAATCATTCTGGAAATCATAGAAATGGAACTCTGAAGCATTAATTTTATTTTGTAGTAATGATGCAAAGGGGGAAGATTCATTAAAGATCGTATAATATTCCCTTTTGTTTTTGTTTGCTCAAGAATTATAGAACGTGATTCATGGAATCTCTGTCAGATTCCTTTGATTGGTTCTGTATTTCAGAGTCCAGCTACTGGCATGATCAGAAGGGATGATACTTCAGGGATAATATGAAAGGGAGGGAAGTAGAAATATTTACAATTGCTGGAATTGAGTTAATGCATGATGAATGATTTTTTACAAGACTTCTCAAAATCATCTTTTATTATTTTGTAAAGTGACCTTATTTAGGAAGGTTTTATGATGTAGTGAAGAGCACTTAAAACAAGAGAGGTCCAAGTCCTTCATAGCTAGCTATGAAACCTAACAAAATCATTCACTCACTCTAGACTTAAGTGTCTTCATGTGTTAAATAAAGAGAATGGACAAGAACACCTTTACGTTCTCGAAGAGTCTAGGATACAGCAGTCAGGGATTGTATTTTAAATTACATTTTTATTATGAACTTAAACATTATCATAATTTTGAATTTATTGAAATTTACAAAAACTGTTGAATATACAGAAAATGGGAAAAAATTTTACAGGAAACTATAAAATTCTGTTATTTTTAAGATCTGTTGTCTTTTGTACTCAAAGAGGACCAAAATGGCATCATGATGTTGGGATCAATGTAAATGTATATTGACATGAGAATAACAAAATTTTCCTCTTTGGCTGGGTCCCTTTCTGAATTTTCTTTTGTTATCCTCTATGAAATTTTAATATTTCATTGGCATTTGTTTGATTTTCTTCCCTTTTTTGTACCACTAAACTGACCAATAGAAGACTTTCTTTATAACATACAAATATAGTAAAACAAAATAAACTGTCTGAAAATGTCTCATTCTGTACCTTTTTTTCTTGTCACCTCTCTAGCAAGATGTTCTAAGGATCCATCAGTACCATTCTGAAGTGATGATTGGTACTGGCATTTGGCAGAGGTCGTAAGTCTTTCAAAGTTCTTTCCTTTATATTATTGTAGTCATTTTGCCCAATTTGTCTTCTAGTTCTTCTGACTTAATTCTATATACATACAGGTCTATTCAAATTTCTCCAGATTCATTATATTTTTTCCTTATAGTACTAAATAGTATATCACATTTAAATTTCATTCATAAATTTAATTGACAGTCTCCAGACTTCTTGAAGAGACACTGTATTCCTTATTGAAAGTCATGGCTCTGCATACTAGCCCTAAATTGTCCAGGTAAACAAACTAGCATTACCAAAAAGGAAAGCAAAAGGGAAAGCAGATTTTTTTAAGTACCTTCAGAATACCAGGTTCCAGTGAGATTTTGGGTTCACTGAACATCTTGAACTATTTTCAAACACTCTGATTTCAATGAAACCCAGAATGCCCTTTAGTGAAGCTCTTTGTCCTTGATTTTTACAACCTTATGTATTTTAACGGAAATTTGATCCATATGTTTTTAATTCATTTACACTTAAATCATCAAAACACTGGTCTTTAAGGTTATTTGATATCTAAGAAGGCTATGGGGACTTTTTGATAATCCTTTAAAGCCCCTAAAAAGGAAACCAGGGAAGTTTTGCTTTTCCCAGAATAAACTGAAATACCGAGAAGACTGGGTTCACCTCCAGTGCGGTCTAAATTGTCCAAACAAGCTATACTTATCCATAATAAGGAGGAGGATGAACATGGTGACAGGGGCCATACTGACCACAAGTAAAAGTACAAAGGCTTTGATGAGCTATAGAGCATAGATAATTGCAAGTATATTTTTAGAGCACTAGATGGTTTTTAACAATTTTTATTCTGATTATATTCTGAAAATATATTGATTCATAATTATGACAATGAGAAAATGAAATATTAATAATGATAATAATCCACAGTATTAAAAAAATTTTGGCTTACAGAAAGCACTTTATGTTGGATACTATTAAATTTCTTATATACCTCTATATTTGAGTGAACTGTTACTCATGTAATATCTATTAAGAATTTTATAGAATTATGTTTGCAAAGTGCTCAAAATATTCTTGAATGCATGATGTGTGAAGAAGTTATTATATATTATACAGAGCAGCAGTTGCATAATCAAATATACTGCCTAGGTGACATTCATTGTATACAAAATGGTTAAATAGCTTTGTTAGCATCACAAAAATAATAATCCTTTAAATCCAAATACATGTGAAAGCTTTAAGTCTAGAGTTTTGTTTAATAAAAATTCCTTTATCTAGGGGGATTCATAGGATGCATTTAATAGATTTTTAAAATCTTCATTGTCTCATATCTTTTCCTCCATACCATACGTCATCAATGAAATATTTAACACCAACTCACATCCATATGCATAGGATATCATCATTTCAGGACCAAATGGCTATCCTGCAGATCAATTTTCTTCTGAGTAAGGTCACTTGTATCTGAAATATTGATAATGTACCTTTGCGAATTTATCTAAAAAGAAAATAGAATAGAGGATGGTTTCAGATGAAATGAGGACACTATGTATGAAATACTTTCAGTAACAGGAAGCCAGTGAGTAATTCCATTGTTCATTCAGTTCAGAATTTATTTACTGCCTGAGTATAACTTTATTTTTTATATCATTTAGGTACAATGTAAATGTCTGTTAATATGAATATAGCAGATGCATCTATATGTGTTTTGCCCTTCCCCAGGTAATTCTATCCTTTATTGTACATCCAAATGGACTGGATAGCTATAGGATCATACTTCAATTAAATCAATTTAATTTGTGTGTGGTGCTTCTCTGAGCTGCTTTTAGGAAAACAATTTTAAAGGAGTCATTTAAACAACTCAAAAGTCAATGAAGAACTCAACTTGTACATCAATTAACCTTTGCCCTTTTCTATCTATGACCAGGAAACATCAGATTTGTTTGTAAACAATAAATGGAAACATAACATTGATCCAGGAAATTCTAAAATTAATAACCATTTCCTAACATGAAAAGAGGAGTTTGCCTGAATATATTTATAATATTATTAAAGATTAAATCTGTATAAGCTATTAATACCTTGAAATTGATATCATTTGTATTTATGTGTCTTTAAATTCAGGGAATTTAATATATTCTTTCAATTACATGAAGAAATATATTATTTAAATTAAAGGTTGTGTGTGATATGACTAGCCAAGGTTACCTACAATGGTAAGATCCAATTACCAGCTGTTGAATAGAAGTCTATGTTGAAAACATGTGTCCTTTGAATAATCATGGATTCCATTAGCTTAAAACAACACAATATGAAGTACAAATTAAAGGAAGCATGATATGCCAGATAGAGAGCCCACTCTGATATCAAAAAAAGCTGGTTTCAATTTCTGCTTCTAAAACATACTGTTTGTTGTGTGACCCTGATCAAGTCATCTACATTCTTAGTGGTTCAAATTGCTCTCTCTCAGTTCAGAAAAGGAATGGATTTGAATTCTTAGAAAGTCCCACAGGGATTCTTTTTACTGAAAAAAAGAATCATAACTTTGGTCAAAATTATATACAAATAAGAGCACTTAAACAATCTCACTCCTGATACTGAATCCTTTCTATTTCAAATCTTTTCAGAACATCCTCAATGAAACCAGTAAGAAACATAGAGGGACACAAATCTCCCTGTCTTGTGTTCCACTTACCATTAAGACTCAGTGAGTCAGTGAACAGATTATCTACAAGAAAACTTGTTTCATTTTAACATATGGACGGGAGACTATTTATTTGAGGGAAATGCTTAAAGATTTTTTTTTTGCAAAGTAAAATGCTTAAAAAATCAACAAGACATAGACATGGAAGGAGTGTGTATGTCTGCACCATTCTGCTACTTCTGATTTTGTAGATGAAGTATACAAAATCGTTTACAAAAGGTCATTTCTTCCCTTCTCATATATCCATCAAAGATATATTTGACACATGCATAGACCATTGTCCTAAAGATATCCCAGAGAATAGAAATTATATGGGTTGGATTTTGAGGTGGTGTAAGTAATATAGAGAAAAGAGTCAAAGATTTAACTCAGAGGTCATGGACTGTTTCCTATTTACATTTGGGTTGTTGTATAGCTTGTTGTACATACATAGCTTGTTGTATGACTATATGTGTTATTTATTACATGGGAATCATTAATATTCCTTTCAATTCTAGAGTCTATACTAATATCCCTTCAAATGCATAAATGAACATACATGTATATATGACACACATGCACATATATCACAAATGTGTGGTATGTGTATAAACATAGCATCTATGTATCTATGCATATGAAATACATGCATATATGCAATATGTTCATATTTAGATATCTTTTGTAAAAGACTTATCTAATTTATTTTCTTCCAGATTTTTTTTGTAATTTTTTTCCTATTCAAGATACCTTAAAAGGGAAAAAAGTAAATAGTGAACTAAAAACATATTATACCTAAATCTTGATGATATGAAATTGGCATCAAACACACACACACAATGGACAGGCACTGAAGATGAACAGTGAACTGTATACAGATCTGAGTGAGAAGGAAATTTATCTTTTACCAATTAATTTCAAATTTTCAATTTCCTCACTGCTTTAAAAGCCCACTAATTTTAATACCACCATTCTACCCATGAGAGAAAATAAAACTATGGATCATGGAACACTATTTGGAAGAATAAAAGCTTCAAATAATCCAAGAAGTTATGGAAAGATGCCTTTTATAATGAAACAACACCTTAACAATAATGACTTGCATGTAAAAAGATGTCATCAATGAGCTATAGGAGGGAATAAACTAGTTCGAGCATATAGTGATAGACAATAGACAGAGTGGCTGAATCCTGTATTGAACATTAAAGGTGTTAAAAGAACTGGAGAAACACCTTTAGAACTTCTAGTAGATCCTCTCTGGTAGATTTATAGAAGGGCATGAATAAAAATCACTCAATGTGGTAAATCATGTATGGTTCCAAAAATGTGCAAGTGAAGAGATCAATTTCATCTTTAAAAAGACAGATCCATCTAAGTTGATAGCAAATAATCGGATCATTTACTTTATTAGACTTTTCATTTTCTAAGGACATTGAACATATTGTAATGAATAAGGGTTCCTCCTTGAAGACAGGAAGGCCTTGGTTCCTGCCTCTAATTCATACTAGATATGTGACTATAGGCAACACACTATTTCAGGAGACGAGGCAATAATCTAAGATCATAAATTATAGATGAATTGTAGATTTATATAACAGGAAAGAATTTCTAAAATAGACAAAAATCGAAAACTGACATTAAAAACAATTTGCTAAGATAGTTTTTTTTTAAATTATTCACTTCCAAAACCTGTTTTTTCAGCCCAGAAAGTGAGTTGTTCTTTCTTTCAGTTCTCTTTAAGACTCTGGAAAATATCTCTATTTTCCATGCAGAATGAATGCTAACTTTATCCACTGAGAGGTGACAGCTGTCAATCCTGCATATTTCCTTAGTCATTTGCTAATCATCAGTTTTATGAAGGTAAGAACCCAAGCTGAGAGACTATTTCAGCTCTTTTCACAAGACACCCAGTAGTATAGTAATAGCAGTTGAAAAGCTCCCTTAAGTATGAAAGAACACAGAGATTCCATTCTTCTCAGACCTGCACCCCAAACACCAAAAGGGGATAACTTGGAGATGGGACCAAGTGCCCACCCCACTGCCAGGCCGCAATGGACTGACTGCCCAACGTGAATGATGAGGCCCCTGTGGGGAGCCTGGCTGGCCCCTTCCCTGGACCTTTTCATTGATTCTCTGGGGCCTCAAGGACTGGGATGCAGCGCAGAACAAAACATTCACCCTGATAACCAAGAACTAGTTCAGGTGCTTCAGGAACAATTTCAAACAGATCAGGATGCAGCTGCTGTTTTTCAGCTGTAGTTCTACACTAATATGTCCTGTCTAATCTGTTTTCATCAGGCATCTCTTCCTATTGAAACAAACTGTGGACATCTTTTTTGTGGTATCTCCATTATGGTGTATTGACTATATGGTTCACAGTTTGGGGCCAATCAGCAGACACACAATTACCCTACTCTAGTATTTTTGATGACGGTCATCAGACTCAGGATGTCTCAGAATTGCATCAAGATATTAATGACTATAATCAAAGATTTTCAAGACAACCCAGATAAATTCTGGAAAGAATTATGGAGCTGCCTATTTTACAGAAACATGCATTCAGGAAAATGATTTCAGTTGGGGACCTTTTCTTGATGTTCCCCATTAAAATATTATGTTGTTTTCTTGGAGCTTTTTTTTTTCTACTGCCCTTGAATTTTGCTCCTGAAGTCTTGTTCAGAATGCTAGGATTTCTATATGATTTCTCTGTCTTTTTTATTGCTCATGTACATCTCAATCATGTATCAAGAAGTGCCAGCACAAAGGCTAAATAGATGAAATGAATGAATGTTTCTTGTGTGTATGTGGAAAACCATTAAAT
This sequence comes from Petaurus breviceps papuanus, assembly GCF_028583685.1. Lineage (NCBI taxonomy): Eukaryota > Metazoa > Chordata > Mammalia > Diprotodontia > Petauridae > Petaurus > Petaurus breviceps. The sequence goes on along the minus strand of NW_027185863.1, from coordinate 22,905,213 downwards.
GGAACCATAACGCCTGAATATCATTTTCCAGGTTCAAAAACATCTTAGGAAATTTCGGTAACTGGAACTATATCAGTGTATTGGAAGTTGTAACACTGAAGCTAGATTTATAACCATCTAAGCAATGTCTAATTGTAAAAGAACTAGCTACATAAAATAACATCTTTTGAAAAAAAGTCACTATGTGGAGGGATTAAGTAAAAATGAATATTTTTTATATCTTGACTTTACCTATCCCTCAAAAATAAACCAAATGGTTATGAAAAAAGTTATCATTAAATATGAAATTTATCCATTACCTTCCTATATGAAGTATAAATATAATGGATAATTTTCTTGTTACAGTAACATGTTACATAAAATTTTAAAAGTCAGTATCTTTTAGCATTTACTATGTTTTGTGAAACTGCAATGTAATTTTCACTTTCCAATTCAAGCATAAGTACTTTTATCAGTTTTCAAAAGAACTTCAACTTTGCATAGAATTCATTTAATACTTACATTGGCTTACATAAAACAATTTTTAATCAATTCCAAATGTCATAGCCTAGTAGAATGCTTCACAAATACTAAGTACTCAATAAATGTTTGTTGATTGAACAAAATATATACATTTCTTCTCAACAAAAATACTTAATATTAATAACTAATACTTAAATCAATAGCTTGATCTTTTCAAAGGGTAATCACATAATAGTAATTTGAAAAGGGGAAAACTGAATGCAGGAGGCTGAATGAAATGGCTAAATCATGATGTTTGGGTGAATCTAGTAGGAATAAAGTGAACTCTCATGAACTGACTACAAAACTCATAGCTGAAAAATGAAAAGACACAACACTAATTAAGCATTACTAGAGGAGAACCTGCTGCTTCATTCAGTTCAAATCTGGGGTGTATTACACAGTGGTGGAATGATAGAGTGAGTGGGGAAGTATTTCTTATCTTGGGGGTTGACATATGCTTTTAAAATTCTTCAACTGACTTAACCTGTTATAGTACTTTAATGGTCTTTGTCATTAAAAAGTATAAAGTGACATCTGGTTCCTAATGCATCAGTGATGACAGATACTAAAAACAATAAGCCTTTTTAATGTACATTTATTGAGCCCCTATTGTGCGCAATACTGTCCTTGCCATCAAGAAGGAAACAATCAGAAAATCCTATTTCTCATTTTAATGTCCATTGTAATTTATTCAGATACAACTTGGTACTGACTCCAAAATAGCAATAATGATGGCCTTATTTCAGCTTTTTCTGTACTGAAGGGCAATAACTGACTTGATGTCTAAGAATAAAAAGGAGAGATAGGAAATGTACCATATTATGTTTAGGTAAGGAAGGATTTTGTGACATCTTTTGGGGTAAAAGACAGGAATTATCTCTGGAAGTGTTTTAATACAATATTGATTTCTATGAGTTAATTTTAGGTATGAGTCTCAAACAGAAAATGGTCTAAGTACTTTCTCACTATTATTTATAAAACCTTAATATGAGAATTTTTACTACACTTACATTTACTAAACTGAAGAATTTTGGAGTTCTTCAAATCAAGAATGAATCTGACAGTATACAAAATTAAATTATCACATGAAAGAAGGAAATTTTCAGAATACACTCTCTACCTGTACTACCCACCACTACAGTTCTTATAAACATTGGTTTTAATTTAATATTCTGGTTAAAGATATTTTCATCACAATTTGTAGCATTTTAAACATTGTAATATTTGAAACTATATAAACTTAAAAAAGACATTTTGAAATTTATAAAACGTCTTATGTTCATTGCATTCAATTCTGGTGATGGATATAAAGAGATTTAGAATTTAATACATTTAAACTTCCAACAAAATTAAGTATTTTACTATTCTATCAATGCTTGAAATCAGTCATAACTTCCATGATTCAGGGTGAAAAATCACAAAGTGATGACACTACAGACCCCAGTAGCACAAAATACATTTTCTGCCTCCCCAGGTCTGCCTTCCCTTGTCAGCTTACCCTCCCTCTTCTTTCCCCCTTTCTCTATTACTTCTCAATCAGTTAAGATATATTTCTATACCCAACTGAGGGTGTATGTTATCCCCTGTTTGAGCTAAAACCAATGAGAGTAAGGTATGAACAATGATCAGCTCCTCACTTTACCCTTTATTGTAATAGGTCTTTCACAGTTCTTCATGTGATATAATTTACCTCATTCTGCTACTCCTTTCCTCTTCACCAAGTACAATCCTTTTCTGTTCATTTCTTACTTTTTTAAATCATCAAATCTAAGTTGACTTATACTGATACCATCTGTCTAAGTATATTCCTTCTAATTGACATAATAGAGATACAGTTCTTAGGAGTCACAAGCATCATCTTCCCATGTAGGGATGTAAACAGTTTAATCTTATTGAATACCATGGTTTTGTTTTTCTTTCCTGTTTAACCTTTTTATTCTTCTCTTGAGTCCTATATTTGAAGATCAAATTTTCTATTCAGCTATGGTCAGAAAAGTTTGAAAGGCCCCTATTTCACTGAATGTCTACCTTTTCCCTTTAAAGATTGTACTCAATTTTGATAGGCAGTGGATTCTTAGTTGTAAATCAAGCTCTTTCACCTACCAGAATATCAAATTCCAACTCCTCTGATCCTCTAATGTAGAAGCTGCTAAAAAATCCTGTGTAATTCAGACTGTGGTTCTTAATTGTTTCTTTCTGACTGCTTGCAATATTTTCTCTTTAATCTGGAATGTGGCTACACTATTCTTTGGAGTTTTCATTTAGGGATCCCTCTCAGGAGGTGATTGCTGCATTCTTTAAATGACTATTTTTACCCTTTGGTTCTAGGATATCAGGGTAGTTTTACTTGATAATTTTATTGAAAAAGTCTACCCAGGCTCTTTTGTCTTTTCTTGGTCATAGCTTTCAGGTACACAAATAATTCTTCAATTATCTCTCCTGGATCTATCTTGCAGGTCAGTTGTTTTTTCAAAGAGGTATTTTTTTTTCATTCTTTTGATTTTGTTCAAGTGATTCTCGATGTCTCATAGAGTCCTTAGCGGAAGCCCAATTCCACTTGCCCAATTCTAACTTTTACGGAGTTGTTTTCCTCAGTTAGCTTTTATACCTCCCTTTCCATTTGGCCAATTCCACTTTCAAAGGAGTTGTCTTCTTCACCAGATTTTTTTTTCCATTTTCGCAATTCTTTTGTAAAGTTTTTTCTTCAGTCAATATTTGTGCCTCCTTTTCCAAGCTGTTGCCTCTCTTTTTTAAAATTCCCTTGCATAACTCTCATTTCTTTCCCCAATTTTTCTTCTACCTCTCTTATTTGATTTTAAAGATCCTTTTTTGCACTTCTCCAAGAGGGTTTTTTGGGCTTGAGACCAATACATATTCCCCTTTGAGGCTTCACATGTGGGCATTTTGACAGTGTTGTCACCTTTAAAATTTGTGTTTTGATCTTCCCTATCACCATGGTAGCTTTCTATGGTTAGGGCTCTTTTTGGTTTTTTGTTCATTTTTAAAAGTTGACCTCTGTTCCTGGGGCACAGCTGGCCCTGTCCCAAGCTTCTTGCACTGGGGGCCAGGAGCCTGGTCACTACCTTTTTGTACCAGGGCCTCTGGGGCCGGCAGCTTGCTGACTGTGCTAGGGAAGCTCAACCTAGTTGTACCTATTGTGCCCTAGGTTCCAGGGCTGATAGTCTATATGCTAAGCTGGAACAGGAGGCTTCACAGCTGACCTGCTATATCACTGGCCTGCTAAACCGGGACCATGGGGCCTTGGTTGCTATCTGAACTGTGGCTAAGAGCCTCTCACTGGGTTGCCTGGATGGTGCTTGTGTTGAGCTGTGTTCCTCTTTTACACCCAAGTGAGACAGACATTTCCCAAAATCCTTCTAAGTTATCTTAGGTTAGAAAATTGTTTCACTCCATCTTTTTTGTGGATTCTGTCATTCCAGAATCTGAGGGAAACTAAGGAGAGCTCCAGCAACTTCCTGGTTTCTCTCTGCCATCTTGGCTCTGCCTGACAGGTCTTTACTAGGTGAACCATAATTTCCTTCTAGCCAGGTATAATATGCTGAAGCCCACTCAAATTGACAATGAGGGTCAATTGTCAAATTTTCAGTGTGACTATTTACACCTTGGAAATAGCCAAATGGTAAAAATATAGGAATTCATTTATTGTTTTGTGGAGGGTCTAAATTCAAGGAAGGAGTTGAGAATATAAATAATATTGATTAACCTTAAAAATATGCCATGGGCTAAAGATCTGTACTCCCCTGCTTCCTACTTTGTTTCTGATATGATGAAAAAATGCTCCCCAAAACTATTTTCCAGTGTCATGGTACATGTACAACTAAACATTTTCAGGCATACAGATGACAGGACTTGAAAATAAGAACAACAAAAAATTCTTTATAATTAAATATTGCAAATGCTTTTGGTCACAGATTATAATTATTACTATCATTTTATTATAAAGACTAATCTTCATACTGATTGTTATATGGTATTTACATGTAAAATTGTAGGAAGAACATTAAGCCTCTGAACATTGTTCTTTATGATCTCTCTCTCACACACACATGCACACACAAACACATGCACACACACACACACACAATTTGTGCTAGTTCAAAAAGCAGCAGTAGCTATTTCCCTATTTTAGTCACTTTTACTCTGTACCATTTTGGCAAGTCAATTTACCTCTTTAAATCTTTCAACATCTTTAAAATAAGAAGACTGGGTTACAAGTGATCTCTGAGGGCCTTCCCTGCTTTAACGATATGTGATTCTAAAAAGTAAATAGTATTATTTGAAATACAATTTCGTATAGAAATCTTTGAAGAAGTCTATTTTTATGTATGTGAACCATTTGTTCATTCATACACTAGTGGATTTTTCTAAAATCCCACATTAAATCCAAAGAGATTATAGAGTGTTATCTGTATCATTTACATGTTGATTTAACATAGAGAATTAAAATGAAAAAATATATAATCCTTTCATTTTACCACAGTAACTATTTATTAATACATTTCAGTAGTGATCTAATGAATTCTGGAACTGATTATGGAAATAGGCTCTTTTCTATTGAAAAGATTTGCATCTTACTGCCATGCTTACCCAAATGAATCCATATTTTCTGCAAGTTACTTGCAAATGTGCAAGCCATCTGCAACTGAATGATTAGTGGAGTGAAAGGATAAGTGCCCTGTGCTTCTGTCCCCCATGGCCATTTATTTCTGTTTTATTGTTTTAATTATAAAGACTAATCTTCAAACTGACTGGTATATGGTATTTATATGTAAAAGGAAGCCCCATGTATTCATGTGCTTTAAAATTGCACTATAATTCTAAAAGATATTTATCTGGCATTAATTCTAGGTATCATTTAGGGAGGAGTGATGGCTTTGTACTGTATACCAGTACTAAAAGTGGAAGTTACATTTCATTGGTAACCGACTGTTACATGACAAGTAAACAAGTTTAATTGTGTTATTCACCTCATTGACTTTAATGAGTCAATAATAGATGTAATAGGCACCTCAGGACCAGATGGCATAGGGTAAAACGTCCCCATGAAATACCACTTTTTCATCTCAAGTATCTGATAAATATGTTAACTTCCTGCATTGTGGCCATTATTGGAATGTCTTACCAGCTGGCCAGTTACCCTGAGCAGCAGGGGCCAACATATACAGTTTAAACCTTAAATCCTCAGTTCTACAGTCATGGAAAAAATAAGCAAAAGAAAGCAACAAAGATAATTTATTTTTCTGAAGTTAAGTTATATCATCATAGAACTTAAGAACATAGATTTATTTAGTTATAAGTTGAAAAGTGTAAATGCAAGATAGCAATTTCTTAATAGGAAGAAAAAAAAACCTTCCTAAGCCCCATCCAGTACTGCCCACACGCTGCCCATTTGCTTCTCCTTGTTGTGAGGCTCCACCTGTGTCTTTTAGTAGTTTTCTTCTACAAAATCATATATAAACTGCAGCTAATTGGCAAAGTGACAGCGACATATGTCGTAGCTGTGGCATCTTCCTCTTGCTGCTGAGGTTAATCTGGGCTTACAGTTTGCTTTATGAGTTATAATTATGCCTGTTTCCTCTCTGTCTATTGCTTAATAAAACACTTTTTAAAAATCAGTAAAACTGCAATAATTATGTTTCTACATTGTATCAATAACAGAATCTGGTCATTTGTTATAGCTTTTTGTTCTACCATTGAGGAAATGGGAGTCATAGAAAGCTGAAGTGACTTACCCAAGGTCAAACAAGGAGTAAATATAAGAGAGAGAATAGGAGGAATGCAATGAAGGAAGGGGAGAAGGGAGGAAAGAAAGAAATGAGGTAGTGGAACAGGGAAAAAGAAAGGAAGGAGAAAGGAAAAAGGGAGGTGGGAAGGAAGAAAGGAAAGAACAAAGAAAAAAGAGGAGGAAAGGAGAGGAAGAAAGAGAGAAGGAAGGAGGGAAGGGAACAAGTATTAAGTAGCTACTATGTGCAAGATACCATTAAGTGTTTTAAAAATATAATCTTCTTTAATCCATAAACCAACATTATGAAGTATATGATCCCTATTTTACAGTTAAGAAAACTGAGGCAGACAGAGGTTAAGTGGCTTCCTCAGGATCAAACAACAACAATAACAACAACAAAAACTAGCAAAGTTCTGAGACCAGATATCAACTCAGGTCTTTTAGACTGCAGGATCAGCACTTTACCCACTTCACCACATAACTGGCTCTTATACTTAGGGTTCAGTGCAACAAGGCCTTTCCAGGGGAAAGCCCAGATGCAGAGCTGGAGAGCAATGACTACGTCTTCCCAGTTAACACCATCCTGAAAGCTCTGAAAACTTGCCGATTCCAGAAATAGCTCTGAAAGCAGCAGTACAAAAGAGCCTAAAACTTGGGATAGGGTCTTCCCTTCACCAATTGAGGACAGCACAACTGTAATGGTAATGTAATTTGAATTTGAAGACCCCTTTTTGTATTGGCAAGTAAGCAGGTACTAAGCATTTAGTAATTAATCAAACCTCTGTGAAAGAAAAAGAAGGTATGAATCCCAGTTCCTGACTTAACAGGAAGGGGTTGGCTGAAACAGGAAGTAGTTAATGCTGTGTATATAAGAAAAGCCCCAGAGAAGCATAGTCAGAATTTCTTGGAACACCATGGAGGCAGAAGTAGCTGCTGGGAGGAGGCTGAAGAGGTGTCCAGGAGCCCAGGAGCTCAGGAGCTTAGGAGCACAGGAACCCAGGAACCCAGGAGCTTAGGAGCCCAGGAGCTTAGGAGACCACGAGCCCAGGAGTCCAGGAGCCCAGGAATTCAGGAGCCCAGGAACCCAGGAGCCCAGGAACTCAGGAGCCCAGGAACTCAGGAGCCCAGATCCTCCCCCCAGGCTGGATAAGGTAATTCTGATTTTTTTTAATGAGCTGCAGAAGAGTGAGGAAGCATAACAGGGATGCAGGGACTTTGTCTATATGTGGCTTGGTTGAGCCTTGAATTTCCTGGAGCAGAAATTGTGAAGGATTTGAGATGGACTGGACCCTGTGAACTTCAGTGTGGAGCAGGACCTACCCACAGAACTGGACAAGGAACTGGGAGCTGTCTGCCATTGAACACAGGTGACTGTCTGGCGAATCCAGGTAGAATCTGGGACCACGGAAGGGGATACAGGGAATCTGAGAACAGGCCCAAGTTAAGATTGAAAGATCTCTCCATGGGTACTGAGTAATGAAGAAATTGTAGTTTACTAGTGACCTAGGGGTGGAGGGTTTGTGTATGATACTTAGTAATTGATAGCTGAAGAAGTGACTGAATTAATCAAGTTGCCCCCTGAGTGGAAAACTTTGACTATTGTACTTTGAGATGATTGTTCTTTGTTAAGACTTTGAATAAGTGACTGATTGAGTTAACTTAAGAGAGCCCTATGAGTGGAAGACTTTGCCCCATGAGTGGAAGACTTTGACTATAGTACTTCGAGACTATATTTTGATACTGATTGAGTAAACTTAAGACTTTGACCCATGAGTGGAAGACTTTGACTATTGTATTTTGAGATGATTGTTCTTTTTCTAAATATTGTGACCACTTTGGTGAAAACTGTGTGACTAATTTAATGATAAACTGTTATGAATACTATATTGTGATTTTCTGTGATAAGCTGTAACATTGTGAATGCTATACCTTGATTTACTGTGAATGTTTTGCTCTGATTTGTTATGGAATAGAGTATTCACTATACTGTGTAATCAGAAACTTAAAAGCTGTTCACAGTAGCATTCTTCTGGAAAGCTGCTCATGCATGACATTACAACAACTTCAACATAAAGTTCAAAGTCAAGAAATAGGTTGGAAAACTGAGCAAACAACCAAAAACAAATAAAACCTTGATCATAAAAATCTACTACAGTGGCAGGGAAGACCAAGACACAAACTCAGGAGCAGAAAACAATGTGAAAACAGTTACAAAGCCTCAGAGAAAAAATGCTAATTGGACCCAAGGCTAACAAGAATTCGTGGAAGAGTTAAGATAAAGGTGTTAGAAGAAAAATTAGGGGAAAATGTGAGTGTGATGAAAATACACACACATATGTATATGTATATACATATATATGTGTGTGTATATACATATATAAACAATTAAAAACTCAGAAAAAGAGGAAAAAATACTGTCTGCTTTCTGATTGGTCTGGTCCATCTTCTGTTTGCTAACTCCCTTTATCTTACTTTAGTAATGTCTAGCAATTCTATGAAAACTGAATACCCTACTGTTTCTCACAATTTATTATCAATAGCTTTTACTTCAGCAATTTTTAATTGCTCTGTGGAAACTTAACTCTTTGCTGTCTATCACACTGATGAAAAATCAAGAGCTGAATAGAAAATGTGACATTCCAATACAAGAATCAAGAGAAACACAAAAACTTACACATGAAAGATTAATCGTAAGAGACTCAATAAGGTTAAGTGGTTTACATTTCTATGTGGGAAGGTAATTGTAATGTAATGCCAAGGAAAGGCAACTTCCCAAGGTTCAAAATACCAGCATAGGTGCTCTCCATTTTATTCAGTGACCAACCAAGAACAGAGAAGATAAAAACATGACATCATTCCAAAATACAGCATTTACTAAGTGTGACTAAATAATCTCCAAGGACTACCCCACCCCAGGACCTTCCAATCATTCAATCAATTACAAAGTCCCTGGTCTAAATACTTCTCCACCCCTAGGCTGTACCTTCATTTAGTCCACCACAAAGCCCCTCTTCTCAAATGGAGATTAGTTTCCAATCTAAGTAAAGTACATTCATTTGTCAATCACAGAGCACAAAAAGGCCAAAGTTCCCCACCTCTGGATCTCAATTGAATCTACCCCAGAGTTACCTCAAGTTTAAACACAGCACTTAATACCCAAATGGAGGTCTTTTTCATCTTGACAGGAGGCAAGTTCTCAGCAATCTTAGTTCCTGGGGAGACAAGGCTTAGCAAGGCCACAAGATACATTGCCAGTCCCTTCATTAATTCATCCTCTCTCTGTAGAACAGTCCTAGAACCCCTGCAAACATTAGCAAAACCCTCTCCCAGGATTTCTGTAAACATACAACAAGAAAATCCTTCTTCAGGGCTTCTGAACCAACAGAAAGGTTCCCAGACCCCTGCAACAACAGCACTGTCCTTCACCAGTGGACAGTATTCACTCTGTCTGCAGGACAGTCTCCAGACCCCTGCAACAACAGCACTGTCCTTCACCAGTGGACAGTATTCACTCTCTGTCTGCAGGACAGTCTCAGGGCTTCTTAACCAAAAGCCAGGTTCCAGGACTTCTTCAACAAAAGGACTGTCTTTCACCAGTGGACAAATCTGGCAAAACAACATCAAAACAGACAGACAAAGTACCAGCAAAACAGCCATGTCTCCTCAGTCCTTGGCAGCTCCGGGGGCAGGTCTCAAAAGTCCAGGACAATTCAAAGTGGCCCTCAGCAATTCTATCAGTCTCTCTCCCTGCCTCCACGAGGTGCTGCTTCCAAAAAAGTTCTTCTGCCTCCCTCTTGTCTCTCCAAATCCACATCACCAGCTCCTCCCAGTTCAGGACTTTCTTTTCACATCAACAAGTCCATCCCACAGGTGGGATTAACAAGCTCTGGGTTTTAACACAATCAATTTGAAAACCAAGCCAATACAGGGGAATCTTTAATTGCCATTACTATCACAGTAATACATGTAACTTAAGAATTTTATCATTATTAAAACAGAAGGAGTTTACATAGACAGAGGACATGAGTGTGAGACAATTAAGCTGGGCTGGTCTTAAAAAATGAAGGGATGAAAAAGAGGAATGCGCAGGAAGAAGGAGGAAGGGAGAGACAGAATGAGGAAAATGTTCTCACATAAAAGACTTGCAAAGAAGAGCTTTTATATTCAAAGGGAAAATAGGGTAATAGGCAATGCTTAAAACTCACATAAAATTTGGTTCAAAGAGGGAAGAATATATATACACATTCAATTTAGTTTAAAAATCTGTCTTACACAATAGGAAAATTAAAGGGTAAGGGGAAAAGATATACTGAGGAGGGAGAAGATATATGGGAGGAATAAGTGAGGGAAGCAGAGATAAGATGCAAAACAGACTTTTGAAGAGAGACAAGATATAAAAAAGAACCATAAATAAAAGAATATAGTAGGCACATACACAGTTTATAATCTTAACTGTGAATGTAAATATCATGAAATCACCCATAAAACATAAGCGAATAGGAGAATGAGTAAAGAACTAGAATCAATATGTTGTTTACAAGGAACACACTTGAAATAGAGAGTCATACAGAGTAAAAATAAAGAGTTTGAGAAGAATCTATTGTATTTCAGCTGAAGCAAAAAAAAGGTGTAGCAATTATGATCTCAGACAAAGAAAATGCAAAAATAGACCTAATTAAAGGAGATAAGTAGGAAAACTAAATCTTGCTAAAATGTATCATAGAGAATGAAGTAATATCAATACTAAACAGATATGTATTTAATAGCAGCATAGCATCCAATTTATTTTTTAAAAATAAGTAAATGAATTACAGGTGGAAATAGTAAAATAGTAGTTGTGGTAGATCTCAATTTCCCCCTCTCAAACTAGATAAACTTAAGCATAAAATAAATAAGAATGAAGTCAAGAAGATGGATAGAATCTTAGAAAAGTCAGAAATAAAAGACTTCCTGAAAAAACTGAAAGGAAATAGAAAGGAATATGCCTTTTTCTCACCTATATATAGCATTTTCACATACACATACACACACAAATAAAAGACCATGTATTAGGGCATAAAATCCTCATAAACACATGAAGAAAATCAGAATCATTAAATGTACTCTTTTCATACCTCAGTGCAGTAAAAATACACACACAAATAAAAGACTATGTATTAGGGCATAAAATCCTCATAAACACATTGAAGAAAATCAGAATCATTAAATGTACTCTTTTCATACCTCAATGCAGTAAAAATTATATTCAATAAAGCATTATGGAAATGTACTAAAATTAACTGGAAACCGAATTATCCAATCCTCAAGAATGAGTGGGTCAAAGAACAAATCATATAAACAATCAATGATTTATTTAAAGAGAATGAAAACAATGGGACAACATACCAAAATTTATGGGATACAGCCAAAGCAATGCTTAGAAGTAAATTTATAACTCTAAATACATACATTAATAAAAGAGAAAAAAGCATCAGTAAATTGGACATGCAACTAAAAAGAAAGAAAAAGAATAAATTTAAAATCCTCAATTAAACACTACAATGTAAATCCCCAGGACCAGATATATTTACAAGTGAATTCAACCAAACATTTAAGGAATGATTAATACAAATAGTGTATAAAATATTTGGAGGGGGAAAAAAATGGTTACAGAAGTAGTTTGACCAATTTCCCTTTATTGAACAAAAATGGTTTAAAAAAAGAGAGTATCAATGCAAAATTTTTAAAATAAAATACTCAAACACTTTAACAAAGTGGAATTTGCACCAGGAATGCAGGGCTGGTTCAATATAGGGAAAATTATAAGAACTAACCATATCAATAATTAAATCAACAAAAAATTGATTATATCAATAGATGCAGAAAAAGTCTCTGACAAAATACAATACCTATTTCTATTAAACCACTACAAAGCATAGGAATCATTTGAGTCTTTTATTAAAATGATAAATAGTATCTATCTAAAACCAAGAGCAAATATTGTCTATTATGGGATTAACTTGACACCTTCCAAATAAGATCAGGGAAGGATGTCCATTTTCACCACTATTATTCAATACTGTACAGAAATGATAGTTATAGTAATAAAAGAAGAAAAAAGAAATTGAAGGAATTGCCATAGGCACTGAAGAAACAAAACTATCCTCTTTGCATACATGATGGCATACTTAGAGATTCCTGGAGAATCAAATGGGGAAAAAAAAAGAAAACTAGTTGATAGAAAAAAAACAACAACTTCAATAAGGTTGTAAGAAATAAAATATTGTGGTTCATTTATTTTCAGTTGTATCCAGCTCTTTATGACCATATTTGGGGTTAACTTGGAGAAGATACTATAGTAGTTTTCCATTTTCTCCTCCTACTTACTTGACAGATGAGGAATTATGGCAAACAGGGTAAAATGACTTGCCCAGGTTAACACAGTTATTAATTCTTTCTCAGGCAAGATTTTAACTTAGAAAGAAGACTCTTCCTGACTCTAGATCTGGGGCTTTATTTACTGTGCCACCACCAAAATCCAGCATCAAGATAAAAAGAAATTTCATTTAGCATGACTGCAGACAGTATAAGATTCTTTAGAGCCTATTTTTTTTAAAACACACCCAGGAAATCTATGAACACAATTTACAAAATGCTTTTTACACAAATAAAGACATATTTAAACTGGAGAAATATTAATTGCTCATTGATACGTTAACTCAATATAATAAAAATGACAATTCTACCTGAGTTAATTTTCTTGTTCAATGCCATAGCAATCTAACTATCAAAAATGTTTTATGGCACAAAATTAAAAAAATTAATCTGAAAAAGGTAAAAAATGACAAGGGAATTAATTTTAAAAAAGTAAAAGAAAACTACCTAGGAGATTTCAATAATCATCAAAACAATCTGATATTGGCTAAGAAATATAATGGAGGACCGGTAGAATAGATTAGGTACACATTGCACAGTAGTAAATAACCATACTAATCTACTGTTTGATAAATGTATTTGGTATAATAATTTACCACGTGACATAAATTGCTGGAAAAATTGAAAAACTATTTGGAAGAAATTAGGCATAAGCCAACTCCATATAGCAAGATAACGTCAAAATGGATAAATGATTTAGAAATAAAGATTAATAGCATTAGTAAATTAAGGAAGTATGGAAAAGAATCTATGGATAAGGGAAGAGTTTATAAAATACAGAGGATCATGGTAAATAAAATGATAATTTTGATTAAATGAAATTAAAAACTTTTGAATAAACTGAACTCATGAAGATGAAATTAGATGAAAAACTAAGATGCTGGGGGAGGGAAATTAAAGCAAGTGTCTCTAATAAAGGGCACATTTCTGAGACATATAGGGAAATGAGCCAACTTAAAAAAAATTAGGCATTCCCTGGTTGAAAAATTGTCAAAGGAAATGAACAGGCAGTTTTCAGAAGAAGAAATCAAAGCTATTACTAGTTGCATGAAAAAATGTTCTAAGTAATTACTAGTAAGAGAAATGTACATGAAAAGATCTCTGAGGTACTACATCACACCTATGAGATTATCTAACATGACTTAAAAGGAAAATGACACATGTTGGAGGAGGTGAAGAAAAATTGGGACACTAATGCATTGCTGATGGAGTTGTGAACTAGTCCAAGTCCTCTGGAGAACAATTTGGAATATATAAACACATATATGTACATATAGATATGTACAGATGCATATATACATATATCCATATCTATCTGTATTCTTTTTGTGGTGATATTATAAATTGAGAGGATACCTATCAATTGGGAACAGTTAAACAAATTGCATATGATTGTGACAGAATACTATTTTTGCTATAAGAAATGACAAGCAGAATGGTTTCAGAAAAACCTGGAAATATTTATATGAACTGATGTAATGTGAAGTGAGCAGAACCAGGAAAATATACACAGTAACAGCAATATTGCAAGGATGATCAATTGTGAAAGACTTAGCTACTCTGATCAAGAAAAAAAACCCACGAAAATTCCAAAGGACCCATGATGAAAAGTGCTATCCACTTCCATATAGAAAGATCTGATGAACTATAAATGCAGATTGAAGCACACATTTTTAACTTTATTTTTCTTGCTTCATTTTTGTCTGTTTTCTTTTGCAATTTGGCTAACAGGGAATTTTTTCATGAATTCACTCACACATGTAATCTTGTCTTCTCAAGAAAGGGTATGGGGCAAAAGTGTGGTAGAAAATTTGGAATTCAAAATTTGAAAGAAGGTTGAAAATTATGTATTACTGAAAAAAATTAATGAAATACAATATATTAAAAATAAAAAGAAAATACTGTTTTACAGAAGTAGCATATTTCAGAAAATGAGCCAAATTTGGAAGATAAGACAAGTTTGGTTCTTTGAACACAGATGTCTTATATCCAGTATCATTAGAAATGGGAGGAAAAGGGAAGCATGGCATCCTGGGTGGGATTAAAAATGGGTATGATAATATGGGAAGGATGGTTTAAATGGGAGTCTTTAGAGAGTTTCTTACCTTTGGACAATGAAAAGAGATGGAAAGGTAGACACAGAACTACACCTGAACTCTACTCATTTCCAAGGCCAGACATTTATTCTATCTAATGTGCAGGTCTTAACAATCCTTGTGTCAGGGGCAAGCCGCATTAAAGCAATAAGCTTTAATATATTATATTCAAACATTTTGCAAATTACTTCATGAAACTTCTTGTTCAGCTCAATATTTATTCTCAGAATTCTAAGTATAGCTTTTCTTTTGGCCATGAAGTTGCTTTTGTATGACCCACAGTAAGAGAAACATTTCATGAAAGGGGATGACTCAAATTACAAGATAGGTTTGTACAGCTACCAAATTAAACATAAAAGCTTAAAAAAAGAACAAATTAATGAATTTACCTACATTCAAATCTCCCACAACAAAAGTAACCAAAAATTAATAGTAAACAATAAAAATAAAAAAATAACAGTGCCATAAGTTACTAAATTAAGTTTTTTAAAAAGAAGCCACATTATGAATGTTTTAATGAATCATATTTATTTAAATTTGCTGAAATCAATTTTTTTAGGATAGAGTTGTCATTGAGGGTTGGGGTGGAGAGACCTCACAAAGTGAAACAGCACTTTAGGGCACAAGTACCTCTGGGGCTGTATACCTTTGTAGGCGAGGTGGAGAAATTCTAGGACACTAGCCCATGTGCACTAAGAACCTTGGACATGAGGTACCTCATGGGAAAACAAAAACAAAAACAAAAATGAATTGTGAGGCAAAATAGAATGGTGGGCTTATGCCAGAAAGGATCTCACCAGTTGTTATTTTTTCCAAAAAAAAAAAAAACAGGGGAGGGGGGTAAGAAAAAGAAATATACTATCTAATTGATAGGACGTATTCAGCTTATGTAACTAAGTCTCAAAATTTTAGCTTTTTGGTGGTCTAAGTATTAAAAGTAGCCATAAGAGTCAGCAACATCTTCCTCTAATTTCTGAAAGGCAGGTGAGCATGGTCTACACAGAAATAGGGAAGCTACACTAAATGAATCGATGCTGTGTCTTTCAGGGGTATCCTTTCTATGTTAGAGTTAAATAAACTGATATTTATTAATGCTTGAATGGTCTACAAGCATATAATTTCATTTTGGTTCCAAACCTCATGCATGCATTTAACTGAATTGAATGAAGGTCAACCTACAACATTACCCATTAAATTCTGACACAGTAATAGTTGTCTCTCCTCACTGCCCAGTCATGATTATTTAAATAATAGCGTGTTTGTGCATTTTTGAAAAAAAAAAGGGAAATGCATATATGAAGATTTTTTTCAAAAAAATAAAACATTAAATGCTTGCTATTTGCAGGACACTATTCCATGGTAAAGAAATTCTCTAAATAGAGGAAAATAGGAAAATGGAGAGATCAGTTTTAGGTACCGAGGATCAGGGAATATTTCTTAGAGGACCATCTTTTAGTGACTTCCTGCTGTCTTTCTGATAAAATTCTAACTACTTAACTTAGCATTTAAAGCTCTTCACAGTCTGGTTCCAACCTACATTTCCTGACATTTCCCAGTTTTCTTTTACTCTGTTTTCACATACCCAATTTTATATCCAAATTGTCTGCTTTCTGTTCCCCCAAACCTATCATTCATATTAGTGCTTCCATGCATTCTCAGACTGCATCCCTTTCATTTCCTTCCTCATCTTTACTTTTGTATTCTTAGCTTCCTTTAAGGTAGACTCCATGTCTTACTAAAACCCCTTCTGGATGTTTCTAGATATTCATATTCCAAATTATTTATGCTTATGTAAATTCATAATGGTTATAGATTCTCACCTGAATCAAAGAGACTAACTATAAGCTCCTTGAGGGAGGGGAATATTTTTCATTTTATTTTTGTATTCTTGGTACCTAAAACACTGCCATGCATGTAAATATTTAATAACACAGCAACAACTACTACAGCTAAGAATTTTTTTTCATGTTTAAAAATGTCTTGTTGGGCCAAGATGGCGAAGTGGAAGCAGGAACTCATCTACGAATTCAGTCAGTAACCTCTAAAAAGTGAATCTGAACGAATTTTAGAGTAATAGAATCCATTGGGATAAGATTTCTCCACCTCTCCATTCAAAGTATGGCAGATTCTTAATCCAGGAAAGTGTGCACGTAGGACTGGGCAGGGGGAGCACTGAGCTCACAGGCTGCACCAGCGTGGACCTGAGACCAGATCACAGTTGAGCAAGAGCAAGCCACAGCTTCACAGACCTCTCACCTCAGGAGGGGTTGGTGGGAACTGCGTAAGAGAAACTGCAGGACCCGCAGCAGCGACAGCAGCTTCTCCTGGCACTATCAGCCCACAACCAGGATGTTAAAAACTCACCTACCTGGACTTCCAGGAGCCAAGGTGGCAAAATAAACCCTAGCTGCTCTAGTCCCCTTCTCTGTACCTGAAAACCCAGAGATTATTGCCCCAGTGTAAAATCATGCAATAGTGGAAGTAGCTGCAGGCTTGGAAGTCATACAGGATGGGTGTGACTGAAGCTATGCCTAGCCTGAAGTGAAGGGCAGGAGGAGCCCCAACAAACCCCATCTCAGCTAACCAGCTGGAGATCACAAAACCCAGAGGGATGGAGCCAGCAAGCACTAACACCAGAAGCCCAGATGGGCATTAACACAATCAAGGAAATCTGGAGACACCAGCATAGCAGGCTACCTGTTGCTGAGCCTTAACAAGCTCTAGCCCAGGGACACAGAGATGAAAACCTGAAGTGGGCAGACCACTGCTCCCCCACACCTCACTCTGTGAGCCTCAGGGTAACCCAGGGGAAACACTGAGAGTCCAGGCTTTAGCCTCAATCTAGACACCCAGAGGCACACAAAGTCAACAATCAAGCCCCTAACTCCCAGCTTTAGAACCGTGCATCAGAGCTCTCTGTACCCCAGAAGCAGAAATCCACTTTAAAAGCCAGGAAATAGACAATCACAATGGGCCAGAAACAACTTGAAAAGGGAAGACCAAAGATGACTGAATCCCATTATTTTGAAGAAGAAGAATCAGTCAGGAGACACCATCAACTCTATATCCACACCTGAGACCACAGAAGGAAATATGAACTGGTCTCAAGACCAAAAAGCATTCTTGGAAGAGCTCAAGAAAGATTTTAAAAGCCAAATTTGAGAGGTAGAAGATAAACTGACCAATTCTTTTAAAATTACATTGGCCAAAATGGAAAAAAAAAATCTCACTGAAGAAAACAAATGCTTAAAAAGTAAAATTTGTGAAGTGGGATGGGAGGTTCAAAATCTAACTGGAAAACATGCCTCCCTAACAATGAAATCTGACCATATGGTAAAGAGCTTCAAAAAATATCCATGGAAAATAATTCACTAAAAATTAGAATCAGTCAAGTCGAAGCTAATGACTCTATGACGCATCAAGAATCAGTCAAATAAAATATAAAGATTGAAAAATTAGGAGAAAATGTAAAATATCTCATTGGAAAAACAACTGATCTGGAGAAAAGATCCAGGAGAGAAAAATCTAAGAATTTGGTCTACCAGAAAGCCATGATGGAAAAAAAAAAAACAGCCTGCACAACATCCTCCAAGAAATTATCAAAGAAAACTGTCCTGAGGTTCTAGAATCAGAGGGTAAAATAGTTATTGAAAGAATTCACCAGATTCCTCCTGAAAGAGATCCCAAGTTGAAAACTCCAAAGAATATAGTAGCCAAATTCCAAAATTGTCAGGTCAAGGAGAAAATACTGCAAGCAGACAGAAAGAAACAATTCAAATATCATGAATCAACAGTTAGCATCACACAGGACCTAGCAGCTTCTACATTAAAAGATCACAGGGATTGAAATTTGATATTTCATAAGGAAAAAGAGCTTGGACTGCAACCAAGGATCACCTATCAAGCCAAACTGAGCATAATCTTTCAGGCAAGGAGATGGTCATTCAATGAAATAAGGGACTTCCAGACTTTCCTGATGAAAATCCCAGAGATCAATGGAAAATTTTATCTCCAAATGCAAGACTCAAGAGAGACATAAAAAGGTAAACAAGGAAAACACATGCGCACACACACACACACACACATACACAACTTGTGATTCAATAAAAGCAAAATGTTTACATCCATATATGGGAAGCTGGTACCTGTCAATATTGATATTTATATAATTATCATGACATTTAAAAGGGATATACATAGAGGGTGTGGGTATAAATGAACTAATCTAATTATTAAAAACCTTATTAAGGGGTACAAAGGAATTGTAATGGGAGAAAAGTAAAGGAGGAGGCATAAAAGAGTAAATTATGCCACACGGAGAGACATAAAAACATACTGTAGTATAGGGGTTAAAGGCAGGGAGATGAAAGTTATATGAACTTTACTCTCATTGGTTTTGGTTCAAAGAGGGATTAACGTAATCAGTTAAATTTAGTGTTCTAACGTGAAAAGACACCAAAACTCATTATAGTAGAGAGAAAGGAGGGAGGGAGAAGAGCACTGTATGAAATTTACTCTCACTCGTTTGGGTTCAAGAAGGGAATAACGTACTCCATTAAGTATAAATATCTATTGTGCCCTAGAAACAGAAGGAGGGGTGCGGAGAATAAAAGGGAAGGGTGGTTAGAAGGGAGGGAAATAGTACTAAGGGGAAGCGTAGGTAAAGGGCGGGAGGTAAAGAAGAAGGGAATACTGAGGGAGACAGTGCTCAAAAGGAAACACAAGGAGGGGAAGGGAGAAATAAAAAGCATAAACAGGGGATGGAATAGGATGGAGGGAAAGACACAGATAGTAATCATAAATGGGAATGGGAATGGGTTGAACTTCCATAAAACTGAGGCAGATAGAATGGATTAAAAACTATAATCCTACACAATATGCTGTCTACAAGAAACACATTTGAAACAAGGGGATATGCAGAGGGTAAAGTCTGGAGTAAAATATATTATGCTTAAGCTAAAGTAAAAAAAGCAAGGATAGTAATCCTTATCTCAGATAAGGCAAAAGCAAAAATAGATCTAATTAAAAGAGATAAGGTAGGAAACTATATCCTGCTAAAAGGCACTATCGAGACTGAAGCAATATCATTGCTTAACATATATGCACCAAGTAGTATAGCATCCAAATTCCTAGAGGAGAAGGTAAGGGAATTAGAGGAAGAAATAGATAACAAAACTATACTAGTGGGGGACCTCAATCTCCCCCTCTCTGAACTTGATAAATCTAAACTCAAAATAAACAACAAAGAAGTTAAGGAGGCAAAGAGAATTTTAGAGAGGCTAGATATGATAGAGTTCTAGAGAAAACTAAATGGGGATGAAAAGGAATATAATATCTTTTCAGCAGTACATGGCACACACGCAAAAATTGACCATGTACTAGGCATAAAAACTTCACAATTCAGTGCAGAAAGGCAGAAATATTAAAAGCATGCTTCTCACATCATGATGCAATAAAAATTATATGTAATAAAGGGCCATGGAAAGACAGACTGAAAACTAATCGGAAACTAAATAATTTAATCCTAAAGAATGAGTGAGTCAAAAAAGAAATTATAGAAACAATCTGTAATTTCATTCAAGAGAATGACAATAATGAGACAACATACCAAAACTTGTGGGATGAAGCAAAAGCAGTTCTTAGAGGAGTTTTATATCCCTGAATATATATATGACTAAAATAGAGAAAATGGAGGCCAAAAAATTGGACATGCAACTGAAAAAGCTAGAAAAAGAACCAATTGAAAATCCCCAATTAAATACTAAATTAGAAATAATGAAAACCAAAGGAGAGATTAATAAAATTGAAATTAAGAAAACTATTAAATTAATAAATAAAACTAAGAGCTGGTTTTATGAAAAAAAAAATAAATTTGATAGACCTTCAGTCAATAGGATTAAAAAAAAGAAAGAGGGGCGGCCAGGTAGCACAGCGAGTAGGAGCACCGGCTCCAGTGTCAGGACGACCTGGAGATCGAATCCCGGGCTCAGACACTTAGCACCCACCCAGAAACACCTGGCCGTGTAACCTTGAGCAAGTTACTTAACCCCGATTGCTTAAAAAAAAAAAAAGAAAACCAAATTACAAGTATTAAAAATGAAAAGGGTGAATCTACCTCCAATTAAGAGGAAATTAAAACAATAATTAGGAATTATTTTCCCCAATTGTATGCACATAAATTTGACAATCTTTGTGAAATGGATAAATATTTACAAAAATATAAATTGCCCAGATTAACTGAAGAGGAAGAAGAATGTCAGTAACCCCATCTCAGAAAAAGAAAGTGAACAAGCCATCAATGAACTCTCTAGGAAAAAATCTCCAGGGCAAGATGGATTTACTAGCTAATTCTATCAAACATTTAAAGAACAATTGATTCCAATACTTTACAAACTATTTGGGAAAACTGGAGAAGAAGTAGTACTACGAAATTCTTTTTATGACATAAATATGGCACTGATACCTAAATTGAGAAGAGACAAAATGGAAAAAAGGAAATTATAGACCAATTTCCCTCATGAATATAGATGTAACAATTTTTAATAAAATATTAGCAAAAAGACTACAGCAACTTGTCACAAGAATAATACACTTTGATCAGAGAGGATTTATTCCAGGAGTGCAAGGATGGTTCAATATTAAGAAAAATATCAGTATAATTGATCATATCAACAACAAAACTAGTAGAAACCATAAGATTATCTCAGTAGATGCAGAAAAGACTTTTGACAAAATAACAACACTCATTCCTATTAACACTAGAAAGTATGGGAATAAATGGAGTCTTCTTTAAAATAATAAGCCATCAGCAAGTATTATATGTAATGGGGATAAGCTAGAAGCATTTCCCATAAGATCAGGGGTGAAACAAAGATGTCCACTATCACCCCTCTTGTTCAGTCTGGTACTAGAAATGTTAGCAGTAGCTATTGGAGAAGAAAAATAAATCCAAGCAATCAAATTTGGCAAAGAAGAGACTAAGCTATCACTCTTTGCAGATGATATGATGATATACTTAGAGAATCCTAGAGAACCAAATAAAAAACTACTTGAGACAATAAATACATTTTGCAAAGTTGTAGGATATAAAATAAACCCACATAAATCCTCAGCATTCCTATATATTTCTAACAAAATTCAACAAGAGAAAGAAAGAGAAATCCCATTTAAAGTTACCATAGACATTATAAAGTATTTGGGAATCCACCTGCCAAAACAAACCCAGGACCTATATGAACACAACTACAAAACACTTTTCACACAAATAAAGTCAGATCTAACTAATTGGAAAAAAAATCAATTGCTTGTGGCTGGGTAATATAATAAATTATATATAAATTTAATATAATATAATAAAAATGACAATTTTACCTAAATTAAATTACATATTTAGTACCATACCAATCAGTCTATCAAAAATTACTTTATAGTGCTAGAAAAAATAGTAACAAAATTCATTTGGAATAACGAAAGTTTCAGAATATCAAGGGAATTAATGAAAAGAAATGCCAAGGAAAGTGGCCTAGCCATACCAGATTTTAATCTGTATTATAAAGCAGCAGTTATCAAAACTACTTGGTACTGGCTGAGGAATAGGGTAGTGGATCAATAGAATAGACTGGGAACATGAGACCCAGATGTCAATAATTATAGTAATCTACTGTTTGATAAACCTCAAGACCTTAGTTTTGGGGATAAGAACTCACTATCTGACAAAAACTGCTGGGAAAACTGGAATGTAGTATGGAAAAAAACGGGCATGGAGCAATATCTTACACCATATACCAAAATCAAGTCAAAATGGGTGCATGATCTAGGTAAAAAGGCTGATACTGTAAGCAATCTGGGAGAGCAAGGAATAGTTTACCTGGCTGATTTATGGAAAAGGGAAGATTTCATGACCAAACAAGAGTTAGAGAGCATTATAAAATGCAAAATGAATAATTTTTATTACATTAAATTGAAAAGTTTCTGTAGAAATAAAACCAATGTAACCAAGATTAAGAGGGAAGTAGAAAACTGGGAAAGAATTTTTACAACCAGTATCTCTGACAAAGGCCTCATTTCTAAAATATACATAGAATTGAATCAAATCTATAAGAATGCCATTCACTGCCCAAATGATAAATGGTCAAAGGACATGAACAAGCAGATTGGTTAAGATGACAAAACAGGAAAATGATAAATGCTGGAGAGGATGTGGAAAAATTGGAACACTAATGCATTGTTGGTGAAGTTGCGAACTGATTCAACCATTCTGGAGAGCAATATGGAACTATGGCCAAAGGGCTACAAATAAATGCACACCCTTTGACTCAGCAATACCACTTCTAGGGTTATATCCTAAAGAGATCATAGAAGTGGGAAAAAGAACCACATGTACAAAACAAAATTATAGCAGCTCTTTTTGTGGTTGCAAAGAATTGGAAATGAGGGGGATGCCCATCACTTCGGGAATGGTTAAATAAATTGTGGTATATGAATGCAATGGAATACCTTTGTGGTATAAGAAATGAGGAGCAGACGGAATTCATAATAACCTGAATAAACTTATATAAACTGATGTTGAGTGAGAAGAGCAGAACCAGGGGAAATTTGTACACAATTACAGGCACAATGTATGTGTGATGACTAACTTTAATAGACTGGGCTCCTCTCAGCAATGCAAGGTTATAAGACAACTCTAAAAGACTCAGGATGGAAAGAGATATCCACATCCAGAGAAAGAACTACAGAATCTGTTTGCAGAGTGAAGCAAACTACTCGCGCTCTCTCTTTTATTGTTGTTGTTTTGTTTTGTTTCCTCTTTCTCATTCTTCATTACATTGGTTATAATCCTTCTGTACAACCTGACTAATGTTTAATGTGAAGGTATCTGTAGATACTATATGTGATTGCATGTCCAATTTCTGACATTCCCTAGTAGCAGTAAGGACAACAATCAATGTATACTATGGAATGACCCTCTTAATAAAGGCAGTAAAGGAAAACCAGCTTTCACCAAAATATATATATATATCAATTTCTACATGTTTTTATCTACTCTAATCTCTGTTTACTATAAGAGGGAGGAAGAATGATTATCAGCTGTCTGAAACCAAGATTAGCTACTGATATTGATTTAACTTCTTGTGAGACTTAGTGTTATCCTCATAAGTTTATTCAGATTTTATATTTACACACACATACATACATATATATTTCTTTTGGCCATACTTCATTCTAAATCAATACAAAAAAGTCTTTTCGGGGCGGCTAGGTAGCGCAGTGAGTAAAGCATTGGCCCCAGAGTCAGGAGGACCTGAGTTCGGTTCCAGCCCCAAACACTTAACACCCACACAAAAAAACTAGCCGTGTAACCTTGGGCAAGTTACTTAACCCCAATTGCCCTCCAAAAGGCAAAAAAAAAAAATGTCTTTTCAAGTTTCTCTGTATCTATCCTACTTATGATTTCCTATGATGTAATAACCTATCTATTTATCTCTCTACCTATCTAAATATAGATCTATATTTACATCTGCATATATAGCTACATATAAGATAGCTATGGATGTAGATGTAAATATAGTTCTACTTCTAGCTATATTTGATATCGCTATGGAAATAGACATAACTGTAGATAAAAGTAAACATATAACTATATAAATTGTATATGTATATGTGTATACACACATACATATATATGCACATATCATAATGTGTTCACCCATTCATTCAGTTTTTCCTTTTCACCAAGTTTTCTATCACAAATATGCTGCTATGAATATTTTTTTTTTTAATAATTGTGACCCTTCTGTCAATGATCCCATTAGGATATATATCCCAGTAGTGGGATTGCTGGTTCTGGGAAGTCTTATAATGTTTGGGGTATAGCTCTAAATTATTTTCCTGATTGGTTACCAATCACATCTCAACAAATGTTGCATTGATATGATATCTTTAGGAGTGTCTTCAACACTGGCCATTTTCAATTTTTATCATTATTTACAAGTATGGCTTTTATGTGACATATCAAATATTTTAATTTGAAATTTTTTTATCTTACTGATCTGAAGTATGTCCACATGATTACTAATATTTTGTATGTCTTTTTAAATGCTATTTAGTTATATCCTTTCTCCATTAACCTTTTGAGGAAGGACTATTAGACTTATACATTTGCGGCAATTCTTTCTATATATCTTCTATATTAACCTTTCATAGAGATATTTGGTGTAATGAGCTTTCTCAATTCTTCTCTTATCTGGCTCCAGCTACTTCGAATCTGTTCTTATAAAAGGATACATACTGAATGCATGTGTGTATATATACATGAGTGTGTGTGTATATATGTATATATATATGTAATTAAAATTCTTATTGATCTTTCACAATCTTCCTCTCACTTATTTAATTATTAACTCTCCCACTAAACATAGTTCAGTTTCAAAATGAGCCTCTTTCCCTTCATCTCTATTTCATAGTTTCATGGGTTATATTTATTCATTTGACCTTATTCATTTGGGTTATATTTATCTGAAACTAATTATGACCTATCAATTTTGTGGCAAGTTACTTATCAGTTTTCTAAGTAGTTATTATTAAAGAGTGATGTCTTAGAACAGTAATATTTTTGGTTTGCTTGTTTTCATCACATGTTAGACTCCTTTACTTATTTGATTCTAAGACTTATCTGTCTAATAAGAGTGAATGGTATAATTTCATTTTTTAAAAGTATACCAAATAGTTTTAATGATTACTATTTTTAATTTTGTTTGTGATCTAGTGAAGGTTAACACCTTCCCACGTACCCCTTTTTATTATTTCCCTAAAAACTCGTGACCTTTTTCTTTCCTTGTTCTTTCAAATGATTTATTGTTTTGTATAATTTTAAAATGTTATCCTTTAGATAATGACGGTGGAAGCTTCCATATTGAGAATTTTTCAAAATGATACAATTTTGGATGCTGAAGACATACTTTAGGTTCAGGGTCATTTGTCATTTGATTAGTATTGAATTAAAAACTACTAATTAATTTAGGTAATATTATTATTTTTATTAATATTGCAGAGACAATATATAATCAATGACTATCTTCCCACTTATTTAAAATCTTTCAATAATTCTGAAAAATCCCTTTTATAATAATATTTTTTAAAGCTGTGAGTATATTTTAGTAGTAAACTTGCAGGTATTTTATGCAATTGTAGTTATTTTAAATAGAATTTCTCTTTTTTTTAGATTTCATTGGTCATATCTAGGAAGAATAGCAATTTTCTATAAATTTATTTTGAATTCTTCTCACTGAAGCTATTGTCTTGATTATTTTTTTCAACTAATTCTCTGAAGTTCTCTAAGCAAACTAAATATAGGTAATTTTACTTGCTCTGTACCTGTTCATATTCCCTTAATTTATTTTCTTGTCTTATCACTACAGATAGCACATATAATATATTCTTGACTTGGCTTAATGATAATTACATCTTTCAAATAGTAAATGTACTCAAGAGGAGAACTATTATGGATCTGATTCCTTTTTTCAATCCTTCTCCTTGACATCTTTGTAACATTTGACACTGCTAATTACCTTTTCCCTTTGCATATTATATCCTCTCTATGCTATTCTGACCCTTCTCTCCTGGTTGTCCACCTACTTATCTGACTCCTTTTGCTGTCTCCTTGTCTGTGCCTTCATCTAGGTCATGATCACTAAACTTAGGAAGTCCCATAGTTCTATCATGTTCCTTCTTCTCTTCTAATAGTATCAGCTTCCATGGGTTCAATGATTATTTCTATGAAGACAATTCCAGATCTACATCCAGTTATAGACTTTCTCCTGAGATTTAATACCACCCTACCAAGTGCTTTTTGTACATTTCAAAATGAATAACCCATTGGCATCTCAAACACATTATGTCCAAAAGAGAACTCATTATTCTCTCCAAACCTTCCCCTCTTCCCTTCTTTCTTATTACTTTTGAGAGTACCACTGCCCTCTGAGTCACCCAGTCTCACAATCTCAAATTTATCCTTGAATCTTCCCCCACATAGTCCTTTTATTACCAACTCTCATCACTTCTCTCTTCACAACATCTTTTATATGTTTCCATCTCTCAACTCACATAACCATCATCCTGGTGTAGGTACCTCCTCATCATTTCATGCCTAGATAATTTGATAACTTTCTAATTACTCTCCCTGCCTCATTTTCTCTTTACTCCTATCTATTCTCATCTACCAAATGATTTTCCTAAAAACTGGTCTTAATATACCATCTCCCTACCTTATACACTTCAGTAAACTTGTATCCCCTTCTGACTTCCAGAATAGAATATAAACTCCTTTGGCTGGGATTTAAATCTTTTCACAACAGGCCTCTTACTATCTTTCCAATCATTTTACAATTTATTCCCTCCCTCCTTCATACTCTATTATACAGCAACACTGGCTTTCTTGTTATTCCTAACATATCACACCATCTCCCATCTCTGTGACCTTAAACAGACTATTCCTCACTGCAGACAGCTCTCCTCCACCTTTGCTTTTTTGTTTCCCTGGCTTCCTTCAAAATTCAGCTTATGTTTCCTCTTCTGCAAGAAATTTTTCCCGGTCCTCTCAGCTACTTGGTATCCCCCCCGCCCCCGGCCCTCAAGATTGACTTCCATCTATTCTGTACGTGTGCTGTATGCTCCTACTTACTTAAATGTTTTCTCTCCTTTTAGAATGTGAGCTCCATGAAGGAACCAACTGTTTTGAAACTCTCTTTGGATTCTCAGTGCTTAACTTAACACTTGGCAATTAATCAATGCTAACTTATCGTCTGGTTGTTGTCATGAATTTAAAAGAATCAGTGGGAAATAACCATTCCATATTAACAGTTGGAAAAAGGAACATAATGTGATACTCATTATGTTTGGAAAGAACAGTTTTGAATGAGTTCTGAAAAAAAGTTGCAGTAGATTTACAGGGCTGAAAATTCTACAGTGAAAAATCAGCTTAAGCTGGATGGTAAACTCTCAACAATCAAATTCTAAAGACATAAAAGTAATGAAAAAAGAAACTATTCCAATGCGAAAAGAAAGGGTGAGTTGTCTAAAAAAATAGGGCAGATTAATTAGGAACCCAATAGCCAATGTGGATTTAAAAAATACATTTAGAGAGGATGTTAGCCAAGACTGGAAACAAGATGAATACAGAATAATGGCATGGTTCTATCAGGGCAGGGTCAAGAATAATAATATTTAACTTGAGCTGGTAAGAAAAAGGGAGAACAGTGTTTCTTCAGGTATATTGGAGAGAAGAGAAAGAAAAAATACCAAATCATTGCATGTTTTGATTGATTTTCATTGCATTTATATATTTAATTGAATTTAATTAATCAACTGGAGAAGGAAATGGCAAGCTACTCCATGAAAACCCCATAGAAAGCATTGGTGTGCTACGGTCCATGAGGTCATGAAAAGTCAGACATGACCGAACAACTGAACAACAACAATATATTTTAATTACTCTCAGAAGGAAAATGATCTTTAGGAGGATGGAACAGAAATTGCTAATAGTGGGTTTATACACAAAAAAGTAAGGAGATGCCCTTGATTCATTTATTAGTAGGCCCAGAAGAACTTTTTTCCTGAGGCACTGCTGTTATTAACAAGCAGGTTTAATTGCTTACCCATTCCCCATGCTTTTTTAAAGATCACATAAAATTACTGAGATTCCAAAAAACTAAAGAGAATCAAATGTTTTTCTAATTGTCAAAAATGGAAGAAAGGAGGAAATGGGATGTCCAAAGTATAAACCCATAACTTTGACTTCTATACCTGGGAAAAAAGTCTATAAAAATTATTGAATGGCAACTAGGTAACATATGTGATTGGATATTAAAGTAGGAATCAGGAAGATCTGAGTTCAAATCCTTTCTCACATATTTATTAACTATGAGACCTGGAGCAAGTCATTGAACCACTCCTCCAGGACTTCTGTAAACATACAACCAGAAAATCCTCTTTCAGGGCTTCCACTGAGGTCCCTGAGCTTCTGTACAAAGTATCACAAACAAACATCAACACAGAGCAGACAGAGTGCCAGGATACCACAAGGTTTCCCCTAGACTCTGCCACCACAAGAGTCATTTTTTTAGCTCCTGCTGTATCTAGCCTGGGGCTCTCCTTATATAGCCATTAGCTCCTCCCCAGGAGTTCACAAGTTGTGGAGTTCACATGTTCTGTATCTTAACAGACTGAAACAAGGTGTTAATTCAATAGCTGAACCAAGGTGTGAAC
>NW_027185863.1:22873785-22876091 GCF_028583685.1 Petaurus breviceps papuanus | reverse complement strand
CAACTTTCTAGTAGGGCAAGATTCATTTCTATACCCCAGTAATTGTATATCTTCTTTCCCAGTTGCATGTAAAACACAATCTTTTCTTTAAACACTTGTTTTTAAAACTTTGATTTTCAGATTCTTTCCCTTCTTCCCTCCTCACCCACCCCCACTGGAAAGACAAGCAATTCAATATAGGTTGTACATGCGTAGTTACACAAAACGTTTCCATACCGTGTTTCCCCGATAATAAGACACTGTCTTATTAATTTTTTTGGACAGAAAAACACCAGAGGGCTTATTTTCAGGGGAGGGCTTATTTTAATGAACATTGACAGCAATTTTCATAGACAGGTAAATGTGAACAAAAAAATGTACCTTTATTCAATAAGCAAATCACTGGGGAAGAACAGGATGACGCGCTCAGTGCTACAGCTCTGATTGGATGCAGCTTGGAGCGCGGTGTGCGTTTCACCCGGGGGGAGGGAGGACGGTGCATACAGAGGGTACCGTAATGTAGCGTGTAGCGCAGGGGATCACCTTCACTACAGTAGCAATCTCAATAGGGCTTATTTTCGGGGCAGGGCTTATTTTAGAGGAATCTTACACAGTAAGGGGAGGGCTTATTTTCAGGATAGGTCTTATTATTGGGGAAACATGGTAGTAGTTATATTCTGTAAGACTGACTATATTTCCCTCCATCCTATCCTGCCCCCACTTATTATATTATCTACTTTGACCCTCTCCCTTTACAAAAGTTTGCTTCTAATTACCCTCTCCCCCAATATGCCCTCCCTTCTATCATCTCTCCTCTTATCCCCTTCCCCCCTACTTTCCTGTATAAGATACCCAATTGAGTATGTATGTTATTCCCTCCTTAAGTCAAATTCAATGATAGTAAGGTTGACGCTTTAGCCTTCCTATTCTTCCCCTCCACTGTAACAGTTTTCTCTTGCCTCTTTTATATGAGATAATTTACCCTATTCTATCTCTCCCTTTCTCCTCCCATTATATTCCTCTCTCACCTCTTAATTTTATTTTTTTAGATAGCATCCCTTCCTATTCAACTAATCCTGTGCCCTTTTTCTATGTATACATGTACACACATATGCACACACACACATATATATATATATATATATATATATTTGTATACATATATACCCTCCTATACATACTTACATATGTATGTGTAAATATATATTCCCTTCAACTATCATCTTACTGAGAAAAGTCTTATGAGTTACAATTATTGTTTGTCCATGTAGGAATGTAAATAGTTCAACTTTAATTCTTATGATTTTTATTTCCTGTTTACCTTCTCATGCTTCTTTTGCTTCTTCTATATGAATGTCAAATTTTCTGTTCAGCTCTGATTCTTTCATCAAGAATGTTTGAAAATCCTCTATTTCATTGAATACCTATATTTTCCCCTGTAGCATTGTAGCAGCAAACACCCCAAGCGCGTCCTCAGGGTTTGCTGCTACCACAGGTTCTTGGATCTGCTTTGTTAAAGGAAAGCAACTCAAAATGGGTTAACAAGCTTACTTTAATCAGTCAGACATATATCATTTACCTTGTTCAGGAGAAAAGGTCAGCACCCTGAACCTCAAAGTATACAGGCATAATTATCAAGACAGAAACATCAAGTAGACAGATTTCCAAACTGTCCAACCATTACATCCATACCCAGTCAACATCTGGGTTTCCACATTCTGGGTTTTTCAAAGCCGGGGGACTCTCAACAACGGCTTCCCAGAATTCAGATCAAATCACAGAACACTTTTCAAAGTGAGTCCCCAAACAAAGCTACACATCAGTGCTTATATAGCCTTCTCCTGGCTCAGAGAATGTAACAACCTTTTTGACCCACTGGCCAATCAAAAAGTATCTACTGAAAAACAAGCCTCCCTCCCCAGGCTTCTGGTGCACTTTAGCCTAGGGGCAGGGAAGATCTTTAAATCTGCATTTCCATTACATTCGACCCCAAGATCTTTCATGCCCATAGCACAGACAATTTACTTTTTAATTAGCACTGAACATTTCTTAGGTCACATTTTCAAAGTACAGAACTAAAGTTACCAAAGTGGCCACTGGCCCTTAAACAAACACAAAGTACATTCTTAGGTTACATTTTCAAGGTACTCTAGAACTAAAGTTACCAAAGTGGCCACTGGGCCTTAAACAAACACAAAGTACATAGTATTATCACTTCAATTCAGAACAAGAGTTCAAATAAAGTTCTGGGGGGAGGGGAGTGTCCTTCCCCTCACACGGGCTCCAGCCCCAGCTTCCAAGCACAGAGAGGGGGCTGGGCAACAAAA
>NW_027185863.1:22718183-22873775 GCF_028583685.1 Petaurus breviceps papuanus | reverse complement strand
AGCCTAGGGGCAGGGAAGATCTTTAAATCTGCATTTCCATTACATTCAAGTTGCCTTCTTACAATGTGATAGTAATGGCAATTAAAGATTCTCCTGTATTGGCTTGGTTTTCAAATTGATTGTGTTAAAACCCAGAGTTTGTTAATCCCACCTGTGGGATGGGCTTGTTGATGTGAAAAGAAAGTCCTGAACTGGGAGGAGCTGGTGAGGTAGATTTGCAGAGACACTAGAGAGAGGCGGAAGATCTTTTTGGAAGCAGCACCTTGTGGAGAGAGACTAAGAGAATTGCTGGTGGCCGCTTTGAATTGCCCTGGACTTTTGAGACCTGCCCCCGGAGCTGCCAAGGACTGAGGAGACATGGCTGTTTTGCTGGTACTTTGTCTGTCTGTTTTGATGTTGTTTTGCCAGATTTGTCCACTGGTGAAAGACAGTCCTTTTGTTGAAGAAGTCCTGGAACCTGGCTTTTCCCTAAGAAGCCCTGAGACTGTCCTGCAGACAGAGAGTGAATACTGTCCACTGGTGAGGGACAGTACTGTTGTTGCAGGGGTCTGGAAACTGTCCTGCAGACAGAATGAATACTGTCCACTGGTGAGGGACAGTACTGTTGTTGCAGGGGTCTGGGAGCCTTTCTGTTGGTTCAGAAGCCCTGAAGAAGGATTTTCTTGTTGTATGTTTACAGAAATCCTGGGAGAGGGCTTTGCTAATGTGTTCAGGGGTTCTAGGGCTGTTCTACAGACAGAGGATAAATTCATGAAGGGACTGGCAATGTATCTTATGGCCTTGCTAAGCCTTGTCTCTCGTCTCTCCAGGAACTAAGATTGCTGAGAACTTGCCTCGTGTCAAGATGAAGAAAAGACCTCCATTTGGGTATTAAGTGCTGTGTTTAAACTTGATGTAACTCTGGGGTAGATTCAATTGTGATCCAGGAGGTGAGGAACTTTTGACCTTATTGTGCTCTGTGATTGACAAATGAAGGTACTTTACCTATGTTTGGAAACTAATCTCCATTTGAGAAGAGGGGTTTTGTGGTGGACTTAATTAAGGTATAGCCTAGGGGTGGAGTAGTATTTAGAACAGGGACTTTGTAATTGATTGAATGATTGGAAGATCCTGGGGTGGGGTAGTACTTGGAGATTATTTAATCACACTTAGTAAATGCTGTATTTTGAATGATGTCATGTTTTGATCTTCTCTGTTCTTGGTTTGTCACTGAATAAAATAGAGAGCACCTATGCTGGTATTTTGAACCTGGGAAGTTGCCTTTCTTTTGGCATTATATTACAAGCATTATACTGTTTTGCCGGATAGGTGATTCTAGGTTTTAGTCGCAGCTCCTTTGACCTCCAGAATATCATATTGCAAGCCCTTGGATCCCTTCATATAGAAGCTGCTAGATCCTGTATTATCCTGATTGTGTTTCCACAATACTCAAATTGTTTCTTCCTGACAGCTTGGAATATTTTCTCCTTGACCTGTGAACTATGGAATTTGGTTATAATATTCCTAGGATTTTTCTTTTTGGGATCTTTTTCAAGAGGTGATCAGTTAATTATTTCAATTTCTACTTTGCCCTCTGGTTCTAGAATGTCAGGCCAATTTTCTTTGATAAGTTCTTGAATGATGATTTCTGGGCTTTTTTTTTTTTATCATGGCTTTCAGTTAGTCCAATAGTTTTAAAATTCTCTCTCCTGGACCTGGATCTATCTTCCAGGAGATATTTTTTCCAATGAGATATTTCACATTGCCTTCTATTTTTTTTTTCATTTATTTGGATCTCTTTTATGGTATCTTGATTTCCCGTAAAGTCATTAGCTTCTATTTGCTCCAATCTAATGTTGAAGGAATTATTCTCTTGAGTGAGTTTTTGAAATTCCTTTTCCATTTGGAAAATTCAGCTTTTTAAGGCATTCTTCTCCTTATTGGCTTTTTTGGACCCCTTTTGTATTTGAGTTAGTCGATTTTTTAAGGTGTTATTCTCTTTATTACTTTTTGGGTCCTTTCGCAGGCTGTTGACTTGCTTTTCATAATTTTCTTGCATCATTCTGATTTCTCTTCCCAATTTTTCCTCTACTTCTCTTACTTGATTTTCAAAATTCTTCTTGAGGTCCAGCATGGCCTGTAATCAGTTCATATTTTTTCTTGGAGGCTTTTGATGTAGGAGTTTTGACCTTGTTGTCTTCTTCTGGTTCCATGTTTTGATCCTTTTTCTCCCCAAAAAAGTATTCTATAGTCTGATTGCACTTCCTCCGCTTGCTGATCTTGACAGCCAATTACTTGACTTTTGAGCTCTCTGCCACAGTAGAACTCTGCTTCCCGAGTGGAAAGCGCTGTGTCCCAAATTGCTGGGGTTTCACAGTTGCTGGAGCTATGAGGAGGGTGCCCTCTCTACAGCCACCATAAGCTCTGGCACACTGGCCACACACCCCAGGACCACCACCCAAGCCTGTGGCCCAGCTCCAAGTAGGTCAAAGTAAGAGTGATTACCCTTTAATTGGTCATTTGGTCCCCCTATGATCTGCAGGGCAGGATCTCTGGAGGCAGCTACGGTCCAGTAGCTGTAGCCTAGATGGCATGCCTCCACCACCTCATGCACAGTGCCAGGGGTCAGACTGTGCTCCTCTGTCACCCAGTTCCAACAGAGTTCCCCATTGGCCTTTTTCTTTCTCTTTGGAGTTTATGAGTTGAGAACTCTGGAAACTGCCAGAGATGCCAGTGATTCACTCTCCTGAAGACTCCTCTGGCCTGTCTGTGATGCTCTTTGGGGCTGCCCCAGCTCTGGGTCCATGAAGTTTATGGGGGACTGGGCTCTGCTCCCAGCTTGGTGTGACAGACTCTTCCTATCAGCCTTCCAGGCTGCCTTCTGTGGGAGATTTTTTTTTCTCCGTCACTTTGTGGGTTCTGTAGCTCTAAAATGTCATATTTTATAGGTATTGGAGGTGGTTGGTGTGGGAGCTTAAGGAAGTTCCTGCTTTTATTCCACCATCTTGGCTCCACCCCTAGAACTCCTTATTTCTTAAAATAAGACCTTATTTTTTTTCCAAGGGCAGTAAAAACAAAATTTGATATTTAAAAAAGGTTTCAAATTCTCTTCCTCTTCCATCTGCCCAAGAGAGTAATTAATCTGATATAGGTTATACATGTTCAATCATGCATTTTTGCATATTAATCATGTCATAGGGAAAAAATAACTGACCCCTCCAAAAAATTCCATGAAAAAATAAAGTGAAAAAAGCATGCTTTAATCTGCATTTAGACTCAAGAGTTCTTTCTCTAAAGACAGGATTTTTTTTTTTCCCACAATATAGAGAAGGCTATGCCTTGGCAAGCCAGTAGCAGGCCTTGAGGGTGAAAGATTTGGTTTTGGCTGTTTCAGGGATCTCAGTATACAGGCAGTAAATGGATAAAATAACCAATCAGAAGGACATTACAGGGGGCCCTTTGCTGGCACTGAGAACAAAACTCTGTGGCATTGTCCATATGTGGTTTGGGGTCTCAGTTCCATGGCAAGGAGGGGCACTAGTAGTAACAGGAACCTAGATACATAAATGCAAGGCAGAAAAGATTGTGAGTGCTCACTCACAGACCAGGAAATCAGTAACAGCATCTCTCCTTAGATCATACCATACCTTGGAAGAACTAAAAAATAAGAAACTCCAGAATATGCTCAGAAAACAACATCATGAAAAATCTGAATCTCGTGACGTTGCCCTCTTCATCCTGGGAGAAGAGCCCAACTTTTATATATATGTATATATATATATATATATATATATAGACAGATAGATAGATAGATATATATATAGATATAGATATAGATATAGATATAGATATAGATATAGATATAGATATAGATATATATTTTTTTAAGGCAATTGGTGTTAAGTAACTTGCCCCAGGTTACACGGCCAGTTTTTTTGTGTAGGTGTTAAGTATCTGAGGCCAGAACTGATCCGGGTCCTACTGATTCCGGGCCGGCACTCTTATTCGCTGTACCAACTAACCGCCCCCCAACTTTAATATTAATTAAAAAGCAAAGAAACAGGTTAGAAAATAAGCAGACAATGAAAAAAGAACCTGATTGTAGATAGTGAGAGGAAAGTTCAAAAAACAAATACAGAAGAACACAACAATTACATTTCAGTGTTTCTGGCTCTTAACCCATAGAGATTTTGAAAGATGTTCATGTGAACTATAGTCCCATTTACAGTTACACATTTCATTCTTTGGCATAACTTCAAAATACTAAATTAAGAAAAAAAATATGTCATGTGATTACCCTTAAGATATGTCCTGTAACATTCTTCTTAAGTGTGGAGCATTTAGCAAAAGAATATATAAGAAA
Organism: Petaurus breviceps papuanus; assembly: GCF_028583685.1. Lineage (NCBI taxonomy): Eukaryota > Metazoa > Chordata > Mammalia > Diprotodontia > Petauridae > Petaurus > Petaurus breviceps. Next base: position 22,869,433 of record NW_027185863.1, on the reverse strand, counting down.
GAGGCAAAAGGAAGCATAAATTAGATTGGATCTGATCTTAAACATTATAATTTACCCAAATGAAGATAGATAATATTAATTTAGAATGAGAGCAACTGCACTAGAGAAGTAAGAATACAAAAGACTCACAAAAATCTATTTTTATATGGCAATGCAAATGTTATAGCAACATGCCAAAACTATAGGTTCTGTTATGTTAGGAACTGGGAAAGGAACAAGTGAAGAGAAAAAAATGATGAATTCATCTTTCACCTGAGGAGAATTTTAAACTGTATTTTAGGAAGAAGAAATGTAGAGTAGTGTGAATGAGTCTGTATTTCAAACTCCTATCTGGAAACATAAGTGTGATAAATATTCCTATAAATAAGAAAAAGTGTCCTAATTTCCTAAAAAGTTAGCAGTTGCCTATAATTCTCTTGCAGGTAGGCACTTCTCCAAGGCAGCGAACTCTGTGCCAAATGAAGGTGGTCCAGTCATTGGGTTTTCATGGCTCTATGAAACTGATAAAAATAAATCTGAAGAGACAGAGGGGAAGCTTAAGATATGTCAGGTTGGACTGTGGAAATATTAGATAAAGAGGAGGAAAGGAAGTAGAAAGATTACGGAACCTTTTAAGCTATATAATAATCAAAGAGTTGGAAGAGACCTGAGAGGTCATATTTTACAACCTGGAATTGAGTAGAAATCCCCTCTAAAACATTAGAGGTAGTGTGGTGCAATGGATTGAAACTGGGACATGGAGTGAGAGAACATGGGACCAAATCCTATGTTTCTTATTTATTATTTGTGTGAGCATGGAAAAATAACTTATCTTTTGGTCTCAGTTTCCTCATCTGTAATGCAAGAAGTTTGGAATAGATACCTTTGAGTTCTCTCTTTTTTTTTTTGCTTTTTTTTTGGAGGGCATTGGGGTTAAGTGATTTGCCCAAAGTCACAAGGCTAGTAAGTGTTAAGTGTCTGAGGCCAAATTTGAACTCAGGTCCTCCTGACTCCACAGTGGTGCTCTATTCAGTACGTCACTAAGCCGCCCCCGAGTTCTCTCTCTTGCAGCTCTAAATCTATGACTTCATGATACCTAAAAGGTAAAATGATGCATATAAGCTTTTATTCGGGGTCTTCCCATGCCTAAAATGCACCTACCCCTTTGTTTCACTGGTTGATTCCTAACTAGTCTTTTAAATTAAACTTAAATTTCATAACCTTTAGAAACGCTTCCTCAAATCTCAAATGCATTACTATTGATAGGGTAAGTGTGAGATATGCCTCAAATATCATATAAACTGTGTGGGACAGCGAGAATTCTTACTCAAAAAATAATAGAGTCTTGGTCCTGGCAGTAAAAAGGAAACGTTTTTTATTCTCTCTGGAGAAAAGATACTTTCCACTGTCTAATATGTTGATTTTGGAGAAGTGCACAAGCGGTTTCCGCAACCCCTCCTAAACCTCCTCCCTGCCCCAGCCCATTGGCTGGGCATGTTGGAGGAACAATCTATTCCGGGAAACTCTAACTTTCCCCCAGCAACAAAGAAATAAAGAGGTAAGGGACTCAGGGCCCCCTGGTCTTTATAGAACATTCTGTGTCTCAAAACAAAAGAAAACAACAAACAACCAAAAAAAAAAACCAAACCCACCTACACAGTTTGAACCAATTTGAACAGGATGTGCTGAGGGGGTCAGGAATGGTTTATAACAACCACAGGTTATGTAAGCATGCAGGCAAACAGTCAAGCTATTCCCTGAGGGGGCTTCACCCTTGTCCCACTCAATACCATTTTTATAAACTTTTAATCCACTTATTATGAAATATTTTATGTTATGACTATCTGTATTAAATACTTATCTCACTACTAGACTAAACGAGAGATTGTCTTAGAAAAACATTGTCTGGTCTCTTGCATGGGGCACAGATTTCTTCACGTCATACCTACTAACAGTTCTTTGTTTCTTCATTTATTGATTCATGGAAGACGTAAGCATGTCCTGTGTATCAAACTGAAGATACCACAAAGGTTGGAGTATTCAAAATGAATAAATAGAATTCAAAATATGATCAGAAACTATGACACACAAATATATGGCAAACAGACTTGGAAACAAATGAAATAAATGCATGTTTACAAAAATACAAAGAATTCAAATTAATCAAACATGGGATAAATCATTTAAACATTCCATTCTCAAGGAAATGGAACAAGTCATAAATGAACGCAAAAAGTTCTGCTCTCAATTTGATTTACAAAAGAATTTATCAAACAAAAAGTAAAAAAAATCTCCCATGGCTCATAAACTGTTTAAAAATAAGTAATGAAAGCATCCTTCTAGGAAGCAAATAATGCCCTTATATCTACATCAAGGAGAAAAAAATAGGAGGAAGGAAAAAGCCAATATCAATAATAAGTGTTGTAATAGTTTTACACAAAACATTTGTCAAATATAGCAAAACATTTCAAATATTACTAAATATGAATAGTTTGCATATATACCAGAAGTATTAGAATCACTGACTATAAAGAAAAACTACAAAAGATTAGGAAGGAAGGAAGATAAATAATAATAATAATAATACATTATATATCTATAAATTAACCTAAGGATGCATATGTAGAACTTCTATAAATATGACTACAAAAATGTTTACAAATATAAAGAAAAAGCTGAATGTTTAATAAGAGATTAAATGTCTAATACTGAGTGACATCAGTACAATGAAAATGAAGCTCCTCAAGTCATTCTATAGATTTATTGTTTTATCAATCAAATTACCAAAAGAATATTTTAAACAAAATAGTGTCAAAATTCATATGAAAGACTGAAAAGTCTAGAACAATAAATCCCATACGTGAAAATGCAGGAATTAGGCGAGACTTAGAACTATTATATTTCAAATTCTATTTAAAAATATTAAACTAATTAACAAAAATACCAATTAAGGATTTTTTTAAAAAGTGAATTGGTAGAATGGAACAGATAGGTAAAATGAAAAAAAATGCATCATCTAAAATTTGTTAACTATAAGGACATAAAGGAATCTTTAATGACCTCTTTTTATATAGTAAGTACTACTGGGAATTCTGGAAAAGAGTTTGGTGCAATGGTGAACGGAAGATTAGATCTTTTATAAATATGGACAAGATAATCATATTTGTAAAAAGAAATTATAAAACAGAAAATTAATTAGACTGCATATTTTTTAAAGTTTTTTTTTAATCAAAGAATTTAGTATCAAAAGAAAGACTTTACTAAATAGAAATGTTTTCATTACATATATCTACTAAATATCTCTGTTCAGTCTCAGAGGAACTAACATACATGTACAATTAAGAGCTTTTTGTCAGGAGTCAAGTATTCACATATTTTGAGAAATATTTTACAAAAGAAGAAATATAAACAACTTGAAAATGTAAATAATCATTAATGGTAAAATAATTACAAAATAAAATTATAGTATCACTTTATCTCCATCAATTAAAAAATATAAAAATAGAAAGTGTTGGAACTGTGGGAAGACAGAAAATCTAATGTAGTACTGTAGAGTTATGACTTAGTTCAATAATTCAACAAAATAATTTATAATTTTAAAATATGTTAATGGATTTTAAAATTGTTTGACCAGTTTCACTACTGGGAATACATACTTAACCTGGGCTTACAACCCTGGGTCTCACACACACACACACACACACACACACACACACACACACACCCATACACAGAAACAAATCTTTGAATTACTACTAGCAGAATTCAATGAGTTTCATCTTGACTTGTTATTACTAAAATTAGCTACAGAACTTCTCTTTGTGGAATGCTGCACTTCATTCTCACATTAAAATAATCATATCACCCATATCTTCTTATGTATGAGGGGAACACAAATCATATAAAAAGATTTTGTCTTCAATGGGAACTGTTTGACAACATGGCGGGTGGGAACACAATTTATACTCAATTCACTTATACTTTAAGCATGTTGGCCAATTTATACTATGCTCTTTTGTTAGCAGAAATTTATTTAAAGCAGAGATTGGTGAATTCTTTTAATTTAATTCAATTTAAATATTTATTATGCACATACTGTTTGTCAAATATTGTGATAGGGTAGTGGAAGTAAAATGTTGATATATGACATGATCTCTTTAAGGACATGAAGTTCCTCTACCAACTTGTTCTTGCAGAACTCTTTTCCCATTTTATTGTCAACAAGTGAGAACAACAGCATTAAGATAATGAACCAAAACAAACTGATTCAGCATTACTTACTAAGTCATAGTTATATATCTCCAACATTAGATTTCATGTCTCCTTTCTGATTTTACTAGAGTCATTCTTCATTAGATTCAGAAGTGATAAAGTCAAAAGGGATTTGCCCTGATTTTTAATACACTTCTTCTTTTAAAGAGAATACTATCATATATGCATGTCAGAGAAATGTAATTAAATTCAAAATCTAAAATTAAACAAGTCAGGGAATTATAAGGAGGGCAAGTCTGTAAGTTTTTCTAAGGAGACAAAATGAAAATGAGAAAAAATTAAAATTACAATTCAGAATCACAAGTTAATATTGTTTCAGAAATTAGAGTGTTACAGTAAATGCCCCTTCTCTCTAAAATACCAAGACCTATTTTTACACACTAGCTATACCTGAATGCAAGAAAGAAAAAAAAAAGATTATGATTATAGTGGTCTTTCCTTAGTGCCTAAGTTTTGGAGATTTTATCTAAATAATATTGTTGAATGGACTGATAAAGAGTCAGAGAATGTGTGTTATGCTACACTATGCTACACAATGAGGATACAGTTATAAGAAAACAAGACAATCTTTGCTCTCATGGAACATTCTAATGTAAGAATATAACACATAAAATAAGAATATAAAACACAAAAGGGAGGAGGGGGCTATGCTTACATTGACATGTTAAGGAGAAAATTTGTGCTAAAACTGGCATTTAGGCTTGTTTCCAGAGAAAGATTAGGTAAAAACTAATCTATGACAACAAAAGGTGGAGTCAAGAAAAGATTCCAAGGTTCCTATGAGGAAGAAATAGGGTTGATAACTAGAATGAAAAAGACATGGTATGGAGATGGTTGGAAACCAGTGTAGACATCTATTTATATTAAGACAAAAATTTCACCTATTAAATGCCAGGGTGGTTAAGGGGTAGATGTCAATACCTCTATAGAGAGGTAGGGCATAAATGAATGATCTTACTGACTTTATTCTAGGCAAAACCTCATTCAGTATCCAAAATCAATATATGGAAACATCCCCAGGAAAGACATTTAGTTTTTTATTGTTGTTGTTGCTTATTTGACATTGTATCATTAAATATTTTACACATTTCCAAATGCCTAGACTTTGACTTAAGCCTTGGGAATTTTGCATGGGGCTGAACATATGAAGATACAACTCCTACTTGATGGACAGAATCTTGAAAAAATATTTTATGACTACAAGAGGTGCAGAGTAGGTTCCAAGCAATCTCTGAGAAAGAGTATAACCTAGAGACATAGGTGGTGCCAAACTTTCTTCACGGAGAGAAGTGGGGAGAGTGAAATGATTTATAAGTTGCAGACATCAAGGAAAAGCTGACTCTTCATGATTTCCTTTGTTTTGAGATTGCTTGTCTGGAAACTTTGTAAAGGGAATTTCTTTAGATGGAATGCCTTTTTTGATATGCATTAAGACAACTCTTGTGGACATACATATCATACATGGCACATATAATTTCATATTACATTTGTGTATGCCTTATCCCTCTACAGAACAGAAACCTTTTGGATGAAGGGATTATATAGCAATAATTACAATAACAAAGAAAATGTTGATGGAGAGGATGAGGATGATGACGATGGCCTTTTTTTTTTAAAGACAGCCCATCCTCAAAGCCATGAGAAGCAAAGGGTGGAGAGAGCAATATTAAGTGAATATTATTTAGGGTGCTATACAGCAGAGACTTTGGATATCCTGAGGCTGTTTTAATTGGTGAATCAGACTGGCAGGACGAAAATAGGTACATGTCACTGGATTTGTCAAAAGGAACATAAAGTGCCTTAACCTAGGGTATAAGCTAATAGAATTGCTAAGACCCCAAACTGGAACCAAAATGCCTATCACGGGCAATAACCACATGAACTCTACCAACAACATGTCAAATAAGAAGCATAAAATACATGGTTGCCAAGTTAATTAGTTAATAAAAAGGGTGGATTTCTACCTTACACATTTCTAATTAATTTCTACCTTATGCATCAAATTGGCAAACATATTTAAAAACTGACTAATGTTAAAAGGACTTCAAGAAAACAGGCATACTAGTTTTTATTGAGAAGAATGAGAACAATTTATAAAATAACACTGTTTCAAAGAAAGAACTCCAATCAATGAAATGCCAACCATAATTCCAGATAACCATTAAAAACTATGCTGCCAACCTGGTGACAAAGACATGATGGACTCAAGATACAAATGTGTGTACATACGTGTGTGTGTGTATATATATACATGTATATATACATACATATATGATGTGTGTATATGTATGTATTAGATATGAACATACACATATATAGAAAGGTTTGGAAGGTGAAGAGGAATAGGAAAAGAAAGTACAAAAAAGAAAAAGAAAAATGAGAACAGTTTTTCACATACACAAGAGAACAGAATAAAGGCCAGAAAGAATCACAGATAAGCAGAATAACTGAAAGTTACATGTTGAGTTTATTTCTTAAATATACTTTAAAGGATCAACAAGCCATACATAACAAACATTTAAAGTTTCACGTACAATACTTTTTCAGCTGAATTATTTATATGGAAATGACTATTTTATTTGGTGTTTGTTATAAAGGTTTAAAAAATTATAAAGTGCCTCTTCTCAAAAAAAAAGGTGCAGATGGAAGAATCAGGGTGTCAAAAATAGAAATTACAAATGGGATTACTTCATAGCTCCAAATAGATTATTCAAGGAATAAATAAAAAATCATTGCTATGTCAGTTGTAGTACTGCTACTGGTTGCAAAACATTTAGTATGTATCAAATATAGTACCTAAGAAAACACAATCATGTGACTGTCCTCACTATCTTTTTTTTTTATGGAAGTTAGGGAGAAATAGCCCAGGGACAAGTCAAAATAGCCTTAAAATAACTTATCTGAATTGCTTCCCCCTAAACTCCATTTGAAAAAGATTATGATCATGTGATGATAACATAGTTACACAGCACTTTCAGCTGCTTTTAATATATTTTAATAATTACTATGGTTGAATTCAAGGCTAGCTCACAACCTTGATCCCTATATTGTTATGTTTTCTCTCCATTGCAATAACTTGTTATTTCTTTCTATTTAATTATCTAGATCTACATATTCTATACCCCAATAGAACATAACATCTTTTAGAAAAGGGGCCATTTCATTTTGTTGTTATTCTTGTTTCCCCAGTACCTAGGATATAAATGCCTTATATTTTAAAATGCTTCTTGAATTTACTCCTAAGACACCATATTAAGTGATATCAAAATACTGGTTTTCTCTCTTAGTCATTTAGAGATATCTGGTATTCTTAATTCTACGTCCTGGTGGTCCTTGGAACCTATAAGAAAAAACGAGAGTAGTCTAGGCATTGGCTCAACTTCTGAAGAATTCAAAGTTAAATAAGCATTTATTCCTGGCATTTTATGTCCTTCCTGAATCTGTAGAGTGTCTCCTCAGGTTTTCTGAGCAATGGCTAGCTGTATCAGTGGTATTCTATGAGTTGATTTCAACCATCTGGTAGTTCTAAAAGCCAGCTGACACTGCTCCACTCCTCTCTCCAGCCTTTATTTCCAGGAGGAAGGGAAGCACAGCTGGCACTAGGGTCCTCTTGCCAACTGTGCTCAAAGAGGCTTTACAGACACCTCTTTTAATCACCCCTAGTAATCTGAAGGTTTTAGGTAAATGAACACTAGATTCTTTTCCTGAAAGCAAAAAAGAAAGACTTTGCACTCTTCATTTAGCATAATGACAAACTATTGTAGGTAGGATCACGCATGTAGGTGAATATGACCATTTTTAAAAGACTAGGACTCATAAGTGGTATATGTATCCAAAGAAAACCAAAAGGGTCCTGAAAAGGTCTCATACAACTTGATTGGCAAATCCATCCATACTTGGGCAAATAGAAAAAGCAGTCTATTTTCAAATATAGAAACTTCCCAGGGCTAAGAAAACCATATATATCCACATCACTCAATCTTAAATATTTCAAAGGTGTTCTAATACAAATGACTTTAAGCTTTTCCTTCCCACTCACTTTTAATAAGATTAGAGAGGGACCAGAGATAAGTTTCTAATTACTCCTCACATTTTTGCTTAAATAGAATAAAGGGTAAAAGGAGAAAGAAGATTCACTTAAAAAAAAAATCTTTCACCTAGAACAAGAAATATAATTTGGTTGGCATTTAATGAATATTTACTAATCAGTTTATGATGTAATTAAACTAGATATAGTCTATGGAGAATCAAAAGGGGAGAGGGAGTTAAAGGGAATTTTGAAAAGAAATATCCTTGGGAAAGGTAAAACTTGGCACACTGAGCGGAAGGAAGGAAGGAAGGAAGGAAGGAAGGAAGGAAGGAAGGAAGGAAGGAAGGAAGGAAGGAAGGAAGGAAGGAAGGAAGGAAAGCTTTATTATGTTCCTACTATGTGTCAGGCACTATGCCAAGAATTTACAAATATTATCTAACTTCATCCTCAACACATCCTGGTAAAGTATTATCCCATTTTACAGTCGTGGAAACAGGTTTCATGACAGACAAACATGAAATGACTTGCCCATGGTCACACAGTCTGTAAGTTTCTGAGGCCACTTTAGAGTTCATGTCTTCCTGACTCCAGGCCCAATATTCTATTTACTTCAACACAGGAGTTATAAAAGGTCTATCTCTCCTCAAGCCAGAAGGGTGTTCTGAGAAAGTGTCAGTAGAGATTACATAAAGTGCATATTATTTAAAATACAGTTGAGAAGTGCCACCAGAAAGGGGTTTGTTTTCTTTGTTTTGATTTTTTCAGAGAGATTAAAGGGAAATTGACAATGGGACAACGTGGAACCATTTTCTAGATATCAATTAACTAGATTAATTATTTCTAATTCTAATACTTCCCAGATAGAGCTATGATCTCTGCCTAGCTCTTGAATAAGTCCTCAGCTCTTTATTTGCAAAGTCTGATGACTTTGAAACTGACAAACATTTACTTGTCAATAAAAAAAAAAAGTTCAACAACTGGTATGATTATTTTAAACACCTTGGAGTTAGAAGTTTTTCTGGAATAAAACTCTTTTGTAACTGTAGGGGGAAATCCATCCATAATAATAATGCTGTGTGATGTTTGAAATCAAATTTCATTCAGGCTTTCTGGGGTGTGTGTTGGGGGTGGGGCTTTGGGGGGGGTTGCACATTTTTGGAGTATATAATGCTTGAACCAGCAAAACTTCAAAGCCCACTAGAGATTAATTTTGGAAAGAATTATTCTAGCTTCTCCACACAAATCCTCATTAAAAAAAAAGACAAAAAACATAACTTTGCACGGGAAACTCAACATTTATTTTCCACATTTTCTGTTTCTTCTATTTGAGGGAAGAATTACCTTAGTTTATGTTGATTTTTGTTGTGCAGGGAATATTCTAAATTACCATCAAGTGAAAGCAACATATCAGAGTGATGTTGGAACTATAAATCAGAGATACTTCCTGCTTCAAACAGATGGTCTTAGTCTTGAGATGCATGATGTCAGAATCACTTGTTTCCTCTCCCCTGATCAGTAAACTCAATTTTAAATTATCCTGTTATCAGAATGAGCTGCTTGTGCGTGAGATATCACTCATGATCTGAACAAAAAGGCCTGCTAAAGTGGGAAAGCTAAATCAAATTACAAACATCACTTTTTTCAAAATTGGCTTCAAATACGGGTCAGGACTTTAACTAAAAAAGAAGAGCCCAATGAGTAGGTTTGTTAGGCTCTAAATAATGATCTTACTTTACATCATTAGGCAAAGCTGACGATTATAACTTCACTTATATGACCATTATATATGATTTAAGCATTTCCTATGTTGCCAAAACCATCAAGCCCTTAAAATCAAGTGGAACCTGGCTTGAGTTGTTTTTTTTTTCTTTTTTTCTTCTGATTCTGATTGTCACTGATAAGAAAAGGGGGCATTAGCAAAGCAGGGGGATATGGGCATATTTGTTGTCTGCATGTTAAACTAGTCTAGAGTTGTTTTTTCTGCAAATCACTTGGTGATGCTTGAGCTTCCTTTTCAGAAGTCACCAGAGAAAGCAGCAGCCAGCAGCTCTGCAAATAGGCAAAGGCTTCCCGCAGATCCACTAATCAACCCTGCTCAGCAACTGATATTAGTAAGGAAACTAGTGGATTAGGGCAATGTATTTACAAAATGTCAAATGTATTTGTTTTGAGATGGTGAGAGTTGTGTTTGAGGAGGCTTAAGGAGCAACAGAAGTCCTGTGGGGGAAAAGAAACCTAATTCAGTCAGGGCACTGTAGTAGAAACATTCAACACCATGTAATAAAAATCTATGTTGCCAGAATCTTGACTTAAAATTAAAACTTTTCAGATGTGTAGAACAGAATGTGGATCAACATCATGATATAAACTCTTTTCATACAATATACAAGTATATCCATGAAACACACACCAATGCAAAAAAATAAAAGTTTAATCATTTCATCTTAAAAAAACCTTTTACAAATCCATTAAAAAAACTAATTTGTCTGGGGCAACTAGGTGGCACAATGAATAGAGCATTGCCCCAGAGTCAAGAGGACCTGAGTTCAAATCCGGCCTCAGACACTTAACACTTATTAGCTGTGTAACCGTGGGCAAGTCACTTAACCCCAATCGCCCTGCCTTCCCCCCTCCAAAAGAAACCAACCTAATTTGTCCAGATCATGACATGAAAGTAGTCGGACAGTTCATTGAATTAGTACAGCACTACATATAGCTGTTCAATCAATCAACAAGCATTTATTAATTATTTACTGTGCTCAAGTCATTGTACTAAGAATAAAGAGAAAAACAAGAATGGACATAGGTATGTAAAGAATAGAGCTGGGAGATTAGGAAGAACTTCATACAGACAGTGGTGCTTGGGAGTGTCGCTGCTTGTCCTTCATTCTTGAAGAAAAAGGACCATGCCATCAGGAAGGTGATTCTATAACTTGCAAGTGAATTGGATTTGATGGAGAGAGGGCTCTGCCAAGCCACCAGCCCTAATTTCTCCCCCAGCACCACGTAGGTCCAGTGACCGGATATAGATCAGGACACCTGGAGATGGTCCCACAACTGTTTTCACTTAGTCTCAATGGAAATCAAGAATTTTAAGATGCAAGATTGAGAAGGAAGTATATTCTGGGCAAGGGGTACTACTGCCAGTGCTAAGGCAACCAAAGTAGGAGTATCAAGTGTGAACAAAACTGCAGAAAGAGTTTGATTAGACTCTGGAATGCTTGGAAAAGAGTAATGTTAAATAAGGGTAGCAAGTTACATTGGGCCAGCATTGTAAAATGCTTAAAATTTCAAACACAGGAGTTTATATTTATTCATAGAAGTGACAGGAAAACACTGGAATTCATTGAATAAGAGAAGGATATTTAGCAGACATTTCCACTTCAAAAAAATTACTTTCATAGCTTTATGAAAGAAAGATTGGAGTGGGAAGATACTTGAAACAGGGAGCTCAATTAGAATAACACTGTAAACCCAGTTAAGAGATGACCAAGATCTAAACAAGATTGTTGCCTGTGTGACCAGAGATAAAGGGACAGGAATGGTTGGTAAGTGAGTGGGGTGAGGGAAAGTGCCAAGTCAATGAGGAAGGCCGAGTCTGAGAATATAAAATAGGCAACTGAAAGAGGTGAGACCCGGATTACAGCTAGACAACTGGTTCAATCCCTGGGATATCTACTGCCTATTAGGAGAGGTTCTGAGTATTTACAAAGGGAAGAAACATCGCTATCCAACTAGATCAGCAATTTATGGTTTACAAAGCATATATCATCTCATATTATTTTCATCTGAGTTAGGTACCATTATCTCAATTTTATAAATGAAAAGGCTAATATTGACATAGATTCGGTTAGGATCACACAGATAATAAACATTTGAGATAACATTCAAATTCAGGTGCTCCTGTCTCCAAATTCAGTGCTATTATCTACTACACCATTTCACTGATTCCATTTTACAGATAAGGAAGTTAAGGTTAGGAGAAGGGAAGTGATTTGCTTACAATTTTTAGAGATGATTAGATGGATGCAAATTGTTTCCTGGGGATAGAGGAGGGGGCTTATAAAAGTGCAGAGGAAGTGTTAAATTTGTTAAAGATTTCAAAGGAGATTTACTTAGTTCTGCAGTTAATCACTCAAGGAGAAAGGAAAACACAAACCCATTAAATGAAATAAAGCAAGGAACAATAATTCTTTCCCCACAGGTCACACAGAGGGTTTTTTGAAAGTAGTTTTTTTGTTTGTTTGTTTGTTTTACTAGAAGCTTGTTCAATTTGTTTTTATACCTTATTACCATGTTTACATTGAAACAACACTGAAGTGCTGAAATAATGTCTAGGGCCCATTGTGGGTCACAGAATAATAAAAGTATTCAGAATCACAATTACAATGATTCTGTCATTTTTAAGCATAAGGGCAAAAGTTTCCATGTACAAGCTTTTCCTAAATTCACACTACACAAATTTGACTTTATACAAACAATTGTGAATGAAATCAAGCATTTATGTTAACTTTACTGTACAGTACTGTGTTCCTACACACTCTCTCTCTCTCTCTCTCTCTCTCTCTCTCTCTCTCTCTCTCTCTCATCCCTATTTTTGGTGCTCTGTGTCCTCCCCCATGCCCACCCTCACCCCCCCAAAAGAAACCATTCTTAATGAAAGCAAAAGAATGGATCTGGACAGACCACTACTGCTATCACAGCAAGAAGGGTGGAGTGGTGGATGGGGTTGGCTATGGATATGACCTATGACTGAGAGAAGCAATTTTTTTTTACCACTTCTTCCAGCTTGTCTAACTCCTCGGGTCTGTCTTTGGTCTGTTTGAATGCTTGTCCCAGTCCAGAGTGGCCTGTCCTCTCCTATCTGTGTCCCTATTGGCACCCATGTGGCTGGCACCACCCTTACCCCATACACACCATGAGTTCCTCCTCTACCTTCTCTAGCTTCTCTGTCCCTGGCCCTCACTTGTCCTTGAACTGTGGGCTGGCTCCTTCCCTTCCTCCCTTCCCTATCTCTATGTGGCAACTTTGCATTATGTAAAAATTGCTTTACATATAAGTCTGTGGTATTGTTCACTTTTTTAAAGTGAGAAGTCGTATTTAATGCATATTTAAACAAATAAAAGAACCTATAAGAAAATTAACTCAGAAGCAAATTGTACTTTGGAAAGGTAAGTGATCAAGAGGACCAATTTTAACTAATAGGACCTTATTTCAAGTCTTATCTCCATTCTAATTACCTATTTGACCTTTGACAAGCCCTTTCCTGTCTCTGGGTCTCAGTTTTCTCATCTGCAAAATAACAGAGTTGGACTAGACATTCTTCAACTCTGCTCAGACTTCTAGACTCCTATTCCCCACTATTCATATAAATATTTCTTTTTTTTTGGTGTGGAAAAGAATATTTCCTACTTAGGGTCATGGTTTCCATGGAACTAAGCTTTTTGCTAAGTCATAGCTTTGTTGGAAACAGCTATTTTTCTCAACTCCTACTTGGGGCCATGGATTTCCCTTTGGACCAAAGTACTCCTTAGGCCTTTGGTAATTATTGTTTTGATGGTCATTTCTACTTCTAACATAATCAAAGCATTTGTCGCTGTACCTGAGCCAATACTGCTGTTTAGACTGACAAAAGGATCTCTTCTGGAGCAGATAGTATAGATAATGGTGCTTTTATTCATGGTTCCCTCATAGCCGAGTATCCCAACGCAACATGAGCATCAATCCTCTTCAGTCCCCAAACCACATTATGAATAGAAACACAAAATCAAAATGACTGAATAACAAAATTATCAAGCTCAATCATCATGAACTGCTAAATTTCTTGAGCCTTGCTGGGCTCCCAACATCCATGAGCATGTGTGCCTGACTATTGCTACAGACAGCTCTATATCTTTTGTAGTTCCTGTGTCTCCTTATCCCCAGCATGGAAAATAGCAGATGACTTTGGTCTAGTCCTCTTTGTGATCTACCACTTTTCCCCTGCTCTAATGACTGAAATTCAGTGAAAAACAAAATAAAAGAAAGAGCAATGACAGTAACAAAAAACCTAATTTAGAGTAGGTAATATAATAATTTGGCTCCTTCCTCAGTATCTCTCCTTTGTGTCATCCATTCCCTCATAATAAACTTGCTGACTTGTAGTGTATGGGCTGGCATTTTTCTAGCTTTTTAACTTTGTTCATCCATCTTATGGATGTAGGACATTGTTATTTGAAGTTATGAATCAGACTCTGCATGACACCAAGTGTCTCATCTGGGGAGAGGGATTGAGATTTTTATTCAAGAACACAGAGACTCTTAGATTAGATCTGCCAAATTATCCAATCACCTTGGATTCAAGATCCACTTTTCTGTGTTAAACAACATTAATGAATAGTATAAATTGTGGCTTTTCTTCTCACTTTTTCTTGTTACATTGCTATTATTTTTTTGAGGGAATGTATAATATTAGCTTTGATTTTCTCTAAGATAGTCTCTCCTCCTTCCTAAAATAATCACAAATAGGATTGCTACCTTTCATCTGGAAGTGTGAGACCACACTTGTATACATATACACACATACATATAAATCCTCAGCAGATAAAGGAAATGGTCCATGAGTCAGGAAGACTTGGTATCAAAGCTGGCCTCAGATACTTACTAGTTATGTAAACTTGTGCAAGTCACTTAACCTGTTTGCCTCACTTTTTTGCATCTATAAAATGGGGATAATAATAGCATCTATCTTTAAGGGTTGTTGTGATAATACTTGTAAAGTGTTTAGCATAGTTCCTGGAACATAGTAAGAGCTATATAAATGCTGTTGTTATTGTTGTTATTATTATTATTTCTCAATATGCCTATGGCCTTTAACTTATCATCAGCATTAATTTTTTACAATTGATTTTATGTTTATTTCAATTCACCCACTTTTTTAAATCAAAGCTATGATTTCATAGATTGAGCCCGTACATAAAAGCCTACCCTCCCATTCTGGACAAGGGCCAAAAGAGATGTTCTTTCATAGCTGAGCCCTAAGGACTGATAAGTTTGGTCTCTGACCTTATGAGTCCCATGTGGTATAGATTTTTGAAGTTGTAAACTGATAGGAAATTCATATGCCAGATGAGGAATCATGACTCCTTACATACAAGAAATTACCAAAGCACAACCTTCTGTCTGCCACTAACTTCAAGAATGTAAATACAGAAGCTAGCACCTATGTATTTTTATAGTTTTAATTTTGGTTTTGTTTTAAAGACTTAAGTCTCCCTATGTTATCCACAATGGAAATATAATAGTTACTCATGGATCCCTACACTTGATTAGTATAGAAGCTTTTGGATTTGGTCAAAATCACACAGTTTGTAAGTGGCAAAACCAATATTTGAGCCTAGGTCCCCTAAAAATGAATACAGTGCCTTTTACAATGCAAGTCGATGTATTCCATGAGTTATGTCAAAATGCTCAGTGGCAGCCTTGTGACATAACTTTGTCAGGAGAAATGTAACATACAATTAGAGAGATATGAAATAGCTGCAACTAACTCACATCCTGGTTCTGCATATCTTTAGCAAAAAGTTACAACACTAGCCTTTGTAGCCATATGAATATAGAAAATGCAGTCTGCATTGCAATCTTTGAGTGAAAACAAACAAGCTACGCATTTGTCCTTTCTTTTCTGGTCCCCACAGTCATCCATTTATCTTGACCATGTCCTTGCTACATTCACAGGGGTATTATATTTCTCTAACATTGAGCATCTCAGTTACAACCCTCTGATTATACACACGGCAGATCAACTGTCTTTTGTATTCTGCTTCTTTAATGATATCATTCAGAGCCCACAAGGAGGTAGCTGCATAACCAGACTCCTCCAAAGCAAATAGAAAATTCATGACCTCCATGTTTTCCTCCAGCCAACCTTGACTTCATTGCCTAGCCTTACTTCAGCCTAATCTTTCTTATTCCTATCCCTGGGTCTCCCTCTTGCCTCTGGGGCACAGGTAGGGAGGCACCATTGTCCCAGAAGCATCTGCACTGCATCAGTAAAGTGAATGGGAAAAATTTTAAATGTTCGAAAGTCAAGTGGGGTGAGAGAAGAAACTGTCACAGGAGTCAGGGAGAGAGCAGCATAGGAGGGAGGCAAAACCAGCAGCAATATTCGAGGCAGTTGCTGTTTCTTATTAGCACTCAGTCCCCTATTTCCAGGTTTTCCTTCCAGAAGTTCACAGGGGGCCCTTCTTCCTCCCCACAAGAGATGTGATCCAGACCCCTCTGCTTCCTACTTGGTTGAGCCAAAACCACAAAATCTCTTACTCACCTTTAAAACTAAATCACTTTTGTGATTATTGCATTCATATGTACATGCAAATAATGATCTTTTGATGGTTCACCTTGTCTCCCTTATTAGACTGTAAATCCTTCAGGATGAAGGCATGTGCATTTGTTTCCCATGTGTCCCAACATGCAGTGAGCTATCATCTCAGGAGGGTTTAAACACTCACACTCTCATTTTAGAATGTTTGCTTCAAGCTTAGGAGCAAAGCTTAAAGTGATTCCGCGAACTGCCAAGGCTTCTCAGGGGTGCAAAGTTTGGACTCTAATTCACTTTTAAGTAGGTACAGTTCAGAGTGATTTACCTCAAGGCCCTTTGTAGGATGGCCCTTGGGTCAACATGGAAGGATAGTACCCAGTCTGCAGGGTCACCTTTAAGGCCCCTCTGTTATAAATAGCTCAATGCTGCCTTAACAGCTGGCAGTCAGCCAGTAGATAGGAAAACAGATTGAGGTGAGCCACAGGAAGTACATCAAGGTAGGAAGGAAGAAACCTAGGAGGAAAGAGTCATAAAGAAAGATAAATAACGGCATTTTGGGGTGTCACAAGAAAAAAACAATAATATTTCCACCTTGCTGTTTTAGTATTAGGTTTCTGGCCTATTCCACTGCCTATACCATATACCTGTTGAGAAAAGGAAGGGGCAAGAGATGAGGAAGTAAAATATGTAGTGTGTAGTAGTCATGTAGCATATCCTGGCACTGAATCTCTCCTCCTGTTTTTAGAATAGTCACTTGGGAATGCAGAAGATCAGTAAGGAAACTCAGAGCCAGACATTCATAGAGCCCAAGGGCCATAGGAAATGCTTAGATCAGTGCACATATGTTGCTAAATTTATGGAACACCTTTAAAAACATTCAAGCCTTCCTCCACATGGTAACAATGGCAGATTTAATAGAGATACCAGTACAGTATTTAGAAGACACATTATCATGCCTCTGGAAATGCCTACTGTTGTGATCTTTTTTTCTCTGCTGAAGCTTTTTCTCCAAAAGAAAAATCCTAACCACCTGTGCTATAAAATCAAAATTGTTTTACACAAAAGATGTGCAGTATCCCTTATTTACAAAAATTAATTTAACTCATATTTCTCCTTTGGCCTCCTATGCTGTACAAGTTAACACTAGAAGGACCAGACATATGAATTCACACAAAAATGTGCTTGGTCCTTTGACACATTCTTAAATTCTGGTCCTTTTAAATAAAATTGTTTGTTTTAAAATAATCTTCATTACTTTTATGTTTGAATGTTAAATTCTATCTTTTCAGAGTAGTACAAGAAATGAGGTACCCCACTGCATGATCTGGGAGGTAGTGTGGTGAAGTGGAAGGAGTCCTGAATTTGGAGAGGACCTGAAATCGGATTCTTGCTCTGTTAATTGTGGCTCAAGTGACTCCAAGAAAGACACAATCTTTCTGGGTGTCAGTTTTCCCTTTTATAGAACAAGGAGTCTGGACTAATCACACATCTTAAAAGATTATGATACTATATTGAACTGTTGTAGAATAGCTAAAATGTAAATAATATTTTATTTTGGAAAGCTGCTTATATATATTATCTCCTTTTATGCCTACAATCCCATGAGATAGTTGTAATTATTTTCCCAGTTGATAGAAAAGGAAACTGAGACCCACAGAGGTTAAGTAATTTGATCTTAGTAACATAACTAGTGTCTGAAGGGAATATTTGAACTCAGGTTTTCCTGATCCCAGGTCCACACATCTAACTGCTAGGCTCTCAATAACCTAATATGTTGAAAGGAATGAGATAAAGATAAAGTCAGTAAACAAAAACTTTTTTTAAAATTTGAAGTACTGAAAACCAAGTAAAAATAGCTGCCATTTCTCATTCAGTTAAAGGATAGATTATTTTTCCCTTGGGAGTGACTCCTTCATTAAAATAAATCACAAATGATAGAGGAACAAATGATATACAGATAAATTAATTAACTGCTACATATTTTCTATTGATAAATCTTACTGAACTTTTTAAAGACTCAATAGAAATATAATTTGACCCTAACAGTACTTTCACATCTTTCTAACTTGGTTAAACTTGACATAGCTCATGCTTTGCTGGTACAACCTTCAGGAACCAGGGTCACCTACATACCAAAATAAGGCATGCCAGTTAGGAAGCAGCTTGGTACACCGGGAAAAACAAACAAACAAATAAAACCACTAGTTCTATTCATAGACTTTCATAAAAGGGTCTTTAGAGAATTTGGAATTTAAATATTTTAATAATGACAACTGCGTTTTCACATAATTAGTTTCCTTTGTAATCCTATTCATTTGTATGAGTTTAAAACATTATTCTGAGAAGAGTTCCACAGGCTTCACTAAACTGCCAAAAGGGTCCATGGTATGTACACACACACACACACACACACACACACACACACACACACACACGAAGCCCTGCTATACAATCAAAGAAATCTACAATCAAGGCATCTCTCTAACAACATGTCTCTAACACTGGTGACTGGCTTCTCTGTATCAATTTACTCTGTAAAATCAGCAAGTTGCACTAGTTGGATTTTGAAGTTCCTTCATAATCTATGAACCTGATGTTAAGATGTTTGTAAATTAATATTTTCTGTCCCACAGTCCCCTCTCTCCTAGCAAAGATAGTAAGACAATATACATACTTGTTTGTTTAGCTGATAATCCTTTTTTTTTTCTATGCACGTAAACATCTGTGCTTAGGAATGTAGGGATTAACTTGTTGCAGCCCCCTTGAGAACACTGTCAAATTAATGACAATCTTAGATCTGACAACATTTTACAATTTGCATTACTTAACACCTCAGTTATTGGGGTGTTTTTATATATAATTACAAACATCAGGAAATACTTTGTATATAATCACCCAGAGATATCTAGCTGAATAATAGGTTATTGTAATGCAATAGGAAAATGTTGCCCATGCTATTGTATGTTAATACAGATTAATTTGATTTAAATAAATTGTGAATATTAAAGTATTGCATTTATAGCCTATTTTTTCTTTTTCATATGTTTACTAAACTTCTCCATTGGAAAAATGTCATAGATATATCATTAATCTTGATTTCAGCAAGGTATTTGGAAAAGTCTCTTAGGATAATTTCCTAAACAAGGGAAACATGGGTTGAGTTGAATATTAATCTTATTCTATCTCTTTCCTTCCCACTCAATACATTACCTTTCCTCATTATTTTTTTTTTTTGTAGACAACAGCTGTATACTTTAAGTCAATTGGGTCAGGAACTTCATGTTTGATTCTTTCATCCCTACTCTCCATTTCTAATAATATTTGAATCTTGTTACTTTTAATGTCATAATGACTCCCAGATTTCAAACAGCCAGCAGGCCCTCATTTATATCACTACAAAAATGCCTAGATAAGGTTTTCTTACAATTCCAAAATCATGCTCCTAAAGTACCTATGCATCTGCATATATCATTTCCCTGCTCAAAGTCTTCAGGGGTTTCCCATTGACTATGAGATAACATAAAAGATCCATGTTTTGTCATTTAAAGGATTTGCTTTGACCTATATTTCCAGATTTATTTCACATTACTCCTTCCATTGTACATACTCTCCATTCCATCTAACTGGGACAGTTGCTATTCCCTGACTTGTATTCCATCTCCTAACTCTTAACTTTGAGTAGGTTGTCTTCCATCCCTAGAATTCAGTCCCCCTATACCTCTTAGGAGCCCTAACTTTGATCAAGGCAAAACACACCCTGTATCTCTTATAGGAAGCTCCCCACCCCCACCCCCACCCCCACCCTCCCATGCACCTAGATGTTATAGCTTTCTCCCAAATGAAATATTCTTGTGTTTATTCTCTTGTATATACATTGAATTTTCCAGTAGAATATAAAATCCCTCAGGAAAGAAGTATTTTTTTTGCTTCCTCCCTCAGTCTTCCCTCCCTTCTATCCCCCTCCCCCCCCCCTTTTCTTTCCCCTTTCCCCTCCTTCCAATAGGGTTGTGATGTTAAGGAGATTTAAGATCCTCCTATTAATAGGCCTCACATGAAGCCCTTTAGGGGAAACTTGCTTGGGGGGTGGGGGGGGCCGAGGGGAGGGCTTGCTTGTAGGAAGGCTTTCACACCTTTTGCTAATTTCTAATTAGTCTCCGAATCATAAGGGTTGTGATACCTTGTGGCTCAGAGAAGTATATATATGAATTGGCATTTTGCTTTGGGGGCTCACTTATAAGAAGAATCTTGCGATTACCTGGTCCAGATTCTGAGTGGCCTGCATGTTCAGAGCTCTCTCAATCCAGAGATGGAAAGTATATAGCTGATTCAGCCACTCAGAGCCCTGTCTGTTGGTCTTTATTTCTCTGCTTCTATTTTCTCTGAAGTTCAGGTTGCTGACTTTTCATCTGACCTAATGAATGTAATTAAAAAAGATTTTTGAACCCTTAAAAACCTATCTTTCCTAGTAAAGCAGTCTAAAAACCTATGCTAGCAGCCATCTTGAGTATGCCATTGTGGCTGCCACTACAAGGGTAAGGCTGATTTCTACACACAAGAAAGTGTGTATGTTATTCCCTCTTTGAGACAAATCAGGTGAGAGTAAGGTTCCAACAATGCTTGCCTCCTTCCCCTCTTTCCTTCTACTGAAATAAGTCTTTCCACTGTTCATGTGATATGCTTTACCCTTTTCTGTCTCCTCCTTTCTTCTTCTCCCAGTACATTTTTTCACCCCTTATTTTTTATCTTCACATCAAAGTCATCTTAAACCCATACCCTCTATGTATATCCCTTCTAAAGGTTGTAATAAATATACAGTTCTCAAGAGTTATAAGTGTTCTCTTCCCATGTAGGGATGTAAACACTTTAACCTTATTGAATAAAATAGTTTTGTTTTTTCCCTTCCCTATTTACCTTTTTATGCCTCTCTTGAGTCTTGCATTCGAAGATCAAATTTTCTGTTGAAATCTGGTCTTTGCATAAGGAAAGTTTAGAAGTCCCCTATTTCACTGAATGTCCATCTCCTCCCCTGAAGGATTATGCACAATTTCACTGGGTAATTGATACTTGGTTGTAATCCAAGCTCCTTTGCCTTCCAGAATATATATTCCAAGCCCCCAAATCATTTAATTTGTAGAAGCTCTTAGGTCCTGTATGATTCTGACTATGGTTCCATGATATTTAAATTGTTTCTTTCTGGCTGCTTGCATTACTTTCTCCTTGAACTGATAATTCTGTAATTTGGCTACAATATTCCTGGCATTTTAATTTTGGAATCTCTTTCAGGAGGTGATCAGTGGATTCTTTCAAAGAATCCTAGTGAATGTAATCTTCTAGTTCTAGGATCTTAGGGCAGTATTTCTTCATAATTACTTTTTTTCTTTCTTTTATACAGGGGGGAAGGCAGGGCAATTGGCTTTAAGTGACTTGCCCAAGGTCACACAGCCACTAAGTATTGTCTGAGGCTGGATGTGAACTCAGATCCTCCTGACTCCAGGGCCGGTGCTTTATCCACTGTGCCACCTAGCCACCCCTTGATAATTTTTTAAATTAAATTTTATGTGTATTTTTAGTTTACATCATTCATTTCTACAAGATTTTGAGTTAAAAATTTTCTCCCCATCTTTCCCCTACCTACCACCCCAAAACAGCGATCCCACTGTATACCACCTCCCCCAATTTGCTCTCTCCTCTGTTTTCCC
The DNA here is from genome assembly GCF_028583685.1 of Petaurus breviceps papuanus. Taxonomy (NCBI): domain Eukaryota; kingdom Metazoa; phylum Chordata; class Mammalia; order Diprotodontia; family Petauridae; genus Petaurus; species Petaurus breviceps. The sequence goes on along the minus strand of NW_027185863.1, from coordinate 22,847,154 downwards.
CCAACCCCTCTCCAACTTTCCAGTAGGGCAAGATAGATCTCTATACCCCAGGGCCTATATATCTTATTTCCCAGTAAAAAAAAAAAAAAAATATATATATATATATATAAATATATATATATATATATATATATATATATATATAAATTGATATATATAAATCATTTGATTTTAAAACTTTGAATTCCAGATTCTTTCCCTTCATCCCTCATCACACACCCTTATTGGGAAGACAGGCAATTAAACACAGAATGCACACGTGAAGCTACGCAAAACATTTCCATAGTGGATATATTGTGAAAGCCTGAGTATAGTTCCCTTCATCCTATCCCACCCACCCAAGTTGTTCTGTTCTCTACTTTGACCCTGTCCCTTTCCAAAAGTGTGTACCTCTAACTTCCCTCCCTCCAATAAGCCCTCCCCTCCATCATCCACCCGCTCATCCCCTTTTCCCTATTTAGTGTGTCATTCCTTCCCTAAGCCAAATTAAATGAGAGTAAGGTTGACACATTCCCTTTTGCCTTCCTGTTTTTCCCCTCCATTGTAAAAGTTTTTCTTTAACTCTTCTATATAATATACCCCATTCTATCTCTCCCCATCTCCTCTCATTATATTATTCTCTCACCTTTCAATTCCACCTTATAAGTATCACCTCTTCCTATTCAATTGGTCCTGTGCCCTCTGTCTATGTATACCTGTACGCATATATACACACATTCACATATGTATTCATATGCCCACATATCCTCCTATATAGAAACATACATGGATGTATACATATATATTTATGTTCCCTTCAATTGTTATCATAATGAGAAAAGTTTGATAAGTTATAATTATTGTTTTTCCATGTAGGGATGTAAATAGTTCAATTTTGATAGGTTCCTTATGATTTCTTTTCCCTGTTTACCTTCTCATGCTTCTCTTGATTCTTGTATCTCAATGTCAAATTTTCTATTCAACTCTGGTTTTTTCATCAAGAATGGTTGAAAGTCCTCTATTTCACCGAATGACCATATTTTCCCAGAAACATCATACTCAGTTTTGCTGGGCAGGTGATTATTGGTTTTAATCCCAGCTCCTCTGACCTCTGGAATATCATATTCCCAGCCCTTTGATCCCTCAGTGTAGAAGCTGCCAGATCCTGTGTTATCCTGATTGTGTTTCCACAATATTCAAATTGTTTGTTCCTGGCTGCTTGTAATATTTTCTCCTTGATCTGGGTACTCCGGAAACTCTCTATAATATTCCTAGGAGTTTTATTTTGGGGATGTTTTTCAGGAGGTGATCGGTGGATTCTTTCAGCCTCTATTTTGCCCTCTGTTTCTAAAAGACCAGAGCAATTTTCCCTCGAGAATTTCTTGAAGGATGATTTCTAGGTTCTTTTTTTTGATCATGACTTTCAAGTATTCCAATAATTTTTAAATTATCTCTCCTGGATCTATTTTCCAGGTCAGTGGTTTTCCCAATGAGATATTTCACATTGCTTTCTATGTTTTCACTTGTTTGGATCTGTTTAATAGTCTCTTGATTTCTCATAAAATCACTAGCTTCCATTTGCTCCAATCTAATTCTGAAGGAATGATTCTCTTCATTGAGCTTTTGAGATTCTTTTTCCAACAGGCAAATTAGGCTTTTTAAGGCATTTTTCTCCTCATTGCCTTTTTGAGCCGCTTTTGCCATTTGAGTTAGTCTATTTTTTAAGGTATGATTTTCTTCAGTCAGGTCATTGACTTGCTTTTCATGATTTTCTTGCATAATTGTCATTTATCTTCCCAATATTTCCTCTACTTCTCTTATTTGGTTTTCAAAATCCTTCTTAAGCTCCTCTATGACCTGTATGCAGTTCATTTTTTTTTTTGGAATCTTTTGGTACAGGAGTTCTGACTTTGTTGTCTTCCTCCCATTCCATGCTTTGATCCTTTCTGTCCCCAAAATAGGAATCTAAGGTTTGACTGCTGTGCTTGCTTTCTTTCCTTTGCTTGCTCACATTGCCACTCAATTACTTGACTTTTGAGCTTTTTGCCACAATAGAACTCTGCTTCCAGACAATAGAACTCCGCTTCCAGAGAGAAGAGCTTTGTCCCAAATTGCTGTGGTTTTTACAGCTTCCAGAACTATCAGCTGGATGCCCTCTCTGAAGCCTCCACACCCCCTGGCACCTGGTCCCGCACCCCAGGACCTCCACCACAGACAGCAATCCAGATCCAAGCAGGTTAAAGCAAGATCAATTACCCCTCAGACTGGTCACTTGGTTCCCCTACAATGTGCAGGCCAGGAGCTCTGGAGCAGCCATGTGGTGGTGGCCACCATGCCTCAACCACTTCTTCCTCTGGGGGCAGAGGCCAGACCGAACACTTCCAGACCCCCTGTTCCCACAAAGAACACACTGACCTCTCACTTTCTCTTTGGCATTTATGGACTGATAATTCTGGAAACCACCACAGCTGGTGGTGTTCCACTCTCCCAAAGTCCCTCCAGCTGGGGCTGGTGGGGCCCACCCTGGGGCTCAAACTGTGTGTCTGCTGTTGGGGGAAGCCTGCCTGCCTGCTGGCTGCACCAGCATGCATGGTGGTTCTCCAAGCTGGAGCGTATTGGTTTCCCTGGCTATGCAAAGACACATGGGGGAGTCCTGGTGTTGGCATTTGCCTGTTCCACCACACTTGAGCTTAGGATGTTCCAGTAGTGCTGAAGCAGGGCTTGCTGCCAGCTTGCTAAAGCACTTCCTGTCCTGGAATGCCCTCCTCTTTCACCTTAATGAAACTTTCTTGCTGATCCTCCACATTTCTTGGGTTAATAGAGTGCTCCATGACACATCTTTCTGTTGGCTTGGATATTCCAGGATTTTACGTGGGGTACTATTTACTAGATTTTTAAGAGGTCGAAAAAGAGAATGATAGCTACTTACTGCTTACTCCAGGAAATCCCTATTTTCTGACAGAGTTTTTTAAAATTGTCTTTGTGTGTCCAGTGCCTAGTTCAGTGCCTTAAGCCAAAATTATGATGTATGAGGCACTGTGCTAAGCACTGGTTCTGCAAAACCAAAACCAATTTCTGTCTTCAAGAATCTTACATTGTAATGTGGAAGACATGTATATATGGGTACAAACAACATGCACATAGAATACATGGAAAGTAACCATAGAAGAGAGCTGTATAAAATAGGAAAGGCCTCCTGAAGAAGATGGCACTCTGGATCAATCTTAAAAGAAACCAGGAATTCTAAGAGGTGGCAGTAAAGAGGGAGAACATTCCAGAAAGGGTAAAAGTCAATTCAAAAGTGAAGGGATGAGTGTTGTATATAAGGAAGGGGTGTGCATGGGTGCTAGGTAGGATCATGAAATATATTTTTCTTTTTTTGTCTTTCTGCTCCATTCTTGACTTTACAAACTTTCTCAAACATGCCACAGAAACTGTACAAAGTTCACTCCGCTCCTGCTGTTGTCACACTGTAGTTACAATTTTCCCATATAGACCTTTGATCTGATCCTAAATTTCCTCCCAAAAGTTTGAATAAGGAAAGTGCTCAAGTCAGTCATGTCCTCATTCCTCTATGCACTCTATGCCTGACTAACCAAATTTTTCCTTCTCTGCTTATCACCATCCACTGGGGGAGAAACTTCTACTACCCTTCTGGTTTTCTATTTCTTTTTATGTAGTGTCTTCTGCCATTAGAATGTAAGCTACTTGGGGATAAGAACTGTCTTTCTATCAGTATCTGCATTCTTAGAAATTAGCACAGTGCTTTATTTAAAAGTAAGGACTTAATAAATGCTTTTGATTTGTCATGGAGAAGAATAATTTTTAAGAAGCCTGAAAAGACAGAAAGATACTAGGTTATGAAAAAGTTTTAAATGCCAGAGGAGCTTATATTTGATCTTAGAAGTAATAAGCAATGTATAAAGTTCATGGTGTGATGATGGTGGTTGAGGAGATACAGAACTACCCATTAGGAAAATCAGTTTGGCAACTGAGTGGAGGATGATGCTAAGTGGAAAAGACTTGAAGGAAGGAATCAAATTAGAAAGCTAATGCAAAAGTCTTAGAGTTGAGGCTGAAGTCATGAACTAAAGTGAAAGATAATTTATTCTGTTTCAGGCATTTTGAGTTTATAAAATGTGCCATTATAAATGTCTAATATGTTGGGGATATTACAAGACTGGAACTCACAGGACAGGGTAGGCTTTGATATATCTGATAATCTTCTATTATCAATTGTCATGATAATTGAACCCAAGGGAACTGATGGATTTATCAAGTGGATGATAGGGTTAGAGCCTTACAGAACACCTACTTAGTTTGTGAAGCCTGGATAATGATCTAGCAAAGGAAACTTTAGGAGTGGTTAGATAGACAGGAGAACCAGGAGAAAGCAGTGTAAAAAGAAAATGCCTACAATATATAGGCAAAAGGTGATCAACAGTGGCAGGGTCAAGAAGAATGAAGATTGAGAAAAAGCAATTGGAATCTGGAAATTAAAAAATCTCTAGTAACTTCAGTTTCAGTTGATTGTTGAGGGTGGAAAACCATATTCTGATTTAGAACTAAGCAAGATGAGAGAAAGTGGAGACAGAGACTGTAAACAGATTTCTCCAGTTTAATCTCATAGGGGAGTATAATTATAAACTGATAAGCAGCAGGGATCATAAGGCAGCTAGGTAGTGCAGTGGATACAGCACTGGGTTTGGAATGAGGAAGATTAATCTTCATGAGTTCAAATCTGACCTCAGACACATTAACTATGTGACCGTGGACTAGTCACTTACCCTGGTTTACCTCAGTTTTCCTCATCTGTAAAATGAAATAGAGAAGGAAAGGCGATCCACTCCAGCATCTTTGCCAAGAAAACCACAAGTGGCTTCATTAAGAATTGAACATGCCTAGACAACAAAAGCAGGGGTGGTAGGATTAAGTGAGTGTTCTTTTCTTTAATGATGCAGGAGACTTGGTAATGTTTGTGGACCTCAGGGAAGGTGGCAGGAGACAGTTTAGATACTGAAAGTTAAAAAGAAATTATGCACAATAATTGGAACAATCTACTCTTGGGGATCAAGGGTGCATAATAAAGGGTTTGCCTTAGCAAGGAGAAGAACTGACTGCTCAAGTGAGATAAGGTGAAGTAGGAGATAGTGGGGGAAGATAAATGAGTGATGTGAGCCAGATGAAGAGCTCTCCACTAATAGTCATTAAGGGTTTATGATTGAGAAGGTGTAATGGTAATGCAATTTGAATTTGAAGATCCCTTAGCATTTAGTAATTGATCAAGCCTCTGTTGGAGGAACAGAAGGTATGAACTCCTGTCTCCTGTTAACTGATGTAACAGGAAGGAGTTGGCTGAAACAGGAAGTAGCTAATGCTGTGTGTATATAAGGAAAAGCCCCAGGGAGGCACAGTCAGAATTTCTTGGGACCAGCATCTGGTGGCAGAGCAGCTACAGAAGAGAGAATGAAGAACTGGGCCAGAATTTCCTGAGAACTTACAGTGGCAGAGCTTTTTCTGAACAGGAGCACAGGGAAAGAGTAAGGAAGCAGAAGACAGGGAGTATGACTGGGATGCTGAGACTTTGTTTGTGGCTTGGTTGAGCCTTGAATTCCCAGAAGCAGAAATTATAAAGGAGTTGAGATGGACCAGACCCTGTAAACTTTAGCAGGACCTACCCAGAGAGCTAGACAAGGAACTGGGAGCTGCCTGCCATTGAACCCAGGTGACAGTCTAGTGAATCCAGGTAGAATCTCAGACCATGGAAGGGGATCCAGGGAATCTGAGAACCGGCCCCAAGTCAAGATGAAAAGATCTCTCCATGGGTACTGAGTAATGATGAAATTGTAGCTTACTAGTGACCTGGGGGTGGAAGGTTCACATATGATACTTAGTAATTGATTGCTGAATAAGTGACTGATTGAGTTAATCAAGTGTGCCCCATGAGTAGAAGACTCACTTTGGTGAAAACTATGTGGCCATTTAATGATAAGCTGTTGTGAATGCTGTATTGTAATTTTCTGTGATAAGGTGTAATACTGTGAATGCTGTACCTTGATTTTCTGTGAATGTTTTGCTTTGATTTGTTATGGAATAGAGTGTTCACTATACTGTGTAATTAGAACCTTAAAAGCTGTTCACAGTAGCATTCTTCTGGAAAGCTTCTGTGCATGGCATTACAGAAGGGAAGAGAATGTAGCCTAGGTGATGGCCAGAGAAAGAAAGATTGGTAGAGAAAGGCAGAGAGATTGAAGGTCACCATCATGAAAAAATCAGGGTTAGGAACTGTAAAGCAGAAGAAAAGATTTGATGGTAGAAAATTATGAACACATAATTCACAGTGCATTATATTCACTGAGGCTCAGAATCCAAATTGGCTTTGAGACTCATTTGGGTTCATGCTCAAGGTTATCTACTACTGGCTTAAATTAAACATAGATATGTGTCTACATTTGAGGCTTACAAAGTTATTTTAAAATATATACTGATGCTTGGAATGAATATGATTGGAACGTTAATCAGTTGCTTAAGATATATTTAACAGTTATCTATGAAAGAAGAAGGAGACTTTGCTAACTTTGTTTGAGGAGACAGACCTATAGTCAGTTGGTGGGAGTTAGGGCAACAGCTCATCATTTAAAAACTGTATGAACCATGTGGTTATCTAATAGTGGAAAACACTGTGCTACAAAGCAATGAACTCCCCATTACCGAAACTGCTAGAGATATATTATTTTTTAAAAGTCTTATTCGTTGGGTAATTTTGAAAAATGGTCTGTAATTTTCCCTTTAAATCTAGGAATGTATAATTCCATGAATCTAAGAGAAACATATATTTTCTTTTAGTTCGTAAAAATGTATTATCCTGGATTTTTATACAATGCCTAAGATATGGCTTTATAGCCATTTTGATTGATGAGACTGATCTTTAAAAAAGCTGTTTCTCTTACCTACGCTTTCCTATTGTTTACACTGTGCTGGAATGTGTGGAGAAATTTGGCTATCATGTTAATGTGTCCAAATGTTCTCAGTCCTTTTACCCTACTGAGGTATCATTCATTCTAAGACAAAATTTCTAACCTTGCTGTGATACCCAGTTGTCCCCTCTGAGCCCTAGCCTCATGTGATTATTTTTGTCATAATGAATATATCCACATTCCTTTAGCCTGAAAATTACAAGTTGATATAAAAACTGAGATAATCTAGCTTAAACTATTTCTTAACTCTATTTGTTATGATTTGCCCAATCAAAACTTTGATTAAATCTTTGAATCTTGCCTCTTCCATGCTTCTGACATCAGTTTAGTCATTTAATATTGTTAATTCCTCCTCCCCACATTGACATTGTTTTAAAAAATCTTCCTTTTCATTTTCCTTGTCTGTACCCAACAGATCTTCATCATTCCATAACTGAGCTTGTCAAAACTTTATAATTTGATTTAACATTTTTGATAATGTTATTTGTAATGGCAAGCAAAGAAGTAGCTAACACCTTGCTTCAGCAATTGAATTAACACCTTTTTCAGCAATTTAATTAATTGAGAAGTAGTTAACACCTTGTTTCAGTTCATGACCGTATCAAATATTAAAATCCAGAATCTGTGAATCCCACAATTTGAGAACCCTAGAACTTGTAAACTCCAGCAACAGGAAAGGGAGGAGCTAATGACCATATATAAGGAGAGGCCCAGGCTGGAGAGAACAGAACTGAGAAGGGAGCCCTTGTGGTGGAGAAGGAGAAAACTTGTGGTATCGCAGCACTCTATGTCTGTTCTGTCTGTGTTTATGTTTGTTTGTGATACTTTCTACAGAAGCCCTGGGACCTTACTGGAAAACCTGAAAGAGGATTTTCTGGTTATCTTTCTATAGAAGTCCTGGAGGAAGGTTTTGGAGGTCCTGGGACTTTATTGATGATTTAGATTGACCTCTTGGGCCTTGTTCATGAGTCTTTGTTGATTTCTATGTTGATGATTTGTGTTGACCTCTTGGACCTTGTTTGTACATCTGTTTTGATTTCTATACTGATGATCTGTGTTGAGTTCCAGACCTTGTTGTTGGGTCTGTGTTGATTTCACAGGCAGAAAGTGAATTGATGAGGATGCTGGCAATGTGAATAAATGTCATCGTGGTTTTGTTAAGCTTTGTCTTCCCAGGAACAGAAACTGTGAAGGACTTGAGGTGGACCAGACACTGTGAGCTTCAATATGGAACTGGAACTGGACAAGGAGTTGTACAAGGAACTGAGAGCTGTCTGCCTTTGAACTCAGGTAACAGTTGGGTAGAGTTGGGCAGACGCTAGCACCATGGAAGAGGAACCATGGAATCTGAGAGCCAGCCTCAAGTCAAGATGAAAAGATCTCTTCTTGGGTACCTGATGCTGACTGAGAAGATTATGATTTACTGTGGCCTAGGGGTGGGGAACTTTGACCTTTGTACTTTGTGTCCATTAAGGAGAGAAGCCTCTGAAGAATAACTGAATTAAGGACTTATTGAATGATTGTACTTTGTGCCCTTAAGGAGGCAAGGCAATGACTGAATTAAGGACTTAACTATGTGGCCACTTTGGTGAAAACTATGCGGCTCTTCTAGTGATAAGAGGTTGTCATAACATTGTGAATGCTGTACTCTGATTTCTGTGAATGTTTTGTCTTAGTTTGTCATTAAATAGAGAGTTCACTATAATGTATAATCAGAACCTTGAAGCTGTTCATAGCAGCAGTCCTGTGGAAAGCTGCTTGCACTTGACTTTACACATACTATCTATACTATTTTTATTTTTCATTATGTCACATCTATGTCTTCTCTCATCAACTGTGCTGCTTGTTTTCAACTCCATGAATGACTTTCCTCATCTAGGATAAATGCATCACTTGAAATCTCATCATCATCAATTTTATATTCATTATGTCCTTAGCAGTTGTTGTTTGTCCTTTGTTCTAAAAGAGGACCATGACATCAGGGAAATGAAGACATAACACAAAAGTGAATTGGCTTTAAGTAAGGGAGGGCTGTGCAAAGCTTCCAGGCCCACTTTCTTCTTTGGACCCATCTGAGGCCAGTGGTTAGCTATACATCAAGACAACTGGAGAGAGCCCTGAATGTAGTGGGGACTATAGCTTTTTTCAAGCTGAAGTCTTCAAGAGGTTTCAGCCTCTGTAAGTAGAAAAGGAGATGCCTTCTAGGGACCAAACTGGAACTGATCAGTTGGGATACATGACTTTTTCCCTTTCTTTCTTTCCTTCCTTCCCTTCCCTTTTTCTCCCCTTCCTTCCTTCCTTTCTTCCTTTTTTCCCCATTGTAATGTGCTGTCACCCTTTATATGAAATTCAAGCTTTCATATACCATTGTATTCTTAGTACTTGCACAGTGTCTTGCTCATAGCAGGTAAAAATAAAATGCCTGCTGTTTGAATGATATATATCAAGAACGAAGAAAAACAGTACATTAAAGCCAGTAATAAGTAAAACTCAGTTTCTGAATTAGGGGATAGAGCCAGATATCTTGTGGAGATCATTGTCTGAAAAACTGACAGCATGGATTTGAAAAACATAATCAATCCTGATAAAAATCTACATGAAATCATAGTAATCAACTTTGATGAGTAGTATAAATGAACACTGAGATTAAAATAATGTACCATAATTGCCAAATATTGCAAAAATGGGAATGTCCAAAGTTGAAGGTATTTTAATAGATGGACATAATAACTGAGTGTTGGGAGAGCTGTTCATTTGCCCAAACATTCTGAAAAGCAATTTGGAATTATATAAAGAAAATAAGTAAAATGTTCTCATTTCTGACATAGAGATTATACTGTTAGGTTTATGCTCTAAGGAGGTCAGTGTTTAAAAACAGGAAGACTTCATAAAATAAAAGCATTATAGGAGAAAAGAAACACACATACATATATATGAACATACATGTACGCATTTGTGTGTGCAAATGCTTATGTGTATATATGTCTTAAATATGGTAATATACAAACACATATGTATAGAGGCATATGGATATTTACGTATAAAACAGAACATAGTGATGAAATATAGAGATATATAAGCATATACACACATATATTTTGCAAATATGAAAAAACTACTAGATTTGGAATCAAAACACCTGGGTTTGAAATTTAGACAATGTAAAAAAAATCAATAAAATTTTATTAAATAAAAAATAAATGCTATGAAATTATAGTGATCATGCTTGTCCCAAAAAAAGTTATATAAGAAAACTCCACCCTTTTGCATAGATGTGGAACTATTGGTACAAAATTATGTTGGTGTCAGATTTTTTCAATTTGTTGATTAAGTTTGCTGGGTTTTTAAAAACATATATATTTGTTATAAAGGATGAATCTCTTACAGGAGGAATTCATTAGGAAATATAGGTAATATAAAAACAAAATATATCATATTTTAAAATTTTGAATAAAAGATTCTAATTGACGGGGAAATGTAATTATAGTTGTAGGGATCAGAAAAGGCCTTTAACTTACAGAAATATTATGATTTTTTTTAAATGTGAAGAAAACAGTAGAACCTAAAATCCTCAAAGAGAGACACTGTTTCATTTTTGTCATTTTATTGCCAGCACTTATATATTGTAATTAGTAGTAATTTAATAATTAATTATTCAATTGTTTAAAAATATAACCATTCACAAGGAAATTTACCCACAGAGTTCATGCTCTCATATTATTTGGATTCCCTCTCTATATATTTCTTTGGGTATAAACAAGCTTTTTTTTTAAAGTAGGATATAGATGAAAACAAATTCTAAAGTATAATTCTTTTCCTGTGTGGGAAAAAAAAAGATCAATGAGAGATGCCAAGAATAATTTAGGAAGAAAGGAAATTATATCCCTTAGAGAGAAAAAGTGTTACAAAATTGTAATATAAATAAATTATTCATTTTTCAGATATGGTTGTGATATTAATAGTCTAATGAGTGAAAAATGGTTTATTTTAAAAAGTGTTTTAAATCCTTTGACAGATAAACATTGCTGTGCCATTTTGGGACTACTAAACAGTTTTCTTTCCCCAACTTTTCCTACTTGTTTTTCCAAACCTAATATATTTCCATCTGCTGCCATATTTTCTGTACTGCTAAAAGTCATTTTACAATGGTTTAGATTTGTATTTTATTTTCATTTTCTTATTACTAAGTTTTGACTTTGGTCCTAAGTACATTCATGTGAATGTACTAATATTAATTGAACAGCTAACAACAATGCAGTAAACATGAGAAGAGACTACCTAGACAGGTTGTGGAGCCACCTTCCCTGGAGGTCTTTAAAAATAGATCCCCATCTGTCTAGGAGACTTTCAATATCATTCTGAGTAAATGCAGGTGGATAGGCTATTTCCCTCCTGTTCCTTGGTTCTGTGAACTCTCCTTCAAAATCCGTAACAACCCTTGCATCATACAAAACACTTTGACCATAATTTTCATTTAATTTCTCAGTATACAAAGAGGTGTTACTTTGTTGTTATAAAAGAAAAAACATAAAGGTAATGTTTATGGCTCAAAATGTATTTCCCACCATATTACATCAGCTTTAAAGTAGGTCACCTTCTGGTTTAAATTACTGGATTGGTATCCTTTTAATGATTTTTTAACCTGAGAATTTTGGCTCTGTTATACCCTGATTTCCAGCATCAAGGCCACAGTGTTCATATTCACCATTTGGAACATTTTGGGGGGGAATTCACAATGATTCTACTGAAGACAACTTAGGTAATTTTTTTTTTTTTTGCAGTTTGATTGTTCTCTAGAAATTAGTTGTTTTTGCTTTTTTTCCTGTGACTACACTTTCACCATCTATCAGTCTATTTTTATATGCCTACATCTGATATTTTATTTTGATTAAATTTCTGTACAATGAACCAAAGAAACACACTGGGAATTGTGTTGAAGTAGGTGTTACATTCACTGGAAGTAGCATGTTTATGTGTTGTGTGACTGTTGCTATGGTACTGGCACTTTTTAATTAAACATCAGAGTTAATAGACTCCACATATTCTTCCAACTGTGTCTGTGCTTTGTTTTTTACCTGACACTAAGGGGAAAACACATATTTTTTCATAGAAATAAAGTTATTTCTCACTTTCTAAGAACTGCACAAAGAAAAGTCATAAAAGTCAAAGACATTTAATGATGCATTAATAGACATTGGCAAAGGGCAATTTTGAATTTCAAATACAAAAAGCCAGATTTGGTTTTCCAGTATCATAAGGAGGCTGACACATCTAATCACTGTAACCATACATATGCTTACTTTTGACCAAAGATTTCTCTTTTCATGTATATGTTCATCCTGCATATTACAAATAGTTGAGGTGAAAACTGAGAGTGAATTGTAGACCTGGAATTTGTGGAAAATGTTGAATTCCAATGTAGTCTTATTTATTATGTTTTTATTAGCAAAACTGTCTATCTTATTAGTCTACTTGAACCACATATTGATCAGCATTTGATTTAAATGTCAGTGTAATCACATAAAGGCATTTGGTTAACCAGTTTAGAATAAAAGCTGAGCACATGATGAGACAAAACATGTGGATTTCAGTGTGCTAACCTTATGAATACTCGCACATGTTCAGGAAAGCCCACTGGATAAAATTTATGTATTGCTAATGATTTTTATTGGCCCCATGGCCCAAAGTGGTGGCACGCTGCCCAGGAATCTGAAGGAATTCTGTTTTCAGTTAGTAGTCAGAATGCAAAGAGTAATAAAAATCAGAAAAGGCTTGATGAAAGCTCAAATACATTTATCCAGGTAGAACTGAGACAGGCAAACTTAAGGTCATGATGGCGTTTACCTCGCTCAAAGATGGGGAGCATTTTGTTTCAGCAGGTTATCCCACACTGGGACTTTCAGCCACAAATCCTGAAAAGCTTTATAGTATCTAATTTTGCACATGGTGACAAAAAAGGGCTAATGGGATTTACAGCACTCTTTCTCCTGCTTGAAAAAGTACTTCCTAAGTTTCTGTTGGAAATATAGACAATGTTATCTATAGTCAAACAAAAAAAACTTAGGATTCTATCTCCTAGAGCTGAAAGGATCCTTAGGGCCCACCTATCCCAGGTCCTTCCTTTAAGTACAATAAATACTTATTAAGTACTGACTTTTTTCAAGAAAAATCCATCCTCCTCTCCCCCAATTATGCCACTGCTATCCCTAAGGGACATCACAGTACAGAGAATGGGAAGTGCTAGACTTGAATTGAAGGATAGCTGGGCTCACATCCCACATCTGACTCTTAATAAACTGTGAAGCCTAGGGAGGACATTTAACTTCTATATTCTTCAATAACCTCCTTGGGATTTATATGCTAATAAATATCTGGTTAGGACAGACAGATTAGGATGACCATTCTAGGATTTAGTTCCAATACTGAGTCGGTGCTGGGGATACAAAGACATACACAAATCTGACCCAATCCTAGTTTTATAAATGAGGAATCTGAGAACCAGAGAAGGGAAATCACTCAGCCAAGGTCATGTGAGTATTAAATAGGACATCTAGGATTTGAATCCAGGTCCTTTGATTCCATACTTTACACATTATACTGAGCTTTATCACTAACTGTGCTTTTAAGATTTTAAAAGTTCAAGACAAACATGAAATGATATATTTGCTCTTGCTCAGCAATAGAAGAGTGGAGATGTTTAGTTGTTTATTTTTTTTATAAATTTTAGACATATTGAAGGGAATGTGTTTTATTTACTACAAAGTTGATATGATGATTCTTGAAGAACAATAGAGCTCTGGATTTGTATCCTAGGAACATGGGTTCATATTGTTCTACCAATTACTACTTACGTGTTCTTGGTCTAATCATGTTACATCTTTTCAATCCCAAATTCCTCACTTAGAAAAACAAATTTTTGGATTGGTTATTGATATAACCTTTCACTAAATTTAAATCATGTGAACCCTATATAGACTATGTAAACTTTGATGATCTTTATTCTATTTCCTATTCTCACAGATGATTCTCAGATTCAGGATAAAGGCTACATTCCCCTCTCCCTATCAGGTATTGGTACTACCCCTGCAGATTCAGGAAAGATGTTTTTAATACTATTACTTCAAACTTCTAGTAAAATGCTTCCCTCTCAACATTATCTGATGAAACTCATTTAGTCAGTCAGCCTTAAAAAGCTTTTTGAAAAGACTGTTTACTGAAGTGATATGATAGGAAGACTTGGTATAAATACATACATACATACATAATATCCTTCCAAAGTCATTGATATATTGTCTCACAAGTCAGTGCATATTAAAAAGGATTCAAACTCATCTCAATTTAGGGAGCATATGTAGTAAAAGGGTGACTTACTGATTATGTTTTCTGGAAGTCCATTTTTTTTATTGATGGGGTGCTCAATAAGTTAATCTTGGTCATGTAGCTTCATTGCTGGACTCCTTGTAGAGCTGTGAACTCAGCTTAATGTTGGTTTCTCATCCAGACATTGCTGTGCAAAGGAGTAAAGTTAACATAATTATAGAAAGATGGGAATTCCAAAATTCTCCAGACGCTTTTAAACTTCCGAATTCTTCCTTCAGTTAAAAGGAGAGGAGCAAGACAATGAGACCCAAAGTCAAACCTTCTCCTCTCCTCTCTTGGCTGTGAACTGGAAAGTCATATTGCCCTCCCTTTTGAAATTATTCCTTTCTAGATTTCTAGATTTACTTGATAATTTACACACACACACACACACACACACACACACACACACATACACACACACACCAAATTTGTGTGATCAAATTTGATCATCAGAACAAAAGTCTAGTATAAAGTCATTAAATTCAATGGCAATATTTGTCCTTGTATTCAACTTCACCCCAATTAAAATATGTATGACTGGATTTTCAATCAACCCCACCTTTAAATTTAAATATTCACTGCCCCTAAAATGAAAAGATCCATTCTGAGATCTCAGAGGAAACAGTATGATATGATAGAGGGTTGACTCAGGAGTCAGGAAGACCAGGTTCAAGTCCTGACTCTGAAATAACTGAGCTGTGTGACCCTGGGAAAAATTCTCAGTGTCCTCAGGCAATTATAAAAGACTCTAAATTTCAGAGAATGTGCTAATCTGCACTGGGAGAGTGAATTTCTTCCCAAGAGTCTTACATGGATGAGATCATAAGATCTGATTAAAAAAAAACTATTAAGAGCATTATGAAAAACAAAAAGGAAAAAGATATCTAAGAAATAAAAACCAAAAACCTGAAGATTGTAACTACCCATATTCAAAGACAGTTACATTAAGTCAGCCTGAGGCTTTCAGATGCTTATCTTTCTCAGCAACAGAATACTTCTAGGATTACCCAACTCAGTTCCATCTACTTTGTGGTACAAGTAGAATAACTCACACTTCCAGCTATCTGTGGATTTTATCACTGTTAGATAAATCTGGCATAAAGAGCCTGCCAAAATTTAGTCACAGCATGGCTCTGGGAGGGTGCTAACACTAAATATTTAGAAAACTCCTCAGTCTGACCAGTTCTTCAAAGACCAAATTATCAAATTATCAGTCTTTGGTTGAATCTGGATTACTGAGTCTTAATTGTTCCAATGATGATGATGATGATGATGATATTTATTTTATAGTTTATTTTCAGCTTTTTACATTAGCTTACAGTTTAAAAAGCATGAGACAAGAATTATTCCATTTGATCCTCTCTATCTGTATAAATGTGGTAGAAAAATGTATTTATCCTCATTTTATAGAAGAAAAACTAAGGTTCAAGGAGATTTCTATGTGGACAAAATTCAATAGCTAAAACCTGTCAGAGCTGGGACTTGAACACAGACATGATAATGCTCAATGCTCTTTCCACAATATAGAAGTCAAGGCCAAATCATTTCCACATTTTAACCATTTCTGATTAATCTACACACAAGGAGACACAATCAGTGATGGAATCCCCAACCATTAATACCATGTAGAGGGAGTTATTGGAGAAAACAAAATAAAATAAAACAAATGATAACCTGAAATGCTTATTCAGGGAAATAGGCCTGTCACTATAAAAAGAAACTTTCTTGTGCCAAGCATGAGAACAAAAAGAAATGCAAATAGGGGCCCAAGAGAGAGTCATTGAACATATGGCAGTAAATACCCTATGTAAGCAGGCAGAAATAGAGTTCCCAGAAAAATAAAAGAAAAAAATGCAAGTTAAAAAAAAAGAAGCATGCAAAATAAGAATGATAAAGCTGCTAACATGAGTGTAATAAATTCCCAGACTTCAGTTGAATGTGCAGAAAATTTAATAAGCCAAGCCATTATCCAAAGATGCTGAGAGTCAGCAGTAGGAAGGGTAGGTGAAACTCAGGTGTAGATCTTTGGAAAGGGGAGGGGAAGAACTATTCCTGAGCACTGTATCAGAGGAAGGTAAAATCACTAGACAATGACCTTTAAAATAGATACAAATGACCTACTTAAGATACACAAGAGAGATGCAAGGATAAAGAAAAAAGTAATGGTAAAAAAAAAAGAAATATAGCAGATCAGGAAACACAGGAATTATTAAAAGTAAAAACAGCAAAAAGATGTTGTAGGAAGGAGGAAATCGGCACACAACCTGCTCTTGTGGTTCCAAGCAGCTGGACAACAATAGCAACAAAATTAAAATCTTCCATTGGGGAAAAATATTTTACTCTGATAAATGAATACACTATTAAGGTCACCTCTGAACAATATTCTCAGTCATAAATAGCCATATAAATCTCAGATATCATAAGATCATTGATTTAAATCGAATTAAGTAGATTTAAATCTATCTATGGAGTTCAACCCTCTCATTTCACAAATGATGAAACTGACATCAAATGATATTCCCAAATTCACACAGGTAATATATGACATAGATAGGATGTAATCCCTGGTCCACTTAACACCAAATCCATCCTTTTTCACTATTATATATTGCCTCTCATTATAAAAATACTAGGATATTTCAGTTCCTTTAGTTCAGAATTTATACATGCATCAGCACTGTCCCATCACCCTGCTTTGCAGACTATGCGCCAGGCCTGGAACTACTTTCTTCTCCACTCAATCAGTTGTTCATCACATATTTCCAATTACATGCTAGACACTATGTTAAATAATGGGGAGATAAACACAAAAATAAAATAATCTATGCCACCCATTCTCCTGCATTCAATCTCAATCTCTTGTAATTCCCATTTTTCAAGAAATCTCAGGTTCAATACAAACTCTAACAGGAGTCCTACAGTAGTTAGTGCTTTACCACCCCAAATAGCTCATATTTATTTGGATATATTTTGTATTAACTTAAATGTATACATATCATTTCACTCATGTAGAATGTAAACCCCTAGGGAGCAAGAAGTGTTCCACTTACCCATTCATATCTCCATCATCAACATGGCATTTAATAAGTGCCCATAAATTAACCATTTTAGGGTTTGTGTGTGTGTATGTGTGTCTGTGTGTGTGTTCTGCCATGTTTCTAATGCTATGGTGCCCAAAGGATGCCCTGAGACAATCTTGAAAGTCAGGAAGATAGCCATAATGTATGACTTTGCTGTGTTGCCATCCATGTGTTTTTACAAACAGACATTACCTAGGAACTAATCTTTTTACTATACTGTTGACATGAAAATAAATATAGATTCTCTGGAAAAGAAAGCTACAAAAACAGAAAGAAAAACAACATGCACAAAGAGTTTTGGTGATTATTGATTTTGGCAAATAAAAATAGAGTCACATCAGTTAACTCCAACCTCAACATAGATTATTTTGCTCCTCCACACTTATCAAATTAACAGCCCTCTATTTCAAATTACATCAATATTTGTCAAGCAAATACCTCTGAAAATGCTTGAGTAATCATAACTGGGAAAATATTTATACAAATAATTCCAGGTGCAGCTTCTGTATCTAAGTTTTCCAGTTGGACTCTGAGTGTACAGTGGAAATGAATGTTGGTTAAAATACTTAAAATCTATAGATTTTAAACAACAGTAAAAATTCCCACATAGCAAATTCTCCAATGAAACATTTTACATTCGTAAAGCAGACAAGAAACCATGACAGATAATGGATTTAGGGAATGTACTGATTTGTAGTAAATTAAGTAGATGTGTTAAACTAGGCAAACAAGCAGAATTCACAACAGTGTTTTACCATATAAATGAAGGAATCCAATGCCTACTCAAACAGAAAAACCTAAAGCTGTATGTATTTACCTTCCATCTTCCATGGATTTTGCCAAATTTAAATATAAGGCTGCAAGGTGGGTATTTTTTTTTGTCATGTATTAGTCACAATGACTCGCATTTTTGTCATTTGGTCATGTTTCTTCATAACCTTATGCACCATACTATCCATGGGGTTTTCTTGCCAAAGATATTGAAGTGGCTTTTTATTTCCTTCTGCAGTAGATTAAAATAAAAAGATGCCAAGTCACTTGTCTAGTATTGCACTACAAATTAAGTGTCTGAGGCCAGATTTGAACTCAGCCATTCCCAACGCCAGGCCCAGCATTCTATCCACTGAGCCATCTGGTTGCCTCCTAATTTATTGATTACCATAAGTGAAATAAAGGACATTATCACAAACATAAGGCCAGAAAAAAGAGGTGTATTGGTCATATATAAGAGTAAAGGACAAAAACAGGCAGGCTAAGTTTTTATTGGCATCCAATTAGTATCCAAAGAACTGGAGAAAGCCTTTTTAGTATGTTGGATATATTCTCTATGGATGTTGTATAGAGAAACATGGAAGTGGATGGCAATCACATTGCAGAAAATAACATAGATAGAAATTAGCATCAGTGGAAGTGGCAAACACCAATGCAAACAAGGCTATAGATATAGGAGAGTTGCTATTGAAATAAAGGTCACATTAGCTTATTGAGAATAGTTATGTCACAATTTTTACTCTAGTTGAGCCTACAATCCATTTAAAAACCTAATCTCTTTAAATACCAAATATTGTAGAACAAATCCTCTTCCACCATGTTCCAACATAGATAATTTTTAGAACCTATGTACTGGACTTGGTATTTATTACTATCATATTAAGTCTTATTACATTTTGCCTAATTTTTAAAGATTCTAAATTTCTTTGGAGACCATATCTCTTATCCAATGTACCAACACTTCATTCAGCTTTGTATAACCTGAAAATGTGAGAAGTATGTATCTTTAATCCAAGTCTTTCATAAAAATGTTCAATTGTACAAGGTCAAGAGACAATTCCTCCAACAATCTCCTTTGAAGTTGAAGGTGACCCATTAATCTTATGATCTAGTTATGCAGCTAAATCCAAATTTATTTAATCACACATTTCTCCATTTTGTTGATAAAGATATAGAGATCAGTTAGTCAAATTATTATTTTAAATACAACATTTTTTCTGAGACCCACAATCTAGCTCTAGCCATGTGACATGTTTTTGATTAACCTATTCTGGCTCTTAGTGATCACCGCTTCATATTCTAAATAATTAAAACCCACCACTTTAAAAATACATTATGAAACTGTTAACAATGTCAGGCTTACCATCCTATAGTCTAACAATTCCATTTTTTTAACTCTTTAGAAAAATATGGAAAACGTGTCCGTCTATGTCTTATGATACTTTTCCCATTCTTTAGAATTTTTCAAGAACAGTTCTGTGACTTAGCAATCACATCTGATATTTCTTTTGGTACTTTAGGTTATAGTTCACCTGATCATTTGAGTGCATTAAGGTCAATTAGATATGTTCTTCACTTCTCTTTGATTTCAACTCTCTGTTAACCATTTTTGGTAATATTCTTCCCAATATGAAAATAATTATGCCTGATAGAAAAAAGAAGAAAAGTCAGCGTTGAGTGGTTCTCAGTTTTCTGTCATTTATTATTATCTTCACCTTCTGAACAGTGGTGCTATCCTCTCACCGATAATCTTTTTTTTTTTTAACTAAAACCTCTTTGTTGTCTCTAGTGTTATCCCTAGTTACCTGTGTTTTTACCACTTTCCATATAAGTTTTCATTTCCAGACTGAACTTTCATGTTTCTGACACTATTCTTATAAGGACCACGACCTTCTTCTATTTTTTTTCTTTGAATTTTCTTCAGATATTCTTAAAGTGTTTAGTCTCTTCAGGTGCTTCAGGCTTCCAGCTTTAAGACAGAAGATAAAAGAAGAGAACTCTCTTCAAGTTGCTGGGAAAAGACTGAGAACACATGAGTGGAGCTGGCAATTTCCATCATATCTCTATCCCATTTGCTACACTAGAAACTTGAGGGAATTTCCCCTTGGGTGAAATCTAGGATTTTATTTTAGGTGAGCTAAATTATCACAGTCCCAATGGGAAAGCACCTTCACTCTCTATTATGTTCTCATATATGTATATATTCAGATAGTTCTCACTCTGTAGAAGTGGACTGTTCAGAACATGTTTATGTAAAGTGAGTTTTTATTAACAATAATTTGCTCTCAGACAAGGGAAAGAGAGGGAAAGAGGCAGGAAGGATGCTGTGTGCTTGTGGAGGGAGAGGGTTAGAACAAGGTTCAAGAACACTTGGGGGTCATTCTGGAACACAACACACAGAGCCGGGGGAGAAAGGGAGAAACGATAGAGGAACAGGCACATTGGGACTTGACAGGGACACAAACGTGAGAGGAGGTGGCAGAAAAGGGAGGGGGCTGGGGACCAACACATAGTGGGGGCAAGGTGGCGCACAAGTCTTCTTTGTACCTGAAGTCTCAAACCAAGCAGTTTATCTGGCAGATGGGGCTGCTGTGGTGGTCTTTCCAGCCCCTTCTTCTGCTTTCATTTATAGGGTTTTTGAGTGCAGAGCAGAGGGGCAACAGTAGAGAGAGAGAGTTAGGTACAGTAAAGTTAACTTAGGTATTTCTTTGGAATGTGAATTTATTTCAGAATTCTTTACATAAGGTCAAATTTGTGTAACGACAATTTACATACAGCAAGAACTCTCTCTGAATGTTTATGTATGTATGAATATCTATCTACATACATATATGTATACATATTTACATTATGCATGTATATAGACACATACACCTGTATATATGCATATATAAACACATACATAAATACATACATGTATACATACATTTGCACACACAATATTTGAGGGAGCATATAGATAGATATGTTTCTAACCAATCCCTCTGAGGAGACTAAGGTGCTCTCTGGGGCCAACTTCCTGATCCTCTTCCTACCATGAAATAGTCTCCTTTGTAGAAATGTGGGAGGAGAAGAGGCTAGCAAGTTCTATTCTGCTTCCCTTCAACTCATGTAATTATAACCCCTAGCTACAGTTTTTGGAACACAAAGGCCACACTAAAGAAACTTAATGAAGCAATACAAATTCATGTGATTTTGCATGTTCAGATACAGTATATGATGGAGAAAGGTACTAAATCTAGATTATAATGATTATGAGGATGGTTTTCATTCCATTCCATTCTACGTTGTATCAACTATCTTTACATATACTTATCTGTCTCCCTGTTTAGCTCTCTAAATTATTTCGTGGGCAATCAGGCCCCACTGAAGCATTCTGAGCAAGACACATGCAGACACACATACTTGCATAAGGCACATGCATAGACACATACATACACACATGTAGGTATGTGATACATACAGTATAAATGGATATATACACATGTTTCATAGACATACATATACATATATTTGGAGAAAAAAGAGAAGAAAAGAGAAAGAGGAAGAGAGAAAAAGAATAAAGTGATGGTCTCCCTCCCCTGCTCAAAAGGCTTCAATGGGACCCTCCTGCTCACCAAATATTTCTCACCAGTTTGCTCTCCAGTTGCCTCCTCCCAGAACCTCCATTTAAGGAGGGTATCCAGCCCAGTCATCTCTTTATCTTTCTCCAAGCTGAAATACGGACTCCTCCATTATGTTCCAATTCTTTTTGAGCTTCTTTTTATGTGTCATTTTCCACCTTAAGAATGTCAACATCTTGAAAAAAGGGGCTGCTTTCTATTTGCTTATATTTTATTCTTGATGCTTACTACAGTGCCTGGCATATAAGAAGTACTTAATAGATTCTTGTTGACAATTCTTGAAAAGAGAGAATAAAAAATGAGGAGAATGTAGACTCAAGACACAACCTTGGGAGAGACTCACAGTTGGAGGACAGAATAAGGATGATGTTCCAGTACAGACAAGTGAAAAGGAGTAATCAGACAGGTAGGAAGAGAAACAAGAAAACATGATGTCATGAAATCATATAGAGCATATCCAGGTGATTAACTATGTCAAATGATGCAGAGAGGGCAAAAAGGATGAGGACTAAGAAAAGACCATTAAATTTGGCAAAGATATTATTCATTACTTTGACGAGAGCTGTTTTAATTCCATTGCTATCAACTGTGATTCTTTACTGTCCCTCCTCTCCATAAAATCAATTGCCAAATCTGATTAATTCTAACTCTGCAATTTCTCTCCAAGTTATTTCTTTTTCTTTCCTGTCCCACTATCAACAGACAAGTTCAAGTCTGTCACCTAAATTATTTCAATTTTCTCCAAACAAATCTTCCCCAAACCCTCACAGTTCAACCTTTATCAAATAGCACATTAATAATGTCCACATCTGATTTTGAGCCCAGATGTGATCTTGTAACTCCCTTGATCAAAAGACTTTAATGGGATACCATTGCCCACAAAATACAGTACAAACTCTTTAGCCTGATATTTGAGTCCTGTCAGAGTCACATGCTCTTAGCTTGTAAACTCAATTTACACTATTTTCCTCCCCAATCTTTAGCTACTTTTGATGGCAGTCATGAGAAAATTACTTTTTATATAATGATATTGTATAAATTTATTAAAACACTATAAAAACATAAGCAATAATTTAAATCTTACCAAACTAATGTTTATTTCACAAATTTATGACTGTCTCTTTTAATTTGCTCAGATCCTTCCTTCAGACCCCTTTTCTCCTGCCTCAACTTGTGTATTCTTCAAGACTCATCTCAAATGCCATTTTATCCATAAATCCTTTCCTAATGCCCTAAGCAGAAATTAAATTTCCTTAAATATTAAAACATGCCACTACTTACCCACTGGTGAACATTTTCTTTACATATTATTTTGTATTATAGTTATATTCATACACATAATAGATTTTATTTTCTTAAGCATCAAGATCATGCTTTATTCATCTTTGTAATTCTATTTCCTTAAATATCTAGCAGTGCTATTCATACAATAAGACCTTGATAAATGTTGAATGAAGGAATATATTATACTAAGAACCCAGGGATAGGCTTCCAAAAAAAAGTTAGCAATTTAGCCTTGGGACTGAACATATACTTGCTAAATCCTAATTTCTAGGAGAGCACATAAAAAATTCCAAGTTAAATGAGAGGGGAATCCATGGTTTTTCAATATAGGGCCTTTGCATAGCAAAAAATCTGCCATGCCCACATTGCATGTGTAACATACACGCAGACACACACAGACACACAAACACACAATTTAAAGTATAGTTGAATTTTTCATGTGAATTTGGATTTCACTTCATATTCACTGCCAAGATTTCTGGAGTACTGATAAAAACCTAGGCCCAAGTTTCTCCTTACAGGGTATTATTCACTTTGTTAAAAAAAAAAAAAACATTGTATATTTACTTAATTATGTCACTGTTATGTCCCTGAAAAAAATTGCAATCAGTTTTAAAAAATCAGAGTTCCCTTAAGAGTTAATCTCTAAACAAAGTAAGTTAATTTAATGATTTTTCAGTTATACCAATATGCAAAGGGGTGCTAACTAATTTATATTAAATGTACATACAATGTATGCAGATGTATATTTTATTGATAGCATACAATAAGTCAGGAAGAAAATATTCTTACATTGAATTATTTTTTTCTTGAACTATAATTTAGATAAGACTGAGTGATGGTTTAATTTTCAAGAACACGAAGGATTATTTTGTATGGAGGATCATGATCAAATGTTTCTATATTCACTGATGCATGAACAAATGGAAATGAGCTGAAATTAACTTGAACACATAATGAAGACTATTACTATAGATTTTTTTTGTCCTTAAAAATATCTTGAGAGAGACACCGATTGCTCACAAATAAGGTCCTGCCTAGAGAAATGGTAATAGGTGAGTAATAAAAATAAATAATACTATTAACTAATTTTTTTAAATGTCTCTCATGTTTTCTCATTTCCAGCACATTGTTCTACAGCCCTTTTATTAAAGTGGTCCCTTAAAATTGAAAAAAAGAAAAAAAACTCTCAAAATGTTTATGTGTCAATAATCAAATATCTGAAGTTGTCCCCAAGTTCAGCTACTTAAAAATCATTAGAAAAATGTTGGAATTTGTAGCAGTAAATGCCTTCAAAAAATCTTTAATATTAAAATATGCTGCTGCTTACCCACTGGTGAAATAAATCCCAATAGATTACAGTAAATTGTGCCGTTGTTGCTGAAGTTCCCCTATAGTAGTTGCTATGAGGTATCACCCATCCATTTGATTTACAACTTTACATCTCTAAGGACAACACTAAGAGTATTATCACATAAATTACAATTCCTGGACAAAATATTGAAGTTGATATCTATCTGACAAACTCAAAATTACAAAATTTACCATGCCAAGACACTTTTTCATCATTTTTATATCTATATTGTGGAAAATATGAGTAGAGAACAAGAAAGGAAGGAGGTGCATGGGTGGATATAAGAAAGAACAGATTGGGGTAAGGGGTATTCAGTATGTTTACTGTCTTGGGGTGGGGGGCAGGAGAGAGACAGGGAGAAAATGTGTAACTCAAAAGAAAATTTGTAACTTGTGAAAATGAGTGTTGAAAACTAAAAATAAATAAATTTTAAAAAGGAAACATGAGTAGAGAAATGAAAAATTTGTTGAAATATTGTAATGGGAATGTAAATTTAAAGATCTTCCCTGCCCCTAGGCTAAAGTGCACCTGGAGCCTGGGGTGAGAGGCTTGTTTTTCAGTAGATACTTTTTGATTGGGCAGTGAGTCAATAAGGTTGTTACATTCTCTGAGCCAAGAGAAGGCTATATAAACCCTGATGTGTAGCTTTCTTTTGGGGCTCACTTTGAGAAGTGTTCTGTGATTTCATCTGGATTATGGGAAGCCGTTGTCCAGAGGCCCCCGGCTTTGAAACCCAGATGTTGTTTGGTATGGATGTAATGGTTGCACAGTTTGTACTTGATCTGTTTCTCTGTCTTGATAATTCTGTCTGTACACTCTGAAGTTCGGGGTGCTGACCTTTTTCCCCTGAACTACGTAAACGATACATGTTTGACTGATTAAAGTAAGCTTGTTAAGCCATTTTGAGTTGCTTTCCTTTAACACAGCAGATCCGAGAACCTGTATGGGCAGCCACCCTGGGGATGCTGGGGTGCTTGCTGCTACAAATATGTATGACTATATTCAGTGATTATCACTATAGCACAAGATTTCTTAAAGGACATTTTCATTCAAGAGATAATTATGGGGTGGCCAGGTGGCTCAGCGAGTAAGAGCACTGGCTCCAGTGTCGGGATGACCTGGGGATCAAATCTGGGCTCAGATACTTAGCACCACACTCAGAAATAACTGGCCCTGTAACCTTGAGCAAGTTACTTAACCCCAATTGCTTTAAAAAAACAAAGAGATAATTACTACCTAATGTGAAATTAGAAAAAAAATGCTATTTAGGGAGTATTTAAAACACAAGGGAATATAAAGCACCATCCCCTTTTAATGATCATATATGAAAGTGTTCACAATAAAACAATGACACTTGGTTCACCCTACATTATCATGTGAAAATTCAACTTTGTGTGGTGGAAAATGGTGGGCTAAGAGTTAGAAGAGCAGAATTCAATTACTACATATGCCACCAACAAACAATATGACCTTGGATAAATTTACCTTCTTACCTTTTCACATTTATATATTTGATGGGTTGTACTATGTGATTTTTCAGATTTTTCTAGCTTTAAAATCTAATGGTATATCATATATTGCTGATTTCTAAATAGATATCTTGATTAAAATGTATGTGCAATTATAAGTACAATCCAGGAAAACAATTTACTCCTCATCCCTTTGCCCATAATAGCTAGTAGTTTGTCAATTTTCACTATTTTTATGTGTCTGTAAGATGGTCCTTTAGCATACTGGCTCTGATAAGGTTAAGAATTATGGTGGTCAGCTATCTTCTTCACCCTCCTCTATCTCTTTACAGCCAAACTTCTATTAAAAGCAGTCCAACAACTGCCTTGGCTTCTACAGCACTCATTCACTCCTCAAGTCTTGGAAATCCAGTTTGTGTCTCCGGCAGTTCTTCCTTCTTCTTCTTCTCCTTCTTCTCCTTCTTCTCCTTCTTCTCCTTCTTCTCCTTCTTCTCCTTCTTCTCCTTCTTCTCCTTCTTCTCCTTCTTCTTCTTCTCCTTCTCCTTCTCCTTCTCCTTCTCCTTCTTCTTCCTCCTCCTCCTCCTCCTCCTCCTCCTCCTCCTCCTCCTTCTTCTTCCTTTTTTCCTTGTCCTTATTCTCCTTGATGAGTACTTGCTTGAAAGAAGTAGTGAAATGACTATCATCCACTTAACACATAAACAGAAAAGAAGGTGCATTTATCACATGACAAAATAAAGCACAAGGAAGAGATAAATCAAATGCTTCCTGGGTAGTCAAGGAATGCTATAAAGGCTAAAATAAGTCCTCTAGTCTGTTGGGTAGGTCCTCTCTAGAGGAATTATGAGAGATCATGGAAAAGAAACATACAAAGTCAGAAGTCACTGATGGGTGATGCTATTCACTCTTGGAAGCATATGCAGATTGACAAGTTCATTGATCAATTTGACAGCAAGGACCATTTACTTCTTTTTAAAAATTAATTAATTATGTTTTTAGTTTAGAACATTCAGTATCACAAGCTTTTGTGTTTTAAATTTTCTCCCTCTTTCTCCCCTCTCCCTCCCCCAAAAGGGCATGCAATATGATAGAGGCTCTACATAAATATTAATGTTAAACATATTATCACATTAGTCATATTATAGAGACAAACTATAACCAGTGGAATGAATCATGAGAAGGAGGAAACCAAAACAAAAGAAAAACGAGAAAGAGCAAATAGTATGCTTCGATCTGCATTCAGATTCCATAGTTCTTTCTCTGGATGTGGATAGAATTTTCCATCATGAGCCCCCTGGAATTGTCTTAGAACCTCACATTGCTGAGAAGATCCAAGTCTATCAAAGTTAGTCATAGCACAACGTGGTTGTAACTGTGTACAATGTTCTCCTGGTTCTGCTCCCCTCAGCATCAGTTCATATAAGCCTTTCCAGGTTTTTCTTTAATCTTCCATACTCATCATTTCTTATAATACAAAAACATTCTATGCCATTCATATACCACAACTTGTTCAGTGTTTCCCCAGTTGATGGGCATCCCCTCAATTTCCAATTCTTGGCCACAGCAAAAAGAGATGCTTTAAATATTTTTGTACATTTGGGTCCTTTTCCCATTTGTATGATCTCTTTGAGCTATAGTACTAGAAGTGGACCACTTACTTCTTAATGATGCCTTCTCATCCCTTGGCTTTAACTTCTCTGCACTATCACAGTTTCCTATTAGTTTTGCCATTGCTTCTTCTCTATTTTTTTTCTGTCTCTTCCTCTTCCTTTTCCTCCTTCCTTTTAAATATGTGTATCTATCAAGGTTCAGTGAAAAGACATTTGCTTTTAAGTTAGAGGACTTTAGTTTGAACCACAACTCTGAAACTACCTGATGATCTTGGGTAAGTCACTGAACCAAGATGTACTTTGCATATAGTAGGCATTCAATAAATTTTTTTAAGTTTATATAAAGTATTATATACAGAGAGAGAGAGCACTGGATCTGGAGTGAGAGGATCTATGGTCAAATTCTGCCTCTGATCTTTATTGCCTCTGTATCCTTAGTCCAAGTTGTTTAAATGTGGCTAGGTTTAAGTTTCCTCACCTGTGAAATGAAGAAGTTGGATTACATGGTCTTAAGGATTCCTTCTAACTCTAGATCTATGGCATCTATTAAAAATGAATTGAATTGAACAGAATTGATTTAACTTGGTTTTGGCTTCACTAGGCCTGAATGTGAATACTGGCTCTTACTAGGCTGTTGACTATAAGCAAGTTACTTAGACCTCACTGAAGTTCAGTTTACTCACGCATAAAACTGGAGAATAACACTTCTATTATTTATCTAATAATAATTTTGACACAGGCATTTTTGGAACATTAAGTATTATTATAATTTTTTAAAATAAAAGCAAATAGCAAATGGTTACAACTATAATATATACTTGAACTTGAATCTGGATTTTTTCAGAATTTTCCATACTCAGGAAATTCTGGCTCTAGATTTTATCCTTAAAACACTGGATTCAGCTGCATGCTGATATTATTCCCTTGATATTACCTCTTTCTGATCCTTCTCTGTCCCTGAGTATATGTCTCATGGTTTTTGTCCTGATTTTAATACTAGTCTGCACCTGATCTCAGACCAACATAATTGGCACTCACCTTCAGCCAAATTCTGACCTTTCTCTGACACCTTTAGATCGTATGATGGTTTTACTATTCCTGGCTAAAATCTGAGTGGTTAGCTGACTTGTTTTCTTGCTCTGCATAGCCTAGCACTGAATTAAGAATAGGTTTATCCTTGATTATAAAGCTTCTAGGAATAATAAGACAATCCTTCATTCTCTATAGCAATTCAGTGAATTTCATTCAATAAACTTTTATTAAACATTATGCAAGGTATCGTTCTAGGCACAAAAAAAATGAAATTATAAAAACTGTTTCAGAGATCGCTGCCTAATTATGAATGCAAGATGGGGAAGAGATGATAAAAACACAAATAATTATGTCCATATGATCTGTGATGTTGTTTTTCAATCATTTTTCAGTTGTGCCCCCGACTCTTCATGACCCGATTTGGTGCTTTCTTAAAAAAAAAATACTGGAGTGGTTTATCATTTTCTTCTCTAGCCCATTTTTCAAATGAGGAAACTCAGGCAAATACAGGGTAACATGGCTTTCCCGGGGTCACCACAGTTGGTAAAGTGTCTGAGGTCGGATTTGAACTCATGAATGTATCAGTCTTCCTGATTCCAGGCACACTCTTTCCACTGCACCACCTAGCTGTTCTGTGATCTAAGCTTCTATGGGGCAAAAAGAAACAATAGGGGTGAGGGAGAGTCAAGGACACTATCAGGGCAGAGAAATTCCTTTCACTTGAGTTTATGTTAAGGTATGGGTCTTTTGGTTTTTGTTGTTTTTTTTTTTTTTTTTTGGAAAGGCTTCATTAAAGAGTTAACACTAGAATAAAACCTTGAAAGAAAATAGGTTTGTCAAGAGACCGAGATGGGGGTAAAGGTCAGGGAGGTATTTTTTACAAGCACCATTCTGAAAGCTGAAATCCCCACTGAGATTAAGAGATAAATCCTAGTGTCAACTCAGTCACTAAGTAGCTATTTGACCCTCCTAACCCTCAGTTTCCTCATTTTTAATACCAACTGACCATAAATACTGTTAGATCCTTAACCAAGCTCAAAAACCTTGAAGGACACAACCAGTGAAAATCTTTGTGTTTCATTTGAGGACTTGCATACTAAGTTTGTAGATTGTCACCAGAATATTAATTTCCAAGCAAGATTATTTTGGGGTCACATCAGTTAATTAGAATGTAAGCTTCTTGAAGGCAGGGATTATCTTTCTTTATGCTTATACTTACAGCTCCAGCAATTAGCACAGTATCTGGAATATCTTAAGTCCTTAATAAATGCTTGTTGACTTATTTTGCTTTGCCTCATACAATTTTCTAGTTATGTGTGAAAGGGATAGACTCTGGGTTGGTACAACATATACCTACATAGAATAACTAACAACTATATTCAAATATTGAAGTTTATGTGTTGCTATGTACATAAATTATGTATTATATATTGTTGTAATACATATGGTTTAATAATATCTAACTATATAATATTTTAAGGTTTAAAATGTTTTACACGTATTTCCTTGTTGTCCTCACAATAATCCTTGGAAGAAGGTGCTGTTATCTCCATTTTTCAGAAGAGGAAATTGAGGTTAAGAAGTCAAATGATCTGCCTAGAGTCTCACAGAAAATTAAAAGTATTTCTAGACTTATGGATCTAGAACCCATGTTTTTCATATCTAAGTCAAACACTGTACCCATTACACTATGATGCTACTATAGGCTAATACTGGTGGAAATACAACTATAGATTGATACAGGTAGAGAAGTAAATGTGAATATACATAGAAATGGAAAGGTCACATCATGTCAAATAATCAGTATGCCTTTAACAAAATTTTTTTTTTCCTACTGATGACATATGAATACACACACAGTGAAGCATTCAGGTACACACACACAAACACACACATCAATGTGTGTGTGTACATATGTATGTGTGTATAAGATTCTCTGATGAAATAATTCCCCTATACCACTGTAGCAGTGAGCCCCCCAGAGTCCCAAGGGTGGCTGACAACACAGGTTCTTAGATCGGGTTTTCTAAGGGAAAGCAACTCAAAATGGGTTAACAATCTTGCTTTAATCAATCAAACATATCATTTATCTAATTCAAGGGAGAAAGGTCAGCACCCCGAACTTCAGAGTATACAGACAGAAACATTTCAAGCAGACAGGCCTCCAATTGTCCAACCATTACATCCATACCAAACCACAGTTACCAGAGAGGGAAGCATCAACATCTGGGTTTTTCAAAGGCCGGGGCTCTCAATGGCTGCCCACAGTCTCATCTGGTCAAGTCACAAAACACTTTTCAAAGTGAGCCTCAAAACAAAGTCTCACATCAGGGATTATATAGCCTTCTCCTGGCTCAGAAAATGTGACAACCCTCTTGACCCCATTGCCCAATCACAAAGTATCTCCTGAGAAACAAGCCTCCCACCACAGGCTCCAGGTGCACTTAACCTAGGGGCAGGGACGATCTTAAAAATTTACATTCCCATTACAACCATACAGACTCATATACATTTTGACTGTGTGATTCTGAGTGAGTTGTTTAACATCTCAGGGCTGTAGGCAATTCACTGGGACTTTATTATGTATCAGAAAATTCCTAATTTTCACTGGTAGAAAAAGTTTCCACACCCAAGAGTTCTTATACCAATAAAATTGTAGTTCCAGTGTCCCTTTCTCTCTACCATGGAGCATGGTATGAAAAGGAATTTAGAGATCTAAGGAAAAGAAAAGCATTATTGAATCAGTAATTCTACCCACTAGGAAATGGTCTCATCATGAGAAGATCCATGTGCAATTTGAATTGTGCAAAATGTTGAAATTCCATGACTTACAAGCCAAAATTTTAGAAGACTAAAAAATATTGGAATCATTTGTTGGAAAGGAGATTTCTTTTATGTTCATTTCACTAGCTCTTTCTTAAAATGTTTATAAGAACCTTTGGTCCAACTTGAAAAAAAACTCTTCTTTCCTGTCTGGAGATATGTCTGTATTATAGATCATTCATTCATTCATCAGATATTTATTGAGCTCCTATTCTATGCACTGTACTGTGTCAGGCCACTGTGGGGGATCCAAATCATTATAATACAATTTCTATGCCTTATAGTAACCTAAAAATATATTGGGAAAATGACATACATATGTGAAAAGGTAAAATAATAATATGTAGCAAAAAGTAAGAAAAATAGAAATAAAAGAAAAAATAAATGAAAAATAAAAGGAAAGCCACAATTAAGGGTCAAATAAGAACTGAAGAAGACATTCTAAATCCAGAGCAGTGGTCAGGAAAGACTTCATGAGGGTAGTACAGTAGGACCTGAGATTAGCCTTAAAGATCAGTCCAACTGGAATGGGAAGTTCATGTGATGGACTCTTGGCAGAAGATGTGGAATTTAAAGCCTTTATGAGTAAAGAAATAGGTTCTTATCCTGGAGAACTTGGATAACCTCTGGAAGTTTGTACAAAGTAGGGTGACATGATGATTGTTAGAGGTTTAAAGGAAATTAGTCTGGAAGTATTAGACTTGATGGATGATAGGAAGAAATATGACTTTTGGAAACAATAATCATTATGTGAGAGGACAAAGTGGTGACTGTGAAATTAGAATCATTGGACCAAGGTGGAGGAGGGCAGATTGTCCTAGGGGACATGATGATGGTGTAGTCAAAACTAACCAGTGCAGCTGGTGGAAAATGAAAAGTTGATTGAGATTCTGAGCCCTATTTAAAGGGATGCTTTGGGAAGAGTTTTGTGTTCTTCATTTTAAGAGGACAGAGGCAACTCAGAGTGCAAATGAAGCACAAGTTCCCCTCCCAAGTTAAACTCTATGAATTGTTAACTGATTATATAAGGTAAATGGAGTAAAGATGATTATGAGATATAATTTATTTTCCTTTTCTCTAAAATTATTTTGGTATAAAATCATAATTACATTATAAACTCTTATTTTTATAATACTTACTTCCCACATTAAGAAGCTGGGTATTTCTAAGTGTCTAAGAGCTCTCTTTACAGATGAAGATCATAGCCCACCCACGTCTACCGCTGCAAACTTAGCCAGTAGATTATGGTCTTCATAGTCTAGAGGAGTAACCAAAAAAAAAAAAACCCTCTGAGTAATTAATTCTTTTCTCTCTACATTTCAAGATTTACTTTACATTGTTATTAATACATTGGCCAATATAGCCAAATTAAATTTTTGGTTGTCCTTCACATATAGCATTGTGTGTGTGTGTGTGTGTGTGTGTGTGTGTGTGATCTTCAAGTACTTGTACTGTTACCTTTCTATGCCTAGAATATGCTTCTGCTTTCCTTCTATCTCTATTTTTTCTAATTTCTATCAAAATTCACCTCTTCATATAATAACTTTTCCTCTTACGAACTTTGTCCTAATACTTTAATGTTTCAATAGATCTGTGATCTGATAGATATTGAACTCTAATACTGCAGATTATTACTCATCCACACTTTTTAAAAAAATTTACACAACTTTATTCTATGATCTCCCATAATTCCTCAAAAAGATGTTCTGGGCAACCCACAAAACATGATACATACTTGTTTTTATACGTGGTATCTCCCCATAGAAAATGTTAGGTTCCTGAGGACAAGGACTATTTTATTTCTATCTGCATATCCCTAGCACCTAGCACATAGGAAGTGCTTAATCATATTAAATTAATTAGGAAAGAATCTCTTCGAGATTAGTGATTTTTTTTATAACAACATATCGGTAGACTTATATTCACAGGCTTTGTACCATCATTGAAATTTTTAAATATTTGATCCCTTTAGCATAGCTTTTAAAAACCCAGGATCACCTCCACTGGGATAGAAGTTTAATTGGGTATTAACCAAATACAATATCACATGGTACTTGAAAGTATTTCTCTTGGTGCTTTGGAATATGTCTATAGCTTCCTATGAACTGTTTACTAACACATGATTGTAATGCCATGCACAAGCAGCTTTCCAGAAGAATGTTACTGTGAACAGCTTTTAAGTTTCTGATTACACAGTATAGTGAACACTCTATTTATTCCATAAAAAATCAAAGCAAAATATTCACAGAAAATCAAGGTACAGAATTCACAATATCACAACTTATCACAGCACAACAGCTTATCATTAAAATGTTCACATAGTTTTCACCAAAGTGGTCACAATATTTAGAACAAAGAACAATCATCTCAAAGTACAATAGTCAAATCCTTCCACTAATGGGGCAGTCTTAGCTCAGTCACTTATTCAACTAAGTATCATTAATCACTAAGTACAATAGAAAATATAGACCCTCTACCCCTAGGTTACTAGTAAACTACAATTTCATCTTTACTCAGTACCCATGGAGAGATCTTTTCATCTTGACTTGGGGCCGGTTCTCAGATTCCCTGGATCCCCTTCCATGATCCCAGATTCCACCTGGATTCACCAGACTGTCACTTGGGTTCAATGACATACAGCTCCCAGTTCCTTGACCAGCTCTCTGGGCAGGTCCTGCTCCACACTGAAGTTTACAAGGTCTGGTCCATGTCAGCTCCATGACCATTTCTGCTCCAGGGAATTTAAGGCTCAACCAAGTCACAAACAAAGTCTCAGCGTCCCAATTATGCTTCAGTCACCTGGGCTCCTGGCTCCTGGCTCCGGTCTCTGGGCTCCAGGCTCCGGGCTCCTGGACTCCTGTTCAGAAGACACTCCACCACCACAAGTTCCCAGGAAATTCTGGCTCAGTTCTCCATTCTCTCTTCTGTAGCTGCTCTGCCTCCAGATGCTGGTCCCAAGAAATTCTGATGGTACCTCTCTGGGGCTTTTGTTATATACTCAGTATTAGCTATTTCCTGTTTCAGCCAACCCCTTCCTGTTCCATCAGTAACAGGAGACAGGAGTTCATACCTTCTGTTTCCCCAACAGAGGCTTGATCAATTACTAAGTGCCAAGTACGTGCTACCTTTGCCAACAGAAAGGGATTACAATGATGTAACTACTATGAATGGAAATGGACAAGTAGGTCATTGAAATCATGATCAAGAAGAGATGATCTCTGGTTTTACTTTGTTTTCTTTCAGGTACCATATTGACTTTAGTGCCATTGGTAGACCTCCATACTGGTTCGTTTTGTCATCTACCTCTTCTCCTCCCAGGCCCTGCCAAGTTTCCTATTAGTAGCTCAATCAATATTTTTCATTGCTTTTCTGGCATATTGACCAGGATCTGTTGACTTGTTGATATGGCTCTATCCCAATACATTTTGTAGAGGTGATTTTCTAAACCAGTCTTCAGCTTGTATTTATAGAGCTCTGTGTCTGTTTTATTAGCAAACATTATAGGGATAGCTGCTGGTGTTTAACCTTAGCAACATTAGAATGCCTGTTGTTATGATTTGCAGCAACTACAGATGGGTGTTCTCCAACTCAGGATATTCAATTACTTGGCCATTTACCATAACTTGGCCAATATCCTATGGAATAAAACTGGCAAATTTACACATGCATGATATTTTATAACTATTAGAGGGCCACTGTTCAGGTTTCTCTCCTGAAAGGAGAGGGAGAGAGAGCAAGAGAGAAAGAGAGGGAGAGAGAGAGTGAGACAGAGAGTGAAAATGAGAGAGAGAGAGAGAGAGAGAGAGAGAGAGAGAGAGCACTTAAGGCAACTGGTCAAAAATATCCAGTTTCAGTCAGAGGTAAATTGGACTATTTCTGGTAATAGTCCTATTACTATTACCTAATAACTAATAGGTAAAGAGTCTATGAAGGATGGCATAGGAGGTTCAACACCCTCCAGTGCTTTTACATTCAAAAAATCATGTGGCAAACTCTGCCTCGGTGTCACAAAATTGGGTATTAATTTGATTGCACATAAGACATAAACTTTGTTGACAAATATAATAGGCATGATATCAATAGGCAATGACTACTAGTTAGGGACTGATATTTAATTTTATTTTAAAACTAATTATTTCAAATATCTTAAGTCAATTCAACAGTCAAAAGGCATGCATTCAATGCTTACTAGGTTCCAGGATCTGTTGTAAGTGAGGGAAAGAGAAAGAAAAAAAAATCATGACAAAAAATATACTGTTTTAAATAAAACCATTTCTGCTCTTGAGAAACTCAGTCTGTTGAGTGACTTCAATACCAGTACTCCTACATACAATGTTTTTGCTTTTTGGGGGTTGGTGGTGGGGGCAGGGGTCTCTTTGTATATACCTAAAGGTTGACTTGACCAATCTGTGGTGAGGGGAAAAAAGGGAGGTGGAAGGGAATAAGTATTTAATAATGCCTATCATGGAACAGGCACCATGCTAAATGCTTTACAAATTTATCTCATTTAATCCTCACAAGGACCCTGTGAGGTAGCTGTTATTGTTAGCTTGATTTTACATGTGAGGAATACAAGGAAAACAAAAGTCAAGTGATTTGCCCAGGTTAACACAGCTAATAAGGTCTATGGCCAAATTTTAACTCAGATCTCTGTCTCTGGATCCAGCACTCTGGATGTCACCTTTCTGAAGGGGTTGAACACAGTTATTTTTGCAGCAATAGTATTATTCTTCTTCAAAATTAAATCCTGTGCTGCATCAAGCAAATGCATTAAAAAATTCTAAAAAAAAAAAAATAAACCAAATAAAACAACAACAAAAAAAAAACCTTGGAACTATGTCTCTAAACATACTGCTTTTATGAACAATCTTGTTCTTCAGCCCATATTATTATTTTCATAAGAAAGTGTTGGCCTATTGTTTCTTGTTCTCATCCTTACTTTTATAAATAATGTACTTCTCTTTATCCCTACTTTGTAGGAGGAAGGACGAAAGGTTGAGTTGGAAAGAAGTCAGGAATCACTCATTTATTTCAAAAACGTGGCCAGAGCAAATGCATATATGGTCTTAGAGTACCATTTTCTTTTGGGAACAAAACATTGAAGTTTTGGATTCTATTGTTGCTCCTAACAATACAGTTCACAACCCATTAACATTTTTTTTTTAAGTTTGTGAAAGGTCCGTGTCTTTTTCAGAAATCCACAAAAGGAACTGCACATATTGAGCTGGAATCATCCTCTATATCACTTGACATTTCAGAAGTAAGATTGAAGCGTGTGGGTCATATGCTTCTGTTTTTATTCTTTTTTTTTTTGAGAATATTTTCCTGTTTGTTTTTCCTGTGTAATTCTTTATGGATAATAACTTGAAGCTTGTTAGCCGTCACTATACCAACTATCCACGTCCATTAGGTGAACCATAACTTTAATTTTCTTAAAAAAAATATCTCATGATCTTCAGTCATAGAGTATCAACTATATGATTTTGGAATTTTGGGTTCATCTTGGAATTCACTGGAATCTCAAATTTCAAAGAGTTAATTTGGAATCATTTGCCTCTTTGGGGGAAAAATAATTCCTTTGTTTCAGGGAAATATTTGGGATCTTAAAAGAAGTGCATAAATTCTCAAAAATATTTCAATCTCGTGTCATTCAATTCTTAACCCTGTTTATTGTCTTTTTATTTTGTTTATCAAAGGTCTACATACTAATGAACCAACTGTATGGACTGTCTATTCAGTTGTTTATAGAAAGGTCATTTTAAAGCACTTATTTTTTTTCTTAGTTGACAGGCTAAACTCTTAAAAATTTTTATAAATCTTATTTATGAGGTTCTGCAATCTTCTCAGGCTTGATGCAATCAGCACAATGTCATCTATAATCAAGAACATCTGGAAGATGTCAATATCTACTACAAGGATGTTTTTACCTAAGGTTTATGAACTTGTTTTTTAAAATTATTTCAATAACTCTATTTCAAAACAAATTGCCAGTTTTGTAATCATCAGCATTTAATTTTATGTTTTTATAAGTTAAAGGGAAAATGATTTAAAAAGAAAACTTTCTTCCTTTTGTATTCTTTACTGGAGATTTCCCATGATGGAAGCATATACCTCTGACCCATAGACATCTCACTTTTTTGACATAATCACATTCATCCAAAAAAAATTCTCTCATTCAAATTTTGAGAAATTTTGTATGATTCTAATCAGTTATAAAGGAATAATTTTACTCTTACTATAATCTTATATTGTTAGTGAGAAATATGAAAAGGAAAGGAAATAAATAATAATGCAGAAGTTTAAAATCTTATAGCCATACTTATAATGGGTTTGATTTATTGGAAGAACTTATTTTAAAGGAAAATAATGAGCACATAATATCAATGAATTATAAATCAGCGTCTCTCAATTATATTTCTGGGATTTAGATGTTTAATGTTATGTGAAAGGAACATACACTGCCAACTGCCAGATAGATGGGTCCATAATATAAAAACTTTCACAAGTATAATAATGTGGGTCACAGAGATAGAAAATTTGATAATAAACCATCAGAAACGTAGTCAACAGAGGTAAATTTTTTAGGAGGTGTGAGACCTTTTTTAGTGCAATTATAGTTATTAAAGCTGTCATTTCTATCTCCATCACTTTGCTATGTAATCTAGGAACTAAACTACATACAGTGTGAGAGCAGAAAGGGGAAATGAAATGGGTTTTCCTCTGAACTTATCTTTAATTAATAAAAATATGCTGTTCCCAAAAAACTGAAATCAAAGGGAATATCTACAAATAGCCACACACAGACAATAAATCTGTGCTACTACTGAAGCATTAGCATTTGGGGAATTAAATAGTGTTAATTTAAATTCAATGAAAAGCTATAATTATATAGAGTTTTAAGACTTACCGAATATCTTCCTCACTATTAATCTGTGAGATTCATAGTCCCAGTATCATGTCCATTTTGCAGATAAGATAGCTTTATGAGATGTTAAGTGACTTGTCTAGGGTTAAAAACTTAGTAAATACCTAAGATTGAATTAAAATGCTGATTTCTCCTAAGTGCAGAGCTATTTCTTATAGATAGTTGTAGTAAGGAAGGAAAAATTGAAAACCTAAGTCTGACCAATGGTATAACCAGCCTCCAGTGTAACATTAACGCCAAATTTCATAAATGATCTCTGAAATTTGTATTTTACCAGGATGTAGATCAATTCAGTTGTGAATTCCACCAAATCACAATATAAACGAATACAACAATCTAATACATAGCTCTAATGCTACAAATTCACTTCTGAAATAATTAAAGAGTTCTCCCTCCTCTATTTTACCTACTGACTTCCCTGGCTCCCTTCAAGTTCAAATTAAAATCCTGTCTTTTACAGGAAACCTTTTCCAAGCACTCTCAATTCTAGTGCCCTCCCTTTATTAATTATCCCCCATTTTATCCTGTATGTTGAGTTGTGTGTGTGTGTACGCGTGTTCGTGTGTGAGTGTGTGTATGTGATTGATTTGATTGTGAGTTCCTTCAGGGCAGAAACTTTCTTTTGCCTCTTTTTGTAATCCCAGAATTTAACACAATGCACAAGACACAGTAGGTGCTTAATAAATGTTTACTGGTTGATTTGTTATTGATTTAAAAGAACCAAAGAATGTCAAACAGCCCATTTATTTAATCATCTGTGGAGTATATTTGTAAAATATCCTTAGATAAACATAACAAATGATAAGACTCTTTTTAAGGGTTATGATGCTCATTATAAAAAGGTGTACCAATGAATTGAAAATCTTAATAATACCAAAGTATCTAGGTTAAATACCAAAATAGAAATTGTTTTGGAGTATAGAGCTACATTTAGGATTTTGTGTTCCTCATTTAACTGTTTGTAAAATCTGTTAAGATTGCTCTTGTGTTTGCAATAAAAAAAGTTAAAAAAAAAACAGGTCATGCTTAGGGAAACCTAAAAATCTGAATATTGACTCCTAGCAAGTTCATTTTGGATAATATGTAATGGAGTCAGAGAACCTGGGATTGAATTCTGACTCTTACTGCCTGTGTATCCTTAGGGAAGTAATTTCCCTTCCATGTTCATTATGTCTACATATGAAAAAATTACAAAGTTACAGGAGCTTCACTCTAAGGTCTTCTTTCCTGGTACAAATACTATGATTCTCAACAATACATCACATTTATTGCTGTGTTCCAGCCTCCCTCTGTCCATTAGTGGTTAGGCACAGATATTCAAAGAAACACAGTGTTACTTACTGTTCCTGAAAAGGAACAAGATTTGAATCAACCTAAGTAAACTAGATTCTAGAAAAGGAAAAGTCATGAGACTAATCTTTCTTTTGGATGTAGGCAACTGAAAATAAGCTTTTTAAAAAAGTCTTTCTACAATTAAAAGAACACAGTATGCACTGAGAATAAATAGCATTATTCATTTTTAGAAACCTAGTTTGATATCAACGTTGATGATATATAGGCATAAATACTAATTAATCATATTTCAAATATAGTTTTTCTCTGACTTTTTTTCTTATAAAGCATTTGTTTTGCATATGCCATTCATTATCTTATAATTGTTAGAAATCATTGTGTATAGCTTTCAAAAAAAGAAAATCAGAAATATGCATTAAAATGTTAGCTTTAATATATGTGCATATATTAACATAGCCAAATATTCATGTATACCTTTCTTCCATTTGCCCAATTTTACAACCTTCACATATTCCTAGACTACTTACCTGCTCTTAAAAAAAAAAAACAACCTTTTTTGGTTTCACTTTTTTTTTCCATTCAACAAGTATTTCTTTTCTTGCCTTCTCACCTCCTGCCCCCAATGGGGGAACAGAGAAGTAGAACTTGTAATAAATATGTATAATCGAGTAAAACAAATTCCCATACAGGCTTCAAATATGTATGTCTTATTTTGTATCTTGAGGCTATGACCTTAGCACTGAGACATGGGTAGCATGGTTTATCATTACCCTATTTCTCAAACTCAAAAAGAAATGAAAACCACTAAACCATACATAAGAATCCCTGCAGACTATATATTGCCTTCAAAAAACACATATTAGGGGCGGCTAGGTGGCACAGTGAATACAGCCCTGGCCCTGGAGTCAGAAGGACCTGAGTTCAAATCCACCCTCAGACACTTAAGCACAAAAACTTGGGCAAGTCACTTAACCCCAATTGCCCCACCTTCGCCCTCCAAAAAGCAAAAAAAAAAAAAAAGAAAAAAACCACACATATTAACCTTATCTGCATTATATTACACGTTATAGACATATGTATATGTAATTTTGTTAAATATTTCATAAATATATATAATCTCCTTCCTGTCCTGCCTGGAGTGTTACAGGCCCGTCTGTGTGATGCCTTTACGTTACTTCTCTAGAAGTTGGTCACTGCATTATTTGGCATCATTAAGTCTTTGTAAATTGTCTGATTTTCCAGTGTTGTTGTTACCACAGGGACTCTCCCTCTGCTTCTACAGACTCGTCACTTTTAAACCTGCTGCCAGGTTGTGGCTTCGGGCACTGCACGGTGCGGCCTGCCTGCTGCCTTCCCTTCCATCCTCTAACACTGTCCTGGCTCAGGTTTTCACCACCTCTCACTTGGACTCCACCACAGCCTCTTAGTCTCTTTCTCTCTTAAGTATTTTCCAAACTGAATGCACCCTTAGCACAGCCATCAAAGTGACTTTCGAAAGTACTGGTCTGATCCTGCCTTCCGGCCTCCTGAACTGCCCGGGCCCCAAATCTTCTAGGCCCAAACTTAAACTCTTCCCGATCTGCCCTAAGCTTCTGTGCATCCCCGGCCTGCATACCTGCCACTCTCCTCCGTCCCAGCGCGGCCAGCCATCGGGGTCCGCTTGTCCTTTACAAAGAGCGCCCCACCTCTGGCCCTTCGCGCGGGCTTTGCCGCGGGGGCCCGAGGCTCCTGCACCTCCGCCTCCCAGAGTCCTCGGTCTCCTTCAAGCCTGGGCACCGGTGCCATCTTCTCTTGGCAGAATTTCCCTTCCAACCTCGTCTTGTATTCAGTTTATATACGCTAAATAACAGGTAGGTAGTTTACTGTTTATCCTTCTTTTAATTAAAAAACAGCAA
Source organism: Petaurus breviceps papuanus (assembly GCF_028583685.1). Lineage (NCBI taxonomy): Eukaryota > Metazoa > Chordata > Mammalia > Diprotodontia > Petauridae > Petaurus > Petaurus breviceps. Next base: position 22,805,680 of record NW_027185863.1, on the reverse strand, counting down.
CAAGGCTGTGTCGTGCGCGTGGGCCTCACAAGACTGGGAGGCACCAGGGGCCGAGTGGGGCGGAGGCGCAGGCCGCAGCTTGAGGGAGGCCCCGACCCCTCTGCGCATGTGTTGGGCGAAGCCGTGTGCAAAGGAGAGCCCCTCCCAAACCCCTTCCGGCCACCCGGGAGAAGTGGAGATTTGGGCTGGACCCTTCTGAGGGCCGGGAGAGTGCGCAGTCAGGCCTAAAGAAATACTCACCTTGGCTGAGAAACGGATCACTAATGAATGTAGCGATTTGGCCCGAGATCCCCTGGCATGGGGCTTGGCAGATACAGTTGGGGCGGATCTGTGGAACCAAATGACAGCCCATATCAAGGCGGTGTATGCTTGTGGACAATTCATTTCCCTGCAGACTACCCCCTTCAAACCACCGAAGGCTACATTTAAAACCAGAATTTATCATACAAGCATTAACAGTGATGGCAGCAGCATTTCTCTCGATATTCTAAGATCACGGTGGTCTTCTGCTTTAACTGTTTCTAAAGTTCTTTTATCCATTTGTTCACTGCTTTGTGACCCCTTAGCGCCAGAGATTGCACAAATCTATAAAACAGAGACGCGTACAACAGAATATCCAAGAATGGATTCACAAGTATGCCATGTGATGCTACCGTAAAGTCAGAATAAATTATTTTTTATTCGACTGCTCTGCTATCAGACATCATCTTTTTTTTTTTAATTTTTTGTTTAGCTTACTCCTTTCATGCACATACTTGTCTGAGAAGACTTAATTTCTTCCAGCTTTGGACAATAACTGCTTTTAGAAATTGTAAAGTAGTTACAAGAGAACAGTTGCAAGCTTCAGAAGAGCATGTGCATTATGTGTATGTAGTATGTATATGTATGTGTGTATATATAAGTATGTGTATGTATATATGTATGTATATGTATAGTCTTCACTCTTACTGGGTTATGAGACTAAAACCATTCCTCACTGCTCTAACAGATGCTGAAGATACCATCTGAGAGGAAGAAGAAGGATGAGAAATTGTCATATAAAAGGAAGCAACATTAATGTAGGAGCATGCATCTTGCTTAAGCCTTCCATTGTAAGAGATCAGAGGTTTCATAACTTTATGCTCATAACTGATGTGTTCGGAGAACTAGTACTGAATTTATAACATCAGCAGAACAAAAAAACATGATGAATTTTATGCATGTCAATAAAGGAATAACCTGTCCTTGTTCAACAGAGAATAGGAATTGGAAGTCAAATACCTCTTTTTTTTTCTTTTTTTGGAGGGGGGAGGGCAGGACAATTGGGGTTAAGTGACTTGCCCAAGGTCACACAGCTATTAAATGTGTTAAGTGTCTGAGGCTGGATTTGAACTCAGGTCCTCCTGACTCCAGGGTGGGTACTCTATTCACTATGGCACCTAGCAGCTCCCGCAAATACCTATTGTATTCCAAAATAAGGTCTTGAAATTTTTGTAATTTCCATTTAAGTTTTATTAGGAGAGTTGGAGCTATTAGTTAATCTACCTTCCAATATGCTGTTTAATATAGCACTGAATAAGTGATGCAAGTTGTCAATGGATGAGCGATCAACTAATAACTCTGCTAGTAATTGATTTATTTTTCTTCAATAAAGTTGCATAAAGCAAAGAAAAACACAATATTTTATAAGACAAAAAGTTACTTTCAAAAATATTGTATTTTTGTTTGAGATGCTGTAGTGAAAGTTTAATGGAGAAGAGCAGCCACATCTCTCACATAAATTCTCGTAAATACATAAAATTGACAACTTAAGGATAAAACAGAAGCACTCTCATTCAATCTAGAAATACTTAAAAATATTTCAGAATTTAATGGAGGCAGGTGAAGGTAATAAACTAGGGAAACCAGTGCCAACTTGAATAAACACAGAATCAAGGGAGACAGGAAGTGGTAGGTAAACCATCATAAACTCCAGTAACTGTCCCATGACCATAATCAGCATTCTCAACAGGTGTGTTGAAAATCAGCATCAGCTCCAGTAACTGGATTCCAGAAACCCAGTCATTGACTTGGTTTATCAAGACACAAGTAGTGATAGAATTATCCCTGAAAAGTTATGGAACAGAAAGAGAGGGCCAGGTTGTGCTCTTTATCAGGCAGTAGGAACCATAATATAGGAAAGGGCCAACTCATTGTGGGAAGGCTGTAAAGGAGAGAAGAACATATTTCCACCTTCCTACTGGGGCCTGCTATACCAGTTATTGCAGAGGTCAGAACCAACTCCACAGTATAAATGATGCAAAGAGAGAATAAAGAGATTTTCTGAAGCCTGAACTCATACGGGCAACCAGGAGGAGAGAGAACGCATTAATAGAGGCAGAGTATAAGACCTAATGCTAGTTATTCCTTCTAAATTGACAGCAGAAGTATCCAAGGTATATATAGGACAGTACCAGAAAAGGTCTAACAAACTCAAATAGAAAATGCAGGAGGACATGAATCCAAGTCAAAAAAAAAAATTCCAAACTAAAAACTGAGACTGCAAATATGAGTAAACAGAAGAAAACACTGCACACAATGAAAAAAAATACTATAGGTTATGAACAACTCAAGAAGCAAATGCATAAAAACAGTTATAGCACAATATATACAAACAAAGATTCAGAATGAAAAATGTCTTGGACATATGAATGATAGGAATGAGTGGGGCTATTAATGGTAATAGAAAATGAGAGAAGAAAGAAAAATGAGCATCAATGAAGCATTTGTAAAAAAAATACATAGGATATGAGAGGATGATAGATACATCGAATGATATAGGGAATATAGGATCTACCATTCTAAATTTAATATGTATTAAAAATAAAAGCTATAAATAAGTTTGCTGCCCTTCTCTTTGTAAGTAAATGTGAATGAGTGTTGATGATTTTATGCATTGGTATAAGAATTTTCTGAGACACACAATAAATTTGATAAACTTTCATTTTTTGGCAGAAGTGATCCTGTGTCTGTTCTGAAGCTTGATTAATATATACTCTCAGAATCTGACAAAAAGAAACCAAACTGAACTGGTTATTAGATACTTCAATTTTAGTTGTTTCTATTTCAGTTGAATTCTCGATTTTCTTTTAAGCATACATTTCATTGTTCTTTTATTCGGTTTTTTTGTTTTGTTTTGTTTTCGATTGAACATTTCTCGAAGGTAACCTGCTCGTTCTGTAGCATTTAAACCAAACAATTAATTATCTGTTAGAGATATTGCAGCAGCTGTTGGTTTGGAGAAAACAAAAATATCAAGGATCATTTAGGCTGATAATGGAACTGTGCTAGTTTCACTGAAGCTCAAAGGAAAATTTGGTCAAAAATGACCAGAAAAATTAATAATAATATTAATACTAATAATCTCCATAAAACAAACAAGATATCTTACAGGGCCCTGAGAGCTCGAAAGTTTGTCATGTATGTTCTAAAATGCAGTGTGAAAAAAGTGCTTGTTACAGGCAAGGCAGTGTAAAAACTGGAGTACTGAATACTGGAAAATAAAAGAAAAAGTTTGTTTTTGTTTTTGTTTTTTACTAGGATGCTTTTTTTCATTACAGGCTATACAAAAAACTATTGTCAAAAGCAGTTAAGATAAAATTACAAGAATTGGCTGTAAGATAAGGTGAAAGGAGAAAGAAGGAATTTTTTTAAACTATCTGTAGGACTGTAAGTCTTTTATATTTTAAGGGAATAAATAACTGATAAATATATTGCTATATTGAGAAGCATGATTATTTAGGAATTATAGAAATTACTAAATAGGATGTTGAAACAGAAGTTGCATTGTATATCACAAAATTTAAAAAAAAATCCATGTGGGGTAAGTAGTTGGCACCATAGATAGAGCACCAGGTTTGTAATCAAGTAAACCTGAATTCAAATCCACCCTCAGACATCTACTAGCTGTGTAACCTTGAGCAAATCACTTAACTGCTCTTCATATCACTTTCCTTGTCTATATAATGGGAAAATAATAGCATCTACCTCCCAGGGTTGAGTGCTTAGGTCAGTGCATTGAAATACAGTAAGATCTATATAAATATTAGCCATTTTAATGTAAAAATATTAATTAACATGGTTGTATAGCTTAAAAACTAGCTTCATTTTAAACTTCATTGAACGTCTGTGAATATAATTAAGACTAGACTCATGAAATGACTTAACCAATCAAGATTAGACTTAAAATGAGCTGTCCTTCAAAGATACATGTAATTTCTAACTTGATTTATATAATCTCCTGATGAATTAAAGAATATGTGTCAAAATATTGTGAATTCAAGTCAAATTGTATAAAACAAATGATGATAATTAACAAAAGAACAGATTACATATGGTTTTTTAATATGAAAAAGTAAGATTTATTATGTGTTTATTTTTTTCCAGTTAATTTGTGAATGACCTTAATTGATATTTTAAAAATCAATAAAAGAAAAACAAACATGGAAATATAAGGATGAGGATAGCCTAGGATGCACAGCCATGGATGTACCATGGTGTGAATGTTGGAATATATATCTCAATGAGATCACAGATTCATTGATATACTGAAGCATAAGCATTGAATATTATAATTTGAGCTCTTATGATAGATAATGCATAAATATCTAATTTCCTAGATCGGCTCTTGTCATTTTCCATTTTTCTAATGAAGATGTTTCTGATTTTTCTAATTTTTAAAATATAACATAGATTTATGTTATGAAGTTCAATTAATCAATTTACTTAAAGTCAGAGAAGCTATGTCATTCAGTTCCCTCCAGTTCTCATTATACATTCTCTCCCTCATAGTGTAAGAAATAACAAGAAGGGAAAGGAAGAGAAGGTGGCTGGGGAGAGTGGTGACATGGGACAAAATGGATCATAGTGGCTGCACTCTGTTAGAACCAGGAAGCCTAACAACAGAGCATGGGCACTGTAGCAGTACTCAAGAACCTGGATTAAGGCGAGTCTGTGACTTCAGGCAGATAAACCATGCTCTCTAGCTTTTTGCTGGTATGTCAAGTTATTGAACAACCTGCCCCTCTTCCCTCCCATTTGCTTTATCTGGATTCTGTTACAAGTAAGAAAGATGGAAACTAGGCAAACAAATTGCCATCACAGTTATTTCCCTTAGTTTCTACCATTAGAACAGGCTCAGATTGATGGATTGCTTGCTGTCATAAGGGGGTTTGGAGATGATATCCCGTGTAAACAGCAGAAAATCTTTTTCCAATCCCTGTCTCATTGGAAATGTTATAGTCTTACCTTGGGGATGCTTTGCCTGAGAAAATGGCAGTCGGGTTATATGATGGAATGAGAAATATTAACGTGTTACAGACTATCCTGAGTCCTAGTGAAAACATCATCAAGGAATAGTTTGTAATTTTGATGTCAGAGCTTATTAAAAGGAAATGCAGAGAAGAGTTACATAATCATGAAAATGTCCCCTGTACCTACCAAAGATATGAAAGTAAGTCAAATCCAAGAGTTTATAGAGGATCTGATTACCTCTGTAGTACATGTGCTGTACCGTAGAAATAAACTGGAAGGTTGGAATATGAAGAAAAGTCAAGATTTTACCTCTGGTGGAAAAGTGTTGAATACTCAACTGTTCTCAGCACAAAGACAAAACACCCTCCACCCTCTAGTTGAAGAGATGGGCAGTTGGTGCAGTGACAATTTGATTGAAGACTGATCCCTTAAAGTGTCCCAGTTCTCTACATTTTAAAACCTTATCCTCAGGGAAGGATTCTCACCCAGAGCTTGCCAGTTTCATTCCAAAGTTTAAAGATGACAAAAAAATGCCATGACTCTTCTTAATATTCTTGTCATTGTTTATATCATCTGCAACCTGCCTACAAAGTTCTAGCGCACATGAAGACTGATTTCTTTTCTTATCAAATTCATGACCACAGCTTTCCATAACTTTGTGGGAATATTATAGATAAAAGGTCCTGGCTTATTAGTGTTAAAGGACAGGGGTGGTTATATATTTGGTGGCTTTTCATCTCACTCTGTATCAACAATGCAGCATTCACAATGCCTACGGTAACTATAAATATGCTGATATGGTTATTAATCACAAAATATGCCAGGCTCTCTACATGGGGAATAAAGCTAGAACCTTTATTCAAATACTAGAAAACTGAGTCCCAAAACCAGAAAGTCAAAGCCATCATAGTAATTATGAAGTTGTCACACGTAGTTAATGTAACAAGAACCCACATTCTCAAACCTTCAAAACAGAATAGGCTACCTCAGGCAAATGTTCTCCTCTCCCCACTCACAGCAACTGCTCAGTGTCCAGGAAGCATGCTCCCAGCAGCTCCAGCCCCCTGCAGTTCTGTCCCTGGCAGTCCTCAGCAGGTGTCCTTAGCAGAAATTCTGGCTGGTTCAAAAAAGGAGTTCACTCCTCATCCTTCGTCACTGCTTGCCTCCACCTCCCTTGCTGCTGCTGCTGCCAACAGCAGCCACTGCTGCTGCCAGTCACCACAGGCACTCTAGCTTGGCTTCCACTTCCTCTTGCCCTACCCCTTCCTACTACATCAGCAAATTCAAGGGTCATGGAAGACCTTTAAATCTCATAATCTTATACACCCCTGGGCCATCAAGATCCAGTTTCAAAGGGAGAGTAGATCCTGCCTATTTACCATTTTTCCCAACATTACAGCATGCACATACAGTGGATACAGTGAACATTTTATGCTTTGGATTTATGGTAAATGAAAAAAAAACTACACCTAATGGATCGATAATGGAAAATCTGTTTGATTATTATGGGCTTTTGATAGGTTATGATTTTTGAAAGGACACAGAAAAAAACAGACCCTAGATGTTCTTATAGGACAGAAATGTTGGTGGACCCATAATCTGAAGTATGGTCTGAACCAAGTTAAAATGTAGTTAGGAAACATTTACCAAAATAAATAAAAATACAGTAAAACAGAGGAAACATTAACATTTTAAAAATAAGTAAAGATATTGCCCACAGGTACAGTTTTAAAACACCCATTTCAATTTGAGTTTGACAGCTTTGTTGTAAAATATTTTCCTTGTTTTTTTCTAATTGATAAGAAAGTGAATCTCATTTTTAAAAGGCTTAATTTATAATTTTAATGAGTTTATTTTGATGTTAAAGTTCAGTTATATGTAATGATCTGATAGTTGAAAGCCTCAAATCCAATCCTACTATGAAAAATTCATTAGAGACTTGTAACATCCTATATGAATTGTAATCTTTCCTCTTTCTCCCCCCATGACAATTAGTGTCACAGTCTTGGCCTAATGTTTAGAGAGTGCTTGTTTTGCCATTTGATAGGATTGTGGAAAAGACTCCTGTATCTTTTTCAGAATATTTGAAATACTTAATATCAATGAATATAAATATCTAAACAGTGTGTCAAAAACAGATCCAACTGTAATATTTTCACAACAAAAGTTGTCAAACCAGGGTCTACAAGAACAGCATAAAAGTTTAAACCTTCTTTCTTATTCACTTATCTGTTTCCATTGGCAAGGAATACATAGGCAGCAAATGAGACTGAGTTTATGTTAATTTAGTGTAAGAAAACTTAGTTAATTAAGTAATGGTTGCATTTTATGCATGACCTATAAGTTTTTAAAAAATAAAATTGAATTAACTCATTTTCTTATCAAGTAGATACTAAGAAATGTGGAGTGGTCATCTGATAAAACAAGTCAATCTGCAAAAAAAAAAAAAGCCATATTATTTGCTGGATAAAAAGGACTCATCACATTAGAGTGGTAATGGGGAATGAGCTTTGGATTTGGAATCCATCAATTGGTACAAACAAGATTTGTGTGTAAATAGTAATAATCAAAAGAGCCTCAAGAGGGCTTCAGTTTTGGAGCTGTTGAATTTAAAATGTCAACAAGACATCTGAAGATGTCTGAACGGCAGTTGGAGATGTAAAGAGGTCAGAAGAGAAGTTGAACAAATACATGTGATATTCATCAACATAAAAGTTAAATTAAATCCATGGGAGAGGATGAGATTTCCAAAAGACATAATATCTAGAAAGAGCCCAGGACATAACCTTGGAGATCATGAAAATATGATTAGCAAATGTGACTTGGATGAAGGTCCAGCAAAGAAAACTGAGAAAGAGTAATCAGACAGGTCAGACAAGAAGTAGGAAAAAGTAGTGTCATAGAAACCTGAAGAGAACAGACTATCCAAGATAAGAGGGTGATTGACAATGTCAAAGGCCAAAGAGAAGTGAAGAAGTTTGCAGATTAACAATTGGCCATTAGACGTAGCAGCTGAGGTATCTTTAGTAATTTCAGAAATAATAGGTTCAGTTTTATAATGAGGTCTGTAGCCAGACTCCAGAAAGTTAAGAATAAAGTGAGAAGAAAAGAAGTGGAGGCACCAATTAGAGAAGGTCTTATCAAGCAGCTTATCTGTGAAATCTTAGATCTGAGATGCATGACTGATAGCTGTGGGGCATCAAGTGAGGGGTTTTTTTGGGTAGTTTGTAGTGAGTAGGCAATTAGCATGTAGAGAGTATTCAATACGGAAGCAAGAAGACCTAAATTCAGGATAGTAATAGCTTTCACTTTACAAGGTAGTTACACAGATCAAAGAAGATAACATATGTAAAGTGTTTCATAAACCTGAAAGATCAATATAAAAGCTGGTCATTTTTAGTAGTAGTAGTAGTAATCTTGATGAAAATTGATATTAAATTTTATTTATCTCTCTCATTTATGCTAAATTACTTTTTTAACTGACAAATTTTTCAAAGTCAGATTACTGATTGCTTTGATGGCTGAGCATATGCAAAAGATCAACAGTGTTTGGGGAAAGAAAAAAAAATGAAGAAGTTGGAAAAGGAAGAAGATGAAGGCAGAAGGGAGGCTGAAATGTATATTAAAAATCCTGTGTAGAGAGAACATGAAACAATTGAGTGGAATAGAGACATTGGGCAAATTATATGTAGCATGTCTGGTTTTCTTCTGGACATTGCCTAATAAATTCAATTTGATTTACACCCCAGTTGGATCAGCTAAAGCACTTTTCCCATTTAATAAACAGCAGTAAGCTATTATGGAGGTAGGAGGAGTGAACTGACCAAAGAAATAGTTGAATCCTTAAAAAATGATAAAGAAGAAAGGGAAAGGGAATGGCAAAAAAGAAGGCAAAGACATTCAATATGTCAATAAACTTTTGTTAAGCACCTGCTATGTACTAGAAACTGTTCTAAATGCTGATCATAAAAAGAAATGCAACAGACAGTCCCTGTTCTCACCCATTTTCTACCTTTGTGAACTTAGATAAGTGATGTAACTTCTTTTGCGCCTCAGTTTCCTCATCCATAAACTGAAGAACATCCAGAATATTTCAAAGATACCTTTCCTCTTCAGATTATAGGATAACATAAACCTCTTTCATAGAACCTACATACCCTAAGCTCAATAATGCATGCACATATTCATAAAATAATACATATATACATGTATGCATATACATACCTGTATACATATATCATGTAAAAAGTCATTGATATGCCATTCAAAAATGGCATATGAATATAATGAAATTTTATTGTGTCATAAAAATGATGAATATGGGGAATTCAAAGAAAGTAAGAAACATTTATATAAAGTAATACAGTGAAAAGAAAGCAGATCTAAAAGGAAAATAAAGATAATATCTTTAATAATGTGAATAGTAATACTAAAAATGCTTCTAAATTCAAATGAATCACTTAACCTCACTGGGTTTGAGATCCCTCAGCTATAAAACGAGGGGTTTAACAATGATGGCAGTTCTTTCCAATTCTAAATCTATGATACTAAGATCATGATCCTGTAAGTTCTAATGAACAATCTCTCTTTTAGAGAACTACTAATGAAGTACATCTGCTTCATTTCAATAAAACAAAGAAGAATTCAGATGTTGATTCAATTCAAAGTAGAATTTGTCCAGATAGAAATGTTCACTCTGTCAAAGTGCTTTGCTTAAATATGTTTTTTTTCTTATTTCCAAGAAAGTGTTCATTGGGGAAAAGTTAAAGGTAAATAAACATGAGGTAAAACATCATGTAAATATATTTTTAAAAATATATTAATTCATAAAGTAAACAATTAAGAGGCTTATCTTGGCAGTGGGGGGACTTGGATTCAGATCTCACCATCCATTCACCATATGTGTGATTTTGCATGAGTCACTTAAATTTTCTTGATTTTAATTACTTTGCCCAAAAAATTAGGGATTTGGGCTACATGGCATCTGAGAGTTTTTAATACTCTAAATTTATGAACTAAAGATCTCCTTAAATACTTGGATGAATTTAGTATCTCATTAGCATGGATATACTCTATATCAATTATGTCAAATTCATTTAGAAACGGGAACCACTAATCCATGCATAAGGATCCTTATTGACAATATATTGACTTACTTTGGGAATATGATGTTATTTTTATTTTTATAGATTTTGTTAAGTATTTGTAAATTATAGTTCATTCTGGATCAGATGCCCTATGTGTAGTTTGTTTAACAGCTCTGTTCTGCTATAGGTAGTCTTCTATTCAGACTCATGCCCTTTATGACTTTTATCCATATGCTTCCATGACTCATCAGTAGAAGAACTATCTCACATACTGTAGCCTTCCTTTAAGTATTATCATATAATGTTGCTAAAAGCACAATATTCAGGCTGTTAGATATGTTGTGGTGGAAAATACCAATATTTAACACTTTCACAATTATTAGCTCATGAAGAGTCTTTCTTAACTCAAGACAGTTGGCTAATGCTACAACCCCATTTTAAAACTGCTTACTCAACTGAACTAGAATTGGCATGTCAGCTGCCATTAGCTGAACTTTATCTTCCCTTCATTTGATTAAAACAGATGGTGCTTTACTTGTTTTGAAATAAGATAGCACTGGGTATTCCTTCTTTACTTACCAGTGCTTTGAAAATCCATGTACATATATAAATATAGCAAGAATACAGCATGGAAAACAGATCTTGTTATGACTAGGCACATAGGAGGCTGTTCTGTTAGAATTTTAAAGCTTATACTTAAAATTATTATGCACACTGGTAACATATTAATGTTGGCATTATTAGCCAAAAGGCTGTTATTCACATTGGGTTATAGAGAGATTTGACTTTGTTCTTGCTGACATTGTTTCCACCTTGCTGTAATGTGAGCTGCAGCAAATCACATGTAAAGGTCTCTGATGTATGTGAGTCTTTTTATTCCATCGAAAACACATTTTGAAAACTGGTTCATTTCTCCAGATGAAGATCAAGTGTCAGTGTTTTAAATAGCCTAAGAAAAAGTCAGTCATGGGTGTGGGTGAATTCTGAGGTCTTTCTATTAAATAAATGATGAAGATTCAGTTAAAAAGCGAACTTTTATTCATTTGAATGTGATATGAAAAAGATGATGCCTAGATTAGAAAGAAAGGAAGGTAATAGGAACAAACAATCTGGACAATTTTGAAGTAGCTTAATTCCAGCAACAACAACAACAAAAATATGATCAGGCTTCCATTCACTTTCCTAAAGGTGTCTCCAATATTGTCCCTTTGAGTAGTTCTAGTCAATAGTCAAAGGAAGTTCCTGGAAGTTCTTAATTCCTGATGGACTAGACTTTGATGGCACACAAAAAGGAACTGACCAGCAGCAGGGCCATGGGAGGAAGGCTGCCTTAAATATAACAAAATCACATATTGAGGTAATAGAACCTTAAAGAAAGGTGGTTTTAATAAAGAATTCTCTTTATACTAGACGCATTTGTTTAGATTTATATTCTGTAGACCATGATGACAACTCAATAATGATTGCTCCAGACCTCTGTATTAATAAGATTTAATATAGCAAAGTTTCCAGAAATGTGTTTTTTGAAATATTATGAGTCAGAAAATATTCCTCTGAAGCTGTATCTCATCAACAGTTTTTATGAGTTTGAATTCAAAGAATTATATATAGTTTGTAAGAAAAAAACGAACCCCAAAGCAAGCAAATTAGTTAACTAGTTCTTATGCATGACAGATATGTATGTTAGAATGCAATACGTCTTCCATAAACCTTTTGAAGTTCACATTTTGGGAGTTAAGGGTAGAACAGAATCCATTCTGTTTGCAGATGTATTGCATTGTAATTGCCAGAAGTCTGGGACTGAAGCATTAGCCCTGCAAAAAAAGCACTATGGTTTCAGAAATCTTTAAATGGGGCTCTTAGATCACTCAAAAGAGGTGAAAGACTATATATTCCAAATACAAAGACTTCAGTATGCCTGCCATAGCTTAATCTAACAATAAACATAACTTTCACATATATTAACATTATTTTAGGATGTTTTCATAAGTATGGTTTAATGTTAATATGATTATATTGTGGCAAAAAACCACATTGGGTATAAAAATTTATGCACAGAAAGATTTGTTATGTGTTTTATATGGATATATCTCAAACCCAAAGCAAAATTAATTCCTAATTTAAAAAAAAATCTGAATATATAGTGTTTTAAAATGGCTTCTCCTTATAATATACCTTGATTCATTTGAAATGGTTTTTCATTTTTAATGTTAATCAATAGGAGGAAATTCTATTATAGCATCAACTATAATTATAAAATCCCTTTGATTTCCTGAAACATTTATCTTTTGGGTTGAAATTGTCCATCAATAATACAAAGCCAAAGTCTGTGGGATATATGGATTGAAAATTTAGACCACCTAATTATTTCAACTTTTTTTTCCCATTTGATGAGATGGCATTTCTGTATGAGGAATATGCTGAAATATGTATATATATATACATATATATGCATATATATATATGTATATATATATAGTAGCTTTTAATACTGTGTGGGGCTAATTTTCAAAGGAAATGTTTTTATCTCAATTAAATTGAATTCATGGGTATATTTTTTCCAACATTAAATATGCTTTGCTTTCTAGATCTACATCAACAGGCATTTATTAAGCACTTACTATTTACCAATATTTTACTAAGTACTGGGATATAAATACAATAAATGAAAGAAATCTTAAGGAGCTTACATTCTACTGGGGAGGTTAGTGAATATGGACAAGAACCAAAATGAATTCAATTAACTCAATACAAACTAATCTGGAGAAACCCTAATGACTAGGTTGATCCAGAAATGACTCCCTTAAGAAATATCATTTGAGTTAAATCTTAGGTGATGCTAGGGACATCAAGAAGCAGAGGTAAAAAGAAAGAATATCCCATGCATGGGAAATAGCTGGTGCAAAGGTTGATGAAAAGCAAATAGGCCATTTGGGGATTTTGACAACCTAGCTGAGCTCCAAACAGAAAGCCATTGTGTGTATATATGTGTGTGCAAATGTGTTTGGATACAAACATATATAAATACACACAAGCCAGACAGCAAAGTGCATCTAGGGAATGGGAGAGTAACAAAATAATATATTGCTTTATAGTAATATGTTATATTCATATACCATGATTTTAAAGTCATTTACTTTTGGTAATCCAATTTTTCTGTTCCTAGTTACCATGAAGAATCTTGCTAAGAAAATTTTGGTAAAAAAAACTTTCTTTTTGTCTTTGACCTCATTGGAAGACATTTCCAAAATGTGAATGTCTAGGCAAAGGGCATGGACAGTTTAAACATTTTCCTTGTATAGGAAATTTGAAAATATATGTATAAATATGTTTGAAACTTTTTAAAATTTCTAGATGTTAAATACAATTTTCTAATCTAGTGTGTGTGTGTACTTCTGATGTTATGATGAGGACATCACTGAGTTAGACACAAAACCATTTCTTAAGATTATTTACTGTAAAGTAGAATCATAAATGCATTCAATGTCAGTAAGGACTATTTTGATTTTTTTTTTATCTATCTCCAGCCATCTCATACATTGTCTGATACATAGTAAGTATTTAATAAAGTAATGTCACTTAATAGATATACTAAAGGAAGAAAAGGGGGAGATTTACAATCCTGTATGAAGTATTTTAGCTTCTTCTTTAATTGTAATGTTTGGGTTTATTTAGGGTATGAGTTTGAATCTCAGGTCTGCCACTTAGGTATACTTATCACATCTCTTTCTCCTTCTCCTTCTTCTTCTTCTTCTTCTTCTTCTTCTTCTTCTTCTTCTTCTTCTTCTTCTTCTTCTTCTTCTTCTTCTTCTTCTTCTTCTTCTTCATACTTCACCAATTAAATAAAGGAAGGGAGATTATGTTCTCAACACAACTCTAGGTCAGTTAATGTATTAACAACATGCAAAAAAAACGATGAGATGTTAATATGTTAATGTGATAACTCCTATTTCTTTTCAATTTTTTTTTAATTTTGTAAAACAATGATTGAACAGGAAGGAAGCAATATCCATTGTATGTGAAATAAATGAGCAAACTCATGAGTAACACTGAAAAGACACAGTCTGAAAGTTAAGACTAGATCCATTGGTGGAACAAAATTCCTTCAGTGGAAATCACTCTTATAAGTAGATTTATCTTTCTTCAGTGCCTATTAGTGTCCATTATATCCAAAACAGAAGCTACTTTTCAAGAAAGACATTCCACACCTAAGAGTTGCAGATTTGATAGATTTTGATAGTTTGAGTTACTGCTGGCGGAACACAGGCACACACTTTCCAGTCAGACACAGATACGTAGAAGCAGTCACTAGCCTCACACTGGTCAGGAAAAAAGAGAATAGAATTCATCAGTATAGAGCTGTCACTGGACTTGGACTTAGAACTATTTCAATAGCCTCCTGGTTGGTATTCCTGCCTTAAGTCTCTCCCCACTCCAATCCATTCCTCAACTCAGCTATCAAACTCACCATTTGAAACCACAGATCTAACTGTTACCTTTCCCACACCCCTGCCAATGGTTCCCCATTATTATCATGATCAAACATAAAATGCTACAGCATTCAAAATGTTTCAAAAACTTGTACAATACTCTCTTCACCCCACTCCCATGTTCCAGTGGCAATGACTTCAAATGCTATTCCTTCAGACATTCCTTCTCTCAGATACCAGATGTGGTTGACCCCCATTCCTGGAATACAATCTCTCCTCATCTCTGCCCCTTGGCTCCCCTGGATTTCTTCCTTCAAAAATCATTTATAATTTTACTTTCTATGAGAAGCCTTCCTGATCCTCCCAACTAATTCTAATGTCTTCTCTCTGTTTAGATAGATAGAAATATATATCTAAATTTATCTATGTATACATATGTATATGTGTATATCTATATACACACACATACATGCATATGTATATGAGACAGAAAAAGAGAGACAGAGAGAGACACACAGAGAGAGAAACAGAGAGACACAGAGCGAGAAAGAGAGAATAAATGACCTTCCTGGCTTTTCTACAAAGAAAACAGTCTATCTCTCTGACTCTCTGCTATCAGTATTTTCTTTGACTATCCCCCATGCCTGGGAAGTTCTCCTTCCTCTGAACCAAATTCTGACCTCCCTAGCTTCCTTTGAAAACCAAATAAAAGCCCACCCCTATAGCAAGTCATTAATTGTATGACCCTGGGCAGTCCCTTCACAACTATTTAATCCCTTTTGGGAAACCTATGCCATTTGGGACCTTTCCTTTATTTTTTTTTTCCCCAGGCATAATAAAGAAGGGACCCAAGGAATTTTTAGATCAGACCATTTAGTTTCTCACCTGAATGTGAAGGAATAATGTTCAATAAACTTCAGGTCTCTACTACTTGTAGGGAGCAAGCAGAAATTTTTAACTTTGTTTATTTTTATCAAGAATTACTTTAGTCATCTCTTGAAACCTATGGAACCCTTCCCTGAAGATGTTGGCAGTATTGAAGGAAATGCTAAATTTTGGTTATAGGTTAGTGAAAATAAAGGTGTATTTTTTCCAAGTTCACACTTCCTACCAAAGAATCATTGCCCTGGGCTGCTAGGTGGTGCAGTGAGTAGAGCACCAGCCCTGAAGTCAGGAGGACCTGAGTTCAAATGCAGCCTCAGCACTTAACACACTTACTAGTCTTGTGACTTGGGGCAAGACACTCAACCTCAATCGCCCTCCAAAAAGGCAAAAAAAATTTTTTTTAAAAAGAGTCGCCCTAAAAGAGTCTTTCATTAAAACTTTTTTCTTATTCAAATTGTTGTGATCTAATGCACATCATAAAGTTGGCAATTGAAACATTTCATAGGTTTTGATAGAGAAGGGACCCAATTTGCAATGCCTTCTCACTTTACACATGATGATACTGAAACCTAGAGAGATTCATTATGTCATTTTGACTCTAAAGGGGAATAATGAACCATTGATATATCTGTTGATGTATGTGTGTATATACACACATACATATATGATATGCATGTGTGTATGTATATGTGTGTCTATATATGTTAATTGATAAAATTTTGTTTTACTAAAGTTGCTTTGGAAGCATTGCCCTCACTATAAATTAATGTCTACTCTGGTACAGCAAGGATTTAGGGAGGGAAATTGTAAGTAAGACATCATAAAATGAGTCATATATTATTCTTGTTTCACAGGCTTCCCAGAACTACTTTCCTATTTAAATTCTACAAATAAGGTGTGTGTGTGTGGGGGGGGCACAGGAGATTGCATAAGAGTTAACATAAGTATGTAAAGTAACTAGGGTAGGTTTCCTAGGTCTTTCAACTCTGTTTAGTGTCTGTACATGGTCAGAGAATGTCATTGAGAACATTATAAGAGGAGCAAGGTATCTTCTACCTTCTTGTACATAAAGGAATGAATGGAGTGCAGCAAATGTTATTTAATAATGCAGGAATTTTATATAATAATATAATAACAATTTCAAGCAGTTTTAAGACTTCACTGACACATAAAAACATAGGATTAGATCATGCAAAAGAGACAAGGAAAATAAAATACAATAGTGCTTGAAATATTTTTCAGCTCCTTGCCATTGTTTAAAATAAAATATTTACAATAAAGATTTACTATTACATGTGTCCCTCTTATCAAATACATTTTATACAATGAAATAAAGAGAAGGTGTCAATATACCAAAACCCAAGAGCCTAAAATATAGAGATGATTTGCAGTCATTATTTGGACAATTTCATTGTTACCTTTGGATTTTTTTTAATTTATTGCCATAGTTTACATTGACAAATGTCCAACCAAACATCTTTTCCTTAGGAAATCACTTTCCAACAAACCCTAATCAAATTTACTTCTCACAGGAAATAAACAGTAAAGAAGTAGGGTCCGATATCTTTTGGTGGATTGCATTATGAACAATGGTACTTTCAATACTATCTATGAGAAAGTAAAGAAATACCATCTTCATAGCAAAAGGAATTAGCTATTGTGAATGAGCAAGCTTAGTTCAATGCATAAAATTCCCAGCATTACTCTAATGTTATGCCAAAATGTCAGATATATTAATTCCATCTGACACACCAAATAAAAAGAATGAGTGACATTCTACACTTAAAAGCTTCTATTCCTTAACAGAAAGTGTTCTAACGTGGTTATTTGGAAGAAATATTTGGTCAGTGCTGGATTTGACTTCTGTTGTCTTTTAGTGATAACTTTATTGCCATTATTGTAATCACAGGATATTTTTCTTTCAGCTGTTCTCTCTTCACTGTATATCACTTGATACAATTCTTTCCATGCATCTCTGAATTCTTCATATAATCATTTCTTATTAAACAAAATACTCCATAATATTAACATACCACACTTTATATCCAATATTCTGGCATTCAAATATAATTTGAAAATTTCCATTGATATTCCGCAAAATCTTAATCATGGCAATTTCAATTATTACTTTGGGCATCAATTCTTTCATCTGTTAAGGAAGAGAGTTAGACAAGATAATCCTTGAGGTCCCATGCAGCTCTAAATCTATGTATGATCATAGATTATATAGCACTAATAAAATAAAGCTATAAGAGTGAAAGGAGTTTTATTCCTCTTATACTCTTCCCTAATTAAGTCACATGTGAAGTATTATGTTTGATTTTGAGTACAACATTTCTGAAAGGACTTTGCCAAGTGGACGCATAACACTGCAAAGATTGGTTGAAGGAACTGATGATGTATAGCTTGGAAAAGAAAATGAAATCTCAGAGGAGCACAGAAGTTGTTTTCCAGTATTTCAAAGATTTCCATGAGCAAAAATGATTAGATTGGGCTTGCTTAACATCAAAGTGAAAAATCAGGAAAAAATGGTGGAAGTTGTATACATTTAGAACTAGAGAGAAACATTTCTAAACTTTATTGTGGCCTGCAGGGGTGGGGAAATTGGGAGGAGGGAAAAAGAGAACAAAGTAAAAAAGTGCACAGCAGAGAACAAAAGGAAACTCGAACGGAAGCAAAGAAAAGATGGACAATTCTCAACTTGAGTACTATTTATCATATAGGCTTTCTTGAAATGAAAAGTTATTGTTATATGTTTTGAATCCTCTCTTATGTTCTGCTTTGCTCATAACATACTTTTTTTCTTTCTAAATTTGCATTTAAGTTTCAATATTTAAGTTTATGAATTTTTTTTTCTCTATTTGATACTTGTCCTTTCTGTATTTGTATTCTGGAGTTTGAGTCTAAAATAAAATTTTGAAACAAATAAATAAATACAAAAAATTGTGGAAGCTGAAGAAAAACAACTTATAGCTGCATATATATATATATATATATATATATATATATATATATATACACACACACACATATATATATTTAAATCCTAGGAATTAATTTTGTTCCAAAGTGAAAGCAAGTGTTTCATTTGGTAGTGAATTCACTATTGCTAGAAATTTTCCAATAGAGGTTTCATTCAGTATTGTCAAAGATGGTGTAGAAAGAATTTGTGCTTCAGGTTTGATTTAGATAATTGAATTTTGTGATCCTATCTTATTATGAAGTTCTGATTCTATAATTTTCAACCTCATATACCTTACCATTTTATTTTTAAAATTAAATTAAAAAATTTAAATTAAATTAACTTTTTAAATTAAATTTTAAATTAAAAATTTGAAGTAATTTAAATTTAGAAATTAATTATAAATTTAATAAATTTAAATTTATTTACATTCAATTTGCAGTATTAAATTCCCTAAGGTTTTGAGTACCAAATTTTCTCCCCTTCCCTCCCATCCCCCTTCTCTCCTATGGAGGTATGCAATCCAAAATAGGTTCAACAAATACCGTCACATTAAACATTAGTCAAATTGTAAAGAACGATTATAACCAATGGAATAAACAACTAGAAAGAAGGAACAGAACATAACAAAAGAGAGAGCAAGTAGTTTGATTCAATCTACATTCAGACTCCATAATTTTTCTATGAATTTTTATATCCCTTTCTATTATGAGTCTTTTGGAGTCATCTTCTAACCTTGTATTGCTGAGAGAAGCCCCATCTATCAGAGTAAGTCATCATAGCTACAATGTGTCTTGTAATTGTGTCTCTCTAAATTTAGGTCACCAGCTCCTCCCAGTTCAGCCCTCTCTTTTCATGTCAACAAGTCCATCCCACAAGTGGGATTCACAAGCTCTGGCATTTAATAAAATCAATTTGAAAACCAAGCCAATACAGGGAGATCTTTATATTCCATTACTATTACAAATGTTCATCTGGTTCTGCTCCTCTCACTGAGCGTCAACATTCATTTCCACAAGATTTTTAGTTACAAATTTTTCTCCCCATCTTATGCCTACCCTTTCCCCCATTTGTTCTCTCTTATATCCCGAGTTTCATGTTTCAGGGGGAAATATGGTCATTTGGTGAAATGGAGGATTTTCAAGCATTCTTGATGAAAACACCAGAGCTGAACAGAAAATTGGACTTTCAAATAGAAGAAGCAAGAGAAGCATGAAAAGGTAAACAGGAAAGAGAAATCATAAGGAACTTATCAAAGCTGAACTGTTTTGAAATTTATTTATGGAAAAATGATCATTGTAACTCATAAGACTTTTCTCAGTATGAGAATAGTTGAAGGGAACATATATGTATATATGCACATATACATATATGTATGTAAAGGAGGGTATATATGTGTATATGTGAGTGTGTGCATATGTGTGTATATATACATAGACAGAGAGCACAGGATGAGTTGAATATGAAGTGATTATATCTAAAATATAAAATTAAGACGTGAAAGAGGATTATATTGTGAGAAGAAGAAAGGGAGAGATAGATTGGGGTAAATTATCTCATATAAAAGAGGCAAGAAAAAACTGTTACAATGGAGGGAAAGGGCAGGAAGGTAAAAAGGAATAAGTCACCCTTTCTCCCACTGAATTTGGCTTATGGAGGGATAACATAAACACTCAATTGGGTATCTTACCCTACAGGAAAGTAGAGGGGAAGGGGATAAGAGAGAGGATGATAGAAGGGAGGGCAGATTGGGGAGAGGGTAGTTAGAAGCAAACACTTTTGAAAAGGGACAGGGTCAAAGGAGAAAATAGAATAAGTGGGGGTGGGATAAGATGGAGGTAAATATAGTTCATCTTTCACAATATATCTCTTATGAAAAAGTTTTTCATAACTACATATGTACAACCTATATTGAGTTGCTTATCTTCCCAATGGGGGTGGTGAGGAGAGAAGAAGAGTAAGAATCTGGAACTGAAAGTTTTAAAAACAAATGGTAAAAAAATGTTTTTTTAAACATGCAAAGGGGAAATAATATATATAGGCACTGGGGTATAGAAATCCATCTCGCCCTACTAGAAAATGGGGGGGACAGGGAGGGAGGATATTAGAGAGAACAAATAGGGGAAGGGGTAGGCATAAGATGGGGAGAAAAATTTGTAATTCAAAATCTTGTGGAAATGAATGTTAAAAACTAAAAATTAATAAATTGAGAATAAAGAGAAATGAAGAATGAAATGAGCAGAACCAAGAGAACACTGTGTACAGTGACAACAATATTATTTTAAGAATAACTTTGAGTGGCTAAAGTCAATTTAACTATTATAAATAAATGCCCAAGTTAACTACAAAGAACATGTGAAGGAAGATGTTCACTCCAGCCAGAGAAAGAACTGATAAATAGAAGTATGTATAAAGTGATTTTACACACATACACACAATACACACATATGTGTATATATGTTTGTGTGTGTATGTAATGGTTGCCATCTGTAGTGTGGAGTGAAGAGAAAAAAAGAAAAAAAATTACATGATAATTTTATTATATAAATAAAAGGAATAGCAAGTTGTGCATAATAGATTTGCAGTTTCTATGCTTTCTTTTCTACTATGTTATGAGAATGCTGTTATTTCTTAAGTTCCAAATAAAATAATTAAAATATTTGATGTAATCAAAATTATCCATTTTGCATTTTGTAAAGCTCTCTATCTCTTCTCTGGATATAAATTCTTCCATAAATTTGACAGGTAAATTATTCCTTGCTCTCCCAGATTGCTTACGGTATCAGCTTTTATATCTAGAATGTGAACCCATTTAGATTTTATTTTGGTATATGTTGTAAGATATTGGTCTATACCCAGTTTCTGCCATCCTATTTTCTAGTTTTCCCAGCAGTTTTTGTCAAATAGTGAGTTCTTATTCCAGAATCTGGAGTCTTTCTAGCATTTCTTTTCATTAATTCGCTTGATATTCTGGATCTTTTGTTCTTCCAGATGAATTCTGTTATTATTTTTTCTAGCTCTATAAAATAATTTTTGGTAGATTGGTATGGCACTAAATAGTAAAATTAATTTAGGAAAAATTGTCATTTTTATTGTTTTATCCCAATCTAACCATGAGTAACTGATGTTTTTTTCGAATTATTTAGATATGACTTTGTGTGAAAAGTGTTTTGTAATTGTGTTCATATATTTTCTGGGTTTGTTTTGGCAGGTAGACTTACAAATATTTTATAATGTCTACAATAGCTTTAAATGGAATTTCTCTTTCTATTTCCTGTTGTTGAGTTTTGTTAGAAATATATAGGAATGCCAAGGATTTATGTGACTTTATTTTATATCCTGCAACTTTGCTCATTTTATGTCTTATCTCAAGTAGTTTTTTCTTCATTCTCTATTCTTCTCTAAGTATATTATCATATCATCTGCAAAGAGTGATAGCTTAGTCTCTTCTTTGCCTAATGTAATTCCTTTGATTTTTTTTATCTTATTGCTGTAGCTAACATCTCTAGTACCAAATTGAATAAGAAGGGTTACAGTGGACATTCTTGTTTCGCCCCCAATCTATTGGAAATGCTTCTAGATTATCCTTGTTGCATATTCTTCTTCCTGATGGTTTTAAATAATGTTATTTACTATTTTAAGGAAGACTCCATTCCTATGTTTTCTAGTGTTTTTTAATAGTAATGGGTGTTGTGTTTTGTCAAAGAGCTTTTCTCCATCTACTGAGATAATCATATGGTTTCTATGAGTTTTGTTGTTGATATGATCAATTATACTGATAGTTTTCCTAATATTGAACCAACCTTGCATTCCTGGAATAAATCCTACTTAATCAAAGTGTATTATTCTCATAATAAGTTGACCTTACCATTTTAGTTGGGGAGATTTTTGCAAAAAAAAAATACAAAATGTAATGTGACAACTGTATAAAAATGTTGTAAAATTTTAGAGGCCAAAGAAGCTATATGTGACTTTGGAGATTTTGGACAACTTCATAAACAAAATTCATACTTTTTCTACCTCACCCCACCAATTAAGAGTGAAAAAAAATGTTGAGTTGGTGGTAGGGACAGGATAGAGAAGGGCATATAATCCTGGGGAATGGTCTGCACAAAGTCAATATTGTAGGAAAATATATAATATGCTCAGGATATGTTCATAAACCATACAATATTTGATGGGTACTATTGTGTGATAAGACAGTAAAGTTATACTTAGGTTAGATTTCATAAGGCCTTTTTTGTGATATTAAAATCTAAATTTAATCAAAGTTTTCCTTCAAAAATATCCCAAATGGTTTCCCAGACATTTTATTGCATATCCTATAAAGGATAAGCCATCATTTTTTGTAGAAGTTCTTAAAAGCCAGAATCAAGAGTGTGGACGTTAGATATTAGGGAACCAATCAGAGGGCTTTTATTTTCTTTTTAATTTTTCTTCATTTCAAGAGGGATTATAGGGGCAGCTAGTTGGTGCAGTGAATAGAGCACTGGCCCTGGAGTCAGGAGGACCTGAGTTCAAATTCGGTCTTGGACATTTAACATTTACTAGCTGTGTGATCTTGGGCAAGTCACTTAACCCTGATTTACTTGCCTACCCCCCTGCCAGAAGAAAAAGAGGGATTATTATCATGGTTGTATCTTATGCAGATTTATTTAGCAGTGATGTGAGTGATGCTTTTAATAGAAACTGGAGTTTAGAAGACTTAATAGTAAAAATGAAAGGTGTTGAAGACATGAAGTAGGGTTTTGGCAATGGAACAAGGAAAGTATAATCAAGATAAAAGAGAGATAGAGGGTAACATGCAGGTATGTTACATACACAAACACACATACCCTGAAGTTCTTAACCTTGGGTATGTATTTCTGGGAGTTGTGAACTTTGATAGAAAAAAGTTATGGTTTTCTTTTCTATAACCTAAAACTAATATTTAACATCTCATTAAATTAGGAATGTAGGCAACAAATTACAATTGTGCATATTTCATAAGCTTTTCCAAGACCCCACCAGCCACTCAGCACAGTGTCACACCCAATTATTTGTATATTGCTAAAGCTTTCTCAGTGTGTTCAGAAGAACATTTATGCACAATATGCCATGCTGAAATAATGGTAGTATTGATCTTCTCTAGTGGATCAGGTCATTGCCATAAGGTTTCAGCTGAATCTTAACATTTTTGCACCATCCTGAGCAAAGGCAACAGTATTTTTTTTTCAATGAACCTACAGCGCTTAGATTGTTCATTCTTGATAAGTAATTTTCATTTCCCCCATCAGATTAGCCTTCATGTCTCAAATGATTGGTGGATGTTAGATATATAAAGTTGTGTCAGAACCTCTAGCACTTCTACATTATTTGTCACTCTAACACCTCACCTCATTCATAAAGGATGCTAGTGAATGATTCTATATGTGTCCATCTAAAATTCCATGCCTTATTAAAATAACGAAATTCCATCTCATTGCAGACTGGCACTCTACATTTAAACTAGGACATCCAAGCTAGTCCTCTCTGATACACTGCCCTTCTATAAGCCTCTTTATTTCAAAATGACCATGAGATGACCATTTTAGAGAGAGCAATGATGACATCAATAGAGAACAGAACTGCTTCCAGCCCTTGAACTGTTGCCTCCAACAAAAGAAATAAGATATCAAAATATGTTTAAAAGCTCAGGGAATGAAGAGGAGAGGAGGGAGAATAAATGAAATGAGTCAAGAGTAGGGGTATTCATGCTTATTTCTGTAGTTCTTGTTTTAATACGAAAGAGAATAATAATAGTTTCTGAGAAAGGGCTCTAAATGTGAAGTCAGAAGATGCAAGTTTCCCATCTCTGAATTGTAACTAGATGCTTCAACATGTTTTGGTCACCTGACCTCTCTGAGCCTCAGTTTTATCATAAGGAAAATAATACTTGGCACTCCTTAGTTCACAAATTGTTTGTGAAATAACTTACTTTGGAAGATCTAAAGTCTGATGCAAATATGAGACTCAATAAAATTATGACCAAAAGATTATTTCTGTTTGCTCCAAACTACATTTATGTGTGGTTCTAAAACAACAGAGATGTGAAAATCTTAGATTTTCTTAGATTTTTTAGATTGCTCAAGACCTTATTACATTGAAATAGAAAGTCCATTTGACTGAAATGCCATGTGACATCTCATTTTTCTTCTTTTCCTAGACAATCAAGGTCATTAATTGTAAGCTCCCTTTCTACTATTTTCTTAATCTCCAAACTTCTTTACATTATTTCCCACTCTCTTCTCCTTTCACCCATTATCTGAATAAGAGGTTGACCAATTCCTTATCAAAGAAATTCCATCTATACATGTCCTTGAACTCACCATCTTACATCTTCTTCAGAATAATGCATTCACTCGTTTTCTTGAACCTTCAGCATCTTTTTATCTCCTGTTTCCTTTCCTATTTTACTTAAACATATCAATGTCTACTCATCCTAAAATGACCAAGCAAAATCCAAATAACAACTAAACATTTTCTAGACTTTATCCCCAAACCTACCCCAGATATCATTCTACTATTGCAGTATCTCCTTTCTCGGACAAACCCTAGAAGAGCATATACTAAGACATGAAGTGGTTATAATCTATAAGTTCATACACACATGCCACACACATACAGACAGAATACAATATTGCAAATCTTTTTACTTTCAAAATATGAGTTGTCCAGAATTACTTAATGACTTTTGAGTCCATCAGATTTAGCTTGTATTCAGTTGGTATTTAAAATAGAGTTACTACTTATCTTACTGATAAATTTTTATTCCTTCTTAGAAATCAATGCCTCAAGATTTTATTTCATGCTCCTGGTCCTCTATTCTAATTATCAAATGATATAGCACACTATAGCATTTCAGAAAACTTAAAGTTTTAGGTAAAAAAATTATTGTTGTTATTATAATCTTCCTTATCATCATTATTTTTATCCTATTAAGAGTTATAATCCTCTACTTTCCCCTAGCTTCTTCAATATTCTGTTTTCAAAGTTTATTTAAATTATGAATTCAAAAGAGGGGGTAATTCCTAGAGAATACAATGTTTTCCCCAAAGTGTTCTTAATTTATGCCTCATGGTTATTCTTTACAGGTGCCTAATTCAGCTCAATACCTAGAAGTATCAAGGGTGCCTATAGTTTACAAACAAAACAAAACAAACAAAAAACCCAAAGCAAAAACAAAGAAAAACATTAATTTATCCAGGTGGTAAGTTTTTAAAACCATTCGTTTATCTAGGTTATAAGTTAAAGTAAATGGGAAGAGGCAGAGCTGAGACTGAACCCAATGTCTATTTAATTCCATGGAGACTAATGCGGGGAGTAATGATATCACCGATAGTGGGGGTTTAGGAGACTATAACTGGTCAACAGAAAGCTAAACTTAAAACTTTCATGTGTCTGTGCTACATTTTGTGCAACAATTCATATTCATATCCCATGACTACCTCAGCCTTCTGGCACCAAGCTCTTAAAGTCTGAATGATCAGACCTTGATTTTGCCAACCATCTCTTACTTACTATGAATTTCTGCCTTTGATCCTGCTTTCATCTCAGCCACTGTCTACTGCCCTGGACTATTTGGAGTAAATCAAACAGATAACAAGGCTTAGTGGTACCAAACTTAGTTTGCAAATGGATCCTCCCCCATTATCCTCTTCCTTCTCTGGCCACAACAGAAGAAGGATAATCCCTCCCTCCAAGAAAAAAAACTCACTCCCTCCCCTTCCATTACAATCCTCAACAATGGGCTGGAAACCAATGCAAAGAAAACCATATGAACAAGTCTTTTGTCATAGTTTAAAGAGAAATAATAAATTGCTAAATCTTAAATTCATTATTGCCATTTCTTTTAGATTCACAACTTATTACTTTTTATTTGATTTGGTGACATTTTTTCCTGCCCTTCTAAAGGTTCTTTATAACACATATGAATGTTTAAATTTAAATCACATTTAAACTAATTTTGTTTTGAGAGGGTTTTTGTTGAGAATATTTTGCCACCCCTTGAGATAATTGGAGACACCCTGGGGTGTTGCAAAATCAAGGTTGGAAATCACAGCTCTAAAGTGTTAAGCTCTCACACCAAGCATACCAGGCAGGAGCAAAGCGGAAGCCTCTATATTTTGTTTGACATTTTTAGACTATGTGTCATATTCCTAAAAGAAACTACTTTATTTCCAATTGTTAACATTTACCATACATAAAAATCAAACTTATTTTTATCTTTGAAATTGCACATATTTACGTGCATGATCATTATTCATTTTTTTTAAATCTGATCTTTGATTCTTGAAATGTGTTTTTCATCAATTTAAGGAACTTTGCTGCTCTGTGCCAGTGCCTCTCTCTGACTTTATTTTCCTCAGCAACCTCATACTGTCTTAGTAACCTTGAGAAGAGGGTGATGTGATGATCACCTTTGAGAGTATTATGATGTGACAAGAACAATCTTTGTAAGTTCACCAATTGGATAAATCTTTCCTAGATTGTTTCAGAATGCATGCATTAGAATTTAGCAGAGTTTTATGTTTTATAAGAAGGATTGCATCTGGATCTGATAAAGCCTAGCAAAATCTGCCCAGTAAAAAATATTTTTCAGAAAAATATTACTTCCTTTAGCACAAGAACTGCACTGAAATAACCTGACGTGAGTATAAAATATGCCTCTTGGAAGAGCTAAGCCTATACATCTAATTTAACTTTTCCCTTTTCTACATAGCCAGTGGTATGGTGGTATTTTCATTAAACTCAGTATGCAGAGATGTTCCCAAATGGAGAGTATCAATAAAAATATTCAAATGAAACTTGAAAGGGATTTGACAAAATGCATTCCTGCATAGGGCAATACTCTGAACTTTTAAGGTTCCTTCTGTGAGAAAATGATACATTTGGGAAGAAACAGGACAGAACAGGCTCGAATAATAATTTGGAGAGGCTTAAAGTTGAGAACCCAGTCAAGACTAATAATTAGATAGGCTTACAGTTCTCAAGTACTCCTTTGGAGTGTTTCTACAGTGTCAGCATGTACCTCTGAGGCTGGAGTAAGCATGTTGGAGTAGTGGTAGCAAGATCCAAATCATTACTAGATCTGTGTGCAGCTTATGGCGATTCATTAATAAATGAAGTAGAACAAGACTCAAGGCTTCTACAATTCTAAGTCAGATTAAGGACTTTAATTTTGTTTCATCCTTCAATAGTTTTTTTTTTTTAATGTAGGGTTATTAGATCTGACCTATTAGGGATGACCTTTACATCAAAGATTATCCTGCATTCCAAATCAGTTGGCTATATAAGGGCTCTGCCTTATAAATATGAATGTATTAATATATATATATATATATATACATATATATATATATTACTTATTTAACTCAAGGATCTGTGAAATCATTGGTGTAGTAAATCCTCTGCTGACACAGACTGTGATCCTTCATTCCCTAAGCAGATCATTTTCAAAACTAGTTACAAATGAAACTTCCATCATCTTGAGGCCAACATTCTTATAAGGAGTCACTCTGAATATATCCTGACTGGTTCTTGGATAGCTGATGTAGCTCTGTCACTGGGCCACTACTGGAAGATTTTAAACTTTGTAGCATTTGTTAGAACTTGCCTTTGGTTATCATGATCTTCAAGAGCTTAAACTGAAATAATGAGGAATTTAAACTAAAATTTTACTTTATTGAGAGACTCATGGTGGGTTTTGCTACAAGAACTAAGTTTTTAAGAGAGACAATCATAAAACCACAAAATCAGACCTTTGAAAATTAGTTTTCATTCTCCATAACTCTTCAACAGAGAAAAATATGTAGAGGCTTGCTTCTTTGTCCTCTTTCAAATATTTAAAGAAGTTTTTCTCTTTCTTAGGAAGAATAGTTTCTAATTTAATACAAAGAAATCCAAACCTTTAGAATAAAATTTTATTGATGATTATATAGGTCCTTTTGTTTTTTCAGTGTTCAATGTTACCAATAAAGGAGAAATATTTGATGTATTATGTTGGCTTACATTAATACTGTAGTGGAACAAAGATGTTGCTTCCTCTGATAAGGCTGACTGTTAGCCACACATGCCTTTCAGACATATACATGATCCTCATTAGATGATGTGTCCAGTGTGCTGGAGGTCTCACTATGTGGCTTTGACTATTCTGTGATTATCAGTGCAACATGACTCTGGCCCATGAGACAATTTTCAATATAATATTCACAGAACAGAATATTTTTTGTTATTCAAAGCTTTTTTTTTTTTTTTTTGCTTTTTGGAGTGGGGAGGGCAGGGCAATTGGAGTTAAGTGACTTGCCCAAGGTCACATAGCTAGTAAGTACCGTGTTTCCCCGATAATAAGACCTATCCCGAAAATAAGCCCTTCCCTTACTGTGTAAGATTCCTCTAAAATAAGCCCTCCCCCGAAAATAAGCCCTATTGAGATTGCTACTGTAGTGAAGGTGATCCCCTGTGCTACACACTACATTACGGTACCCTCTTTATGCACTGTCCCCCCCCAAACCCCGCCCGTGGCACGCCGCGCTCCGAGCTGCATCCAATCAGAGCTACAGCAGTGAGCGCGTCATCCTGTTCTTCCCCAGTGATTTGCTTGCTGGCGCCATTGAGAGCAGTGCCGCAGAGGAGAGCTGAGGCAGGACAACATAAAAACCCGGTATGTAAGCGGGAATGAGGGGGCATGATGGAGGATAAAAAGGGCATGATGGGGGAAAAAAGAAGAACTCAGGGGGCATGATGGAGTGAAAAGAAGGACTGATGGTCATAATTTTATTATTCTGTCTGTTTTGACCCCCAGACATGAGTACAAAAAGGAAGAGCTATACTGTTGAGTGTAAGAAAGCAATTGTAGAGGAGTCACATGGCCAGAATCTTGCAGTTTTCTGTAAAAAAAAAACTTTTGGATCTTCGAATGGTCAGAAAATGGAGAGCAGATTATACCGTAATAACCTCAATCAACAGGTGGATGAGGGAAAAGGGAAAAAGCGCAGCTCTGGATCAGGTCGGCAGCCCTTATATCCTGACTTGGAGATCCTCATTGGTGAATGGATTGCTGACAGGAGAGCAAAGGCCTTGGTTGTGCGCAGGGCTGATATTCAAGCATTTGCCCTTTCAATGGCACCAGAGTTTGAAATGGTCTCAGAAGGATTCAAAGCATCACAACACTGGTTGGACGGTTTCCTTCAACGGTATGAACTGTCCCTAAGAAGATCAACAACACTGTTTAAGCTGGAAGATGCTGAAGTTATTAAACGTGCACTTGCATTCAAGTCCTTTATTGATAGGATCAACATTTCCAAGTACCAAACCTGCAATATGATTGCTATGGATGAAACTGCAGTGTTTATGGGACAAGGATCTCAAATAACAATTCATCACAGGGGTGCAGCGTCAATCTACATTCCCACCACTGGCTATGAAAGTGCACGGGTCACCTGTGTTTTGGCAATTCGTTTGGATGGAAAGAAAGCCACACCTCTAATCATCAGTAAGGGCAAGAAAGATAAGATTGAACGTGTATCTGGCATTTACGTTCTTGAAACCGAAAAAGCCTGGTGTACACAAGCCATTATAAGAAAGTGGGTTGATTTAATGCTGCCACTTGTTATGTGAGGTAACCAAAGAGGTCTGATAGTCTGGGATTCAGCCAGCACTCACTGTGCTAAAGAAATGAAGAACTTCCTTGCAGAGAGAAGAATAGATCAAGTAATGATTCCTGCAGGAATGACTGCCTATCTCCAGACCCTTGATATTGCAATAAAGAAGCCATTCAAGGACCATTTGCGCATGGAAGTCAATGACAATATTGAAAATAGAATGGAAAGAAATCAGCGTGGAAACTTTGTGAAGCCCTGTCTGCAAGAAGTCGTGACTTGGGTGAAGAAGTCATGGGATAAAATTACTGACAGCTGTGTCGCCAAGGCACTACGAGCAGGTTACCTGGACAAGACATATTCATTTAAAGAGAGCTATATTGCTGGACATGACAGATTGGGTCCACTTCTTCTGAAGGAAATGGAGGCGCAAGACATCCAGGACGGAATTCAGGATATGGACACTTATGACGATGTTGTTGAAGAAGATGACATGATCATTATTGAATAAAGGTACATTTTTTTGTTCACATTTACCTGTTTATTAAAATTGCTGTCAATGTTCATTAAAATAAGCCCTCCCCTGAAAATAAGCCCTCTGGTGTTTTTCTGTCCAAAAAAATTAATAAGACAGTGTCATTATTGGGGAAACATGGTATTAAGTGTCTGAGACTGCATTTGAACTCAGGTATTCCTCACTCAAGGGCCTGTGCTCCATTCACTTGCACCACCTACCCACCCCAATTTGTAGCTTTTCTGTTATGATTAAACAGGTTATTTGCAAATATTGACTTATAATAGAATTTTATTACATCAAACATCGTTTGAGATAAGTTGACAATAATCTGAATGCTGGTCCTCCTTTGTCATACAAAGATGATAATAATCGTTACTCACAAAGCTCTTTTAAATTTACAAATAATATTACATAATCTCATTTTCATTCTATAATAACACTATGAGGTAAGAACTATAGGTGTTATAATCACAATTTTGTATTTGGGAAAATAAACTTAGAATAGGTTAGTAACTTGTTTATGGTCCCATCAATAGTAGATATCTTAAGAAGAATTTGGCTCTCTTTTTCCTGATTCCAAGTAGAATTCTCTATCCACTAGGATATTAATTATAAGAGGAATTATAAGCCATTAAACTTTTAACATCATTAAAATATTTTTAAAGTTTTTTTTAAGTAGAATAAGTTAGTATTATTTGTTGATGCATGCCCAAATATCTAGGTATATCATTTGTACAACAATATCGTATACATAGTCACAGAAAATCTTGTTCTTAGAAAATATTTTATATAAGTAGTCATTAATATTAGTGTTCAGTAGTATACATTTCTCCAATGATGGTAACTGACTAAGATGCCACAGGATTCATCATGCACCCTTTTTGCTATAATTTGATAAATGTCCCTTCCTCCTGCCAAACCATTAGCCTGTGGCAAAGACTGTATTTTGTTATCACTACCTATACTGTCTTAGTTTCAGTACAGTGAATGCTTTAAATAACAATTTCCATTTTTTATAAATTTGTCTTGATACATTTCCTTGTATATCTACTTCACTTCATTTTATTTTAAGTGACCAAGGCCCAGATGATTTGCCTTCATAAGCACTCCATTTGTTCTGATGTTTGTTCCCTTTATCAAATTGATGTCATTGAACACAGTATAAGTGATTTAACATGAATGATCAAGATTAGCAAAACCCATTATCATCTTGCTGATCATATGCAGCCTGTCAGTGTCTTTTACCATTTTTTGGGAGGGTTAGGGAAAAAAAAAAACATCACTAATTCAAACCAAATGACAAGATAAACTTATCATAATAGTGTGCAGTTGGGTTATTTCCAAGTAACAATGACTGCTTTCTGGACAATGTCAACATTAAGTTTCATTTTTAATATGTTTTCTAAAGCACACACAGCTCTATTGTCAACATTTAGAATGTGAAGTGTATTGTAAGAAGCTATAAATTTTCTTGAAGTTTAGTGTAGATGATACAGTGAGGGGATATGCAGTGCATAGACAGGAAGTTGCCTATGGCTTCATTTTCCTTTGTTCAGTTTCCAGTTACAGCTTAGAACCAAGTGACAAATCAGGCAGATTAGCTATAAATGAGATTCCCTTGTACTGAAACTTTTCAGTAAACAAAATCATCTGTACTGAGTTTATCCTAGAAGGAAAAACACAGATGAGGAATTCAAATTATGATATTATAGATCAGCAAAGAAGAAAGCTGTGGGAAATGATGAATGGGAACTGACACAGAAAGAGAGACAGGGAGAGTCCATTTAAATATTTTTCATTTGATATGATATTTCTGAAATGTCTTTTTTTACATAAGCATGCATTCACCTCATCTCATCCTAGAAAGTTGTCCGTGGGAAATATACTAAAAATGAATTTTTTGTTGTTCAGTCATTTTTCAGTTATTTCTACTCTTCATGACCCCAGTGGTGGTTTTCTTGGCAAAGATACTAGAGTGGTTTGTCATTTGTTTCTCCAGCTCATTTTACAGATGAGGAAACTGGGATAAACAGGGTTAAGTGACTTGTTTAGGATCACACAGCTAGTAAATGTCTGAGGCCAGAAGTGAACTCACAAAGATAAGTCTTCCTGAAGCCAAGTCTGGCACTCTATCCACTGGGGCAACTAGCTTCCAATAGAAAATGGCATTATCCTGTTATTAAACTTAGTTTTCATTCCCTTTCCATTAATTTTGCTTCCTATTTTGAGACAAAAAAGTTTCTGTAGGAGGGAGAATAACTTCCATTTTGTCCTTTCTTTTTTTTCCCCTTAACTTTGCAGGCCACTACATGGTGGTACATGGTGACAATGTTCACTAACCCATAGCAGAAACTTACAGTATGTAGAAAAATGACTAATTTAAAAGTAGTGCAGAAGAAGATGGCAGAGCAGGTCAGAAAATTACAAACTGCCCAGGTTTGCCTCACAAACAAGACAAAAGAGTGCCTCAGCACTAACATAGAGCATTAAAAATAAATCAGAGTTGGGGAAGAACAGTATACTCCTAGAACAATAAAGAAGATCTAGAGAAAAGTCCCAGGACTGAGATTTGATCCCTGTGAAGAGTAAATACCTACAGGCAAGTTCCAATGAAATAATAAGAGGCAGAGCCCTGAGGGTAGCTGGGTTGGGAGGTAGTCATTCCCCCAGTAACAAGAGCTTTCACTTCTTGGACAGTGTGGGGAGCTGGGCATCTGAGTTGGGGAAGATTGAAGGAATCTCTTCTGATAAGGAACACCAGGTTCAGATGTGCTGACAAGATGTGGCCCTAAGCAAAAAGGAATTAGCACATACCAGGTTAGTGCAGAAGCAGTAGGGTGGGAATGTCGCTCGATGTGGGTATTTACAGGAGGGCAGAATCTTTGGTTGTAGTTCTAAGATAGAAGGAAGAGCTGAAGGAGGATTTGAGGCCAGAGGCACCATCCCCCATACTTCAGTACTAGAGGTGATTACAAAAAATTAGCTGTTGCTAAAAAAAAAAATGGGCAGGGAAAGGAGAAAGAATCCAACCATAGAAAGTTACTATCGGAAGAGAGAAGATGGGTTCATCTTTAGAAAAGGATATTGAAGCTAAAGGAGAGGCTCTAATACTTGTCTGAAAGTTCAGAGAATGCTGCGAAATTTTTAAAGATATAATTTTGAAAACACTTGTGGTGAGTCCAACTCCTTCCACTCTGTAGTATGCAAGGTTCTTGCAGGGGACTTTATTTTGTCTTTCAAGAATAGAAGAAAATATCTTTCTTTTTCCTCTGCTTAGATTGGCCCCTCTTGCTGAAGAGATGAGTTGATGATATACACTAACAAATATAATGTCATCATAGGAACTGCAGAGTCTGAACTTATGAGACTCAACTTGTTTTATCAGCCTGGTGATTTGGTAATCAACTCTTCTCATGCCCTATCACTCTCAACTTTCCCTATACTCCCAGGCTTTTAGATATGATTATCTTCTTCCCACTGTTGCCAAAATTACACCTCTTGCTTTTCTACTCTAAGCCTCTATATTTTTGTTTACAGTACAACTATGGGCAAACAAACATGTTCTCTTTCTCTCTCTCTCTCTCTGTCTCTGTCTCTCTCTCTCTGTCTCTGTCTCTCTCTCTGTCTCTGTCTCTGTCTCTCTCTCTGTCTCTCTCTGTCTCTCTCTCTCTCTCTGTCTCTCTGTCTCTCTCTCTCTCTCACACACACACACACACACACACACACACACACACACACACTCTTGATGACCCAGGAGAAGTCATGGAACCACTCTCAGTCCCAGCTAACTTTAAGAGGGTGATATTACCAGTAAAATTTTTCTTACTGGTTTGTTGTTTTAAAAAACTATATGTATATGTGTTATGTAAACCTGAAATAGATATGCAAATAATAATTTAATGGTTGGAATACCTTTCCTCCACCAAATTCATTGTTCTGTCCTTTTCCTCTTTCTTCAAACTCACAGTTCAGTCCTTTTCTCCACTCTCAGAAGAAGAGATGGATTTCCTTCTTGCCAGAAATGATCCTCTTCTATATTTTTGATTCCACTTTATTCTTATATCTCATAGGGCCTTAATTTATCATTCTCTCTTTCTCTTGCCCTGTTCTATTGACCCTTTTCAATAAATCTATTAAATATTTTCAAATATACATTTTTTCATATTTTTTAAAAAATTGTTTATTTTTAGTTTTCAACATTCATTTCCACAAGATTTTGAGTTACATCTTTCCCCTATCCCCATCCCCAAATAGCTATTCTACTGAATACTCCTTCCCCCACTCTACTCTCTTTTATATCCTCCCCCACTACCCCCTCTGACTTTCTAGTACAGCAAGATCGATTCTATATCATGTGCCTGTATATCTTATTTCTCAGTTGCATGTAGTTATTTTTAACATGTGTTTTTAAAACTTTGATTTCCAGATTCTTTACCTTCCTCCCTTGTCACCTATCCCTACTGGGAAGATAAGTGATTCAATATAGGTTGTACATGTGTAGTTATGCAAAATGTTTCCATAGTAGATATATTGTGAAAGACTAACTATATTTCCCTCCATCCTATCCCAACCCTCACTTATTCTATTGTCTTCTTTGACCCTGTCCCTTTTCAAAAGTGTTTGCATCTAACTACCCTCTCCCCCAATCTTCCCTCCCTTCTATCATCCCCTCTCCTATCCCCTTCCCCCCTATTTTCCTGTAGGGTAAGACACCCAATTGAATGTGTATATTATTCCCTCCTTAAGCCAAATTCAATGAGAGTAAGGTTGTCCCATTCCCTTTCACCTTCCTGCTCTTCCCCTCCATTGTAATAGTTTTCTCTTACCTCTTTTATATGAGATAATTTGCCCTAATCTATCTCTCCCCTTCTCCTTCTCCCAATATATTCCTCTCTCACCTTTTATTTTTTTTAGTAATCACCCCTTCATATTCAACTCATCCTATGCCCTCTGTCTATGTATATATGTACATACATATGCACATCCTCACATATGTATTTATACACACCTATGCCCTCCTATACACACATATATGCATGTATGCATATATGTATATATATATACATGTATTCCCTTAAATTGTCCTCATACTGACAAAAGTCTTATGAGTTATAATTATCTTTTTTCCATGTTGTAGCAGCAAGCACCCCAGCATACGCAGAGTAGCTGCCAACACATGTTCTTAGATCTGTTTTTCTAAAGGAAAGCAACTCAAAATGGGTTATCAATCTTGCTTTAATCAATCAAACATATCATTTGCCTAGTTCAGGGGAAAATGTCAGCACCCCGAATTTCAGAGTACATAGACAGAAGTTACAAGCAGAAATTACAAGAAGACAGAAAAACATTTCAGCAGACAGACCTCCAAATG
Source organism: Petaurus breviceps papuanus (assembly GCF_028583685.1). Taxonomy (NCBI): domain Eukaryota; kingdom Metazoa; phylum Chordata; class Mammalia; order Diprotodontia; family Petauridae; genus Petaurus; species Petaurus breviceps. The sequence goes on along the minus strand of NW_027185863.1, from coordinate 22,769,539 downwards.
TCTGGCCATTACATCCATACCTAGTCAATTCCCCGAGAGGGAAGCATCAACATCTGGGTTTTCAAAGCTGGGGGCCTGCCCAGAATCTTGTCTGGTCAAATCTCACAACACTTCTCAAGGTGAGCCCCAAAACAGAGCCTCACATCAGGTTTTATATAGCCTTCTCCTGGCTCAGAGAATATAACAACCCTCTTGACCCACTGCCCAATCAAAAAGCATTCCTCAAAACCAAGCCTCCCACCAAAGGCTCCAGGTGAACTTAAGCCTATTGAAGGGCATAGGGGCAGGCAAGATATTAAATTCCCATTCCCACAACACATGTAGGAATGTAAATAATTCAACTTTAATAAGTTCTTTTTTATTTCTTTTTCCTGTTTACCTTTCCATGCTTCTCCAGCTTCTTGTATTTGAAAGTCAAATTTTCTGTTCAGCTCTGGTTCTTTTAATCAAGAATGCTTGAAAATACTCTATTTCATTGAATGACCATATTTTACCCTGAAGAATTATACTCACTTTTGCTGGGTAGGTGATTCTTGGTTTTAATCCTAGTTCCATTGATCTCCAGAATATCATATTCCAAGCCCTTCAGTCCCTTAGTGTAGAAACTGATAGGTCTTGTGTTATCCTGATTGTGTTTCCACAATACTCAAATTGTTACTTCCTGGGTGCTTGCAGTATTTTCTCCTTGAACTGGGAAATCTGAAATTCGGCCATAATATTCCTAGGAGTTTTCTTTTTAGCATCTTTTTCAAGAGGTGATCAGTGAATTCTTTCAATTCCTATTTTGCCCTCTTGTTCTAGAATATCAGGGCAATTTTGCATGATAATTTCTTGAAAGATGGTGTCTAGGCTCTTTCTTTGACCATGGCTTTCAAGTTGTCCAATAATTTTTAGCTTATCTCTCCTGGATCTATTTTCCAGGTCAGTGGTTTTTCCAATTAGAAATTTCACATTGTCTTGTATTCTTTAATTTTTTGGATCTGTTTTATAGTATTTTGATTTCTCATAAAATCATTAGCTTCCATTTGATCCAATCTAATTTGGAAGGAAGTATTCTCTTCAGTGAGTTTTTGACATTTCTTTTCGATCTGGGCAATTTAGCTTTTTAAGCCATTCTTCTCCTCATTGGGTTTTTGGGCCTCTTTTGCCATTTGAGTTAGTCTTTTTTCTCAAGGTGTTATTTTCTTCAGTCAGGCTGTTGACTTGCTTTTCTTAATTTTCTTGCATCATTCTCATTTTCTCCCCAATTCCCCCCTCCCCACACTTCTCTTACTTGGTTTTCAAAATCCTTCTTGAGCTCCTCCATGTACTGTAATTAGTTCATATTTTTCTTGGGAGCTTTTGATGCAGGATTTTTGACCTTGTTATCTTCCTCCTATTCCATGCTTTGATCCTTTTTGTTCCCAAAAAAGCAGTCTATGGTAGGACTGTGTTTCCTAAGCTTACTCATGTTGCCAGTCAATTACTTGACTTTTGAACTCTTTGCCATGGTAGAACTCTGCTTTCAGAATGGAGAGAACTTAGTTCCAAATCACTGAGGTTTTCACAGCTGCCAGAGCAATTAGGCGGCTGCTCTCCCTGCAGCCCCCATAGGCTCTGGCACCTGGCACACACCCCAGGACTTCCACCCAAGCCCGTGATCCAGATCCAAGCAGGTTAATGCACCAGCTCTTGCCTTCTGAATGTTCACTTAGTCCCCCTTCAACCTGCAGGCCAGGAGCTCCTGAGGCAGCCATGTGGTGCAGCTGCTGCAGCTCCAGCCTATTCTCACCCTGGGGGTAGGGGCCAGAGCTCATTCTTCTGTCCACCCCTGTTCCAACAGCTCCCCACTGACCTTTTACTTTATCTTTGGCATTTATGGGTTGTGGAAACCACCATAGCAGCTGCTGCTTCTCTCTTCTGAAGTCTGCTCCAGTCACTGTTGCCTGGGGCTGCCCTTGGGCTAAAACAGTGGCTCATGCCGGGCTGGGCTCAGCCCCAATCTTGGTGTGATAGCCCCTTCCTGCTGGCCTGCTGGGCTGCCATCAGTGGGAGATTTGTTTCTCTCTGTGTCCCTTTGTGGGTTCTGTAGCTCTAAAATTAATTTTAGAGTCATTTATTACATGTTTTGGAGGAGGTGGAAGCCAAAGCTGAAGGGAAGTCCTGTTTCTACTCTGCCATCTTGGCTCTGCCCCCCTAAATCAGATCTACTTTTTTAAGGAAAAAAAATTCAACCTTAATATTTCCTCCAGCTTTAATTAATTTTCCCCTCCTTTTTGTCAAGAAATTTCGAGAAACAGTAGACTAAACTCACTGCCTCCATGTCCTTCAAATCTATTCTTAACTCATGTCCTGACATTTGATTTTTGTCACTATAACTTTGCTGTGATTATTTTAATAATAACTCTTCACTTATAAAATCCAATGTTCTTTCCTTAGTACTTCTTGATCTTTCTGCAACATATGACACCAGACACTCCTTCCTTATTTACATTATCCCTCCTTTTGGATTTATGACACAAAACTCTCCCAATTATATATCTAACTCTGACCATTTTCCCTTCTTTTTTTGTCATATATAAGGAATTTATTATACGTTTGCAAGCACTATGAACACAACTAGAAGCAAAGCTGCCTTTACCTCTCAAAGCATTCACAAAATATTTTTTTTAAAAAAGACAAAATAGGGAGATGAAAAACATGGATGGGGTTGAGAAAGGTAGGCATAAGAAAATTGGTAAGAAGGAAGAAAAATTCCACAATCACTTTTTCATTCCCAGTTTCTAAATTTAAGCATTTCTAAAAGTTCTTTTCTTGAACTTTGTTCCTCTGAGCTACCAGAGTAGTAGCTATTGTATTAAGAATGCTAGTATCTATCACCAATTATTAACCATGTGACAATGCAAAAGTCATGAAACTTCTCTGAGCCTCATTTTACTTAAATGTAAAGTTGTGTGTGTGTGTGTGTGTGTGTGTGTGTGTGAGAGAGAGAGAGAGAGAGAGAGAGAGAGAGAGAGAGAGAGAGAGAGGATTACTTCAAAGTTTTCCTGTGAGGAAAACACTGAGTATAAGAAATTAAAAAAAATGATTAGTGAAATATGATGCATTAAAAGTTGGAATGAATTCATTATATATGAAGTATGTGATTAAACAGAGTAAACACCATTCTTCTTTTTCTATCTATCTATCTATCTATCTATCTATCTATCTATCTATCTATCTATCTATCTATCTATCATCTTTCTATCTACCTAGCTATCTATCTATCTACCTATCTATCTCTGTGTATCCAAAACATACATACATTTTAGAGCATTTTAGACAGGATTGCCTGGTAACATATAAATATGCTACAAGAAATTCTATAAGTAAGTAAAATTTGACAGGATATTTCAACAGAAAACATATAAACAACTGTATTTGTTCACCTAGAAGTTCTATTTTTCAATTTTTTTTGAAGACAAATTCATCCTAATTTGGATTAACATATGTAATAGACATCACATTTTTATACAAACTTTATCTTCTAAATTTCTAGAAAATTACATAATGAACAGGATTGGGACCTAGAAACAGCAAGGTCAAGATGAGGGTGACAGACCCAAGGAAAATAAAAACATTTTGCAGGGGAAACTGCCCTTTATAGGACAACATTGAAAAGGAAACTATAATGACTGTTGTTGGAATAGATCCCACCCCTGGAAAGAAATGACAGTGACAATGAAAGTCAGGTCAGAGGAAATTCAGGAGAAAGAAGATGCCAAAACATTACCCTGTGCCTTTTCACTCCTTGATTTTCAATTAATTACTGAAAACTATCCTTCTGTCACAATTGGAGGGAGGTAGATATGAGCAGATGGGGATGCAGGTGGGTCAGTTGTATTAGTATGCACAGAATTATGAAATGTTAGAGCTTGGAGGAATTTAAGAATGCATTCAAATTCATATATGCCACTAATTTTATAGATGAGAAGGGCCTTATGAATTTCCAGATAAGATTCAGTTTTCCTGAATTTGATGCTTGCACTTGTTCTACTACACCATCACTTATCATGTATTAACAACAACAAATAAATAAATAGTGATATAGATATTTTTGGTAGTGATAACAAGAAGTTCCTTTCCATGATCGATTAACTGGTCAATAAATATTTATTAAGCACTAATTATATGCCAGGTACTGGGCTTGCTAAGTTCTGGAGAGACAAAAAAGAGATAAAAGAATGTTCTTACCCTCAAGGTGCTTGCAATCTAATGAAGAGACAGCATGAAAACAAATATATACAAAACAAGCTGTACAGAGAATAGTAAAAAATTAGTAGAGAGAAGGCACTGGAATTGAAAGGGGTTGGGGAAGACTTCCTGTAGATGGTGGGATTTTAGTTGGGACATAAAAAAGGCAGCCAGGAAGGTGAGTAATCTGACCAGAGGAGGGAAAACATTCCAGGCATGGGTGACAGGCCAGAGAAAATGCTAGGAGTCACAAGGTGGAGTGTGTTATTTTTGGAATAGCCAGAAGACCAATGCTCTTGGATCCGATGAGTATGTGATAGGGGATAATGTGTAACAAGACTGGAAAGACTGGAGGGAGTTAGGTTATGAATGCCTAACAGAGTATGTTACACTTGTTTCTAGAGGCAATAGGAAGCCACTGGAGATTATTATGACTTAGATAATAATTTTATACATAAACCTATTGAATATTTATAATTTTGCACATAAATAAAACATGCATTACATATGTATGCACATTTACATGCTTACTTTATATTATACTATACTCTATTATGTTATACATTATACCTATAGAGATAGTTAGTGACCCAGAGAATGGAGTACCGGGCCTGGAATCAGGAAACATGAGTTCAAATCTGGCTTCAGATACTTACTAGCTGAGGGACTCTGAAAAAGTGCTTTAACCTCTGGTTGTCTCAGTTTCGGCAACTATAAAATTTGTATTATAATAACACATGCCAGTGGGATTTTTCTGAGGCTCAAAAGAAATAGTATTTATGAAAGTGCTTAGCACAGTGCCTAGGACATAGTAGGCAATATATAAATGCTAATTCCTTTCTCTCTTCCTATAAGGTGACTCCAAAATCTTAGAGCAGTTTTAAATGTAAATATCTGAATATTGCTTTAAGGTTTTGCAGGCTCCCTATCATATATATATATATATATACATACATATACATATATATAAAACATACATATTAATTGGCGTATGTACACACACATATATAGATGCATACTTGCATGCACAAAGCATATATGCATGTATACATAGAAATGCTTGAAAATATCATTTTGTATTGAAATGAATTAAATCAAAATATATCCAAAGTTAATTGCCTATTTTAAAGACTCCTGACTCTACATCATAAATATTTTATTCATGAAGAGATTTATCATGCACTGGACAGGGAAATTATAGAAAATTTCGCAAAAATGAAATTAACTCTAACTTATCACATAAATTATTATTGGTTACTTATCTCAGAGTCACTTCTGAATTAACTGTTCTTGTATAGTTAGCCAATTGACTAGGGAAACAAGGTCAAAATCAACAACAAATTAGAAAAAAAGTATAGCAAGGTAAAGAAAACACTGTGTATGCCATTACAACAGCTCTAATATTGCCCAAACAAATGAACTGTTGACATATGAGAGAAATTTGATAAATATATGTAATGTAATGCCAAGGAAAGGCAACTTCCCAAGGTTCAAAATACCAGCATAGGTGCTCTCCATTTTATTCAGTGACAAATTAAGAACAGAGAAGGTCAAAACATGACATCATTCAAAATACAGCATTTACTAAGTGTGATTAAATAATCTCCAAGTACTACCCCACCCCAGGACCTTCCATTCATTCAATCAATTACAGAGTCCCTGTTCTAAATACTACTCCACCCCTAGGCTATACCTTCATTTAGTCCACCACAAAGCCCCTCTTCTCAAATGGAGATTAGTTTCCAATCTAAGTAAAGTACATTCATTTGTTCAACCATAGAACACAAAAAGGTCAAAAGTTCCCCACCCCTGGATCACAATTGAATCTACCCCAGAATTACAAGTTTAAGCACAGCACTTAATACCCAAATGTAGGTCTTTTCTTCATCTTGACATGAGGCAAGTTCTCAGCAATCTTAGTTCCTGGGGAGACAAGGCTTAGCAAGGCCACAAGATACATTGCCAGTCTCTTCATTAATTCATCCTCTGTCTGCAGAACAGTACTAGAACCCCTGCAAACATTAGCAAAACCCTCTCCCAGGATTTCTGTAAACATACAACAAGAAAATCCTTCTTCAGGGCTTCTGAACCAACAGAAAGGTTCCCAGACCCCTGCAACAACAACACTGTCCTTCACCAGTGGACAGTATTCACTCTCTGTCTGCAGGACAGTCTCAGGAGCTCTTAGCCAACAGCCAGGTTCCAGGACTTCTTCAACAGGACTGTCTTTCACCAGTGGACAAATCTGGCAAAACAACATCAAAACAGATAGACAAAGTACCAGCAAAACAGCCATGTCTCCTCAGTCCTTGGCAGCTCCGGGACTAGGTCTCAAAAGTCCAGGGCGATTCAAAGCGGCCCTCAGCAATCCTCTCAGTCTCTCTCTGCCTCCACAAGGGTGCTGCTTTCAAAAAGTTCCTCTGCCTCTCTCTTGTCTCTCCAAATCTACGTCACCAGCTCCTTCCAGTTCAGTACTTTCTTTTCACATCAACAAGTCCATCCCACAGGTGGGATTAACAAGCTCTGGGTTTTAACACTATCAATTTGAAAACCAAGCCAATACAGGGGAATCTTTATATTCTATTACTATCACAATATATTGTCCTAATTATCTCCAAATTATATAGAATTTACACAGGATTCATGAAAGGCTAAAAACTTCCTTAGCTAACAAACACATAGCAAAAAGAGAGACATTATCAGCCAAGGATAACACTGGTTTAGAGTAAAACCTCATTTTCAAAACATCTTTGAGGAGGATGTCATGATGATTGTGTCACATTATCAAAGTGCAAGAATAAAATATTGCTATGAAAAGAAACTATGAAGAAAACGTTGTGTGAGACCCAACTAAATTAATGAAATGAAATTGAAGGAGGGCAATGAACGTGTAGAAAAAACAATTGATTTGCAATCTTTCAAAAGTGATATAGTTTCATCATCAATATCAGGGGAAGTTCCTCACAAATAATACTTTAATAATACCTGGTACCTATATATAGATGTAAAATAAGCAATGAAGAAAATTAAACTATAGTGAATAATTTGACTAAAACAAATAGAGATCAAAGAACAGCATAATTGAAAAACAAATATGTTAAAATATTGGGATCATATTTTCAAGATGCCTTAAAAATAGCATATACAGTGATAAGAAAAAATTATACATGGTATCATCACCCAGATATATGAATGAGAGTATCAACAGCTACAATCCCAGATCACTATATGTCATTTTTATACAATCTTTATAGGAATGGTTTATACCATTGTTAATATAATATTTAATTTAAAATCTATTGCAGACTCTTTTCATAGGCATTTAATTTTCATAGAAGTGAAGAGAACATGATGTTCCACTTATGTGATGATTGCTTGTTGAGTGTTTTTAAAAGCAAGTGCTTCAGCAAAAGAAAAGAGAGACAGATATTTTTATGTGTATGCTAAAATTGCTTAATATTCCCTAAAAATTGATTTATCACCATCAAATAAAACATCAAATTAAGAAATATATACTAGTCAAAGTTTTCACCATTTTCCTGGAAGATGTTCTTGAAGAATTCTAGTAGAAGACGTATTTCTCTAAGGATGATAAGCCCCCTAGGCCAGCTTCTCTGATTTGTAGATGACATAGTGCTGATTGTATCAAATTTAATACTTTATTGAGTCTGCACAGTGTCACTCACGCTCACTTAAATGGTATAAATAACTTAATTCATACCATAAGCAATAGATGGTTGAGAAATTCCTTTTGCACATATTGCTGTAGTTCATTGAATTTCTCATCATCATCATTACCATGTTATTATTTAATCTATCAATTACTTGTATAAAGGCATTGAGGCATCTTTATCAAATCTGCAGATGACAAATACTCGGAGGTATAGCTAATACACTAAACAATGAATAAACATTTATTAACCACCTACTATTTGCTAGGCACTATGCAAAGCAAGTGATACAAAAAGAAGCAAAATAGTCTCTCCTTTAAAGGAGCTCACAATCTAATGAGAGAGACAAAATGCAAATAAACATATACAAAGTTAGCTACAGGATAAATAGGAAACAATAACATAAGGAAGGCCCTGGAGTTAAGGCAGCTTGGGGAATGCTTTTTATAAAAGGTGGAATTTTAGTACGGACTTATAGGAAGCAAAGGGAGCTGGAGTGGAAAAGACAGAGGATTCCAGGCATGTGGGACAGCTAGAAAAAATATCAGGCACCAAGAGATGGAATGCCATATTCTTGAAACAGGCAGGAAGCTAGGGTCATTGAATCAAAGAGTATATAATGAGGAGAATAAGGTTTAGGAAGATTGGAAAAATACAAGGTGGCTATGTTATGAAAGACTTTAATTACTAAACAGAATATTTTGTGTTTAATAATATTGGTAAAAGGAAGTCATTGAAATTTATTGAATAGGGAGGTGACATGGTCAGATCTGTGCTTTAGGAAAATCACTTTAGTGGCTAAATGGAGGATGGATTATAGTGGGCAGAACCTGGAGGTATACAGACACACTAACAGTCTATTGTAGCAATCCAATAATGATGTGATGAGGGACTTCTCTAGAATGATGGTAGCATCAGAGGAGTGAAGGGGGCATATATGAGAGATGCTGCAAAGGTGAAATTGACAGGTCTCAACAACAGATTCAATAAAGGGGGAGTGAAAGATAGATAGGAATCCCAGGCAACTCTTAGGTTGCAAGCCTGATTGGCTGGTGTGTGTGGGGGGGAGGTTTAGCAGAAAATATGAGTACTGTTTTGGACTTATTGACTTTAATCTTTCTACTCAACATCTAGTTCAAGATCTCAGAACAGCAGCTGGAGATGCAAGTGTTGAGGTCAGTACAGAGATTGGGGCAGGATAGATAGATTTAAGAATCATTAGTAAAGATATGGTAATTAAATACACAAGAGCTAATGCATTCAACAAGTAAAGTAGTAGAGAGGGAGAAGAGGGTCTAGGATGGAAACCTCCCTAAAGCATCCCTACAGTTAGAAGATATTATTTGAAAGAGGATCTAGCAAAGGACACAGAGACAGTGTGATCAGGCAGGTAAGAGGAGAGAGTGGTGTCCCAAAACCTAGAGATAAGTTTCAAATAGAAGAGAATGATCAACAGTGTCAAACAGAGGGGTCAAGAAGATTGAAGACTGAAAAAATGCTATTGACCTTGGTGACAGAGAGATCATTAGTACTTTGGAGAGAGCAGATTCCATGGAATGATAAGATCAGAAGCCATATTAAGATTGGGAACAGAGCAAGAGGATAAATATTGGAGGCACTCTGTAGATGGAATTTTTGAGGAGTTAAGCTACAAAAGACAGAAAAGATACAAGAATGTAGTTAATAGCAATGAGGATTAAGAGAGTCTTTTTCAGGATAGGTGAGAAATTGATATGTTTGGAGACAGTCAGAAATGAACCTGAAGACAGGGAGGGATTGAAATTATGTAATAGAGTAAGAATGACAGTGAAGAAAAATCTGTTGAAGATAAATGATAGAAGGGGATATTGTGGACAGGTAGAGGGCCTTGGTAAGGAACAAGGTCACTTCATTATGTGTGAAAGGTGTGAAGGAAGAGAAAGGAGTTGAAGACATCTGAATGATATCAGATGAGAAAAGAGGGAGAAGAAGGGCATAGCAAAAGGCAACATTTTTTTAAGTAAGATTCTCAGTTGAGATAGCATGGGGATGGGGAGCCATGGGAGGTTTAAGGAGGAATAAAAATTTTGGAAGATTGTAATGGCAAGCAAAGAAGTAGTTAACACCTTGTTTCAACTGTTTAATTATTTAGCACCTTGTTTCAGTTCATGATTATATCCATTCTTTTGTTAAGAAACAGAACTTGTGAATTCCTGTTGCTGATGCAACATGAAGGGGAGGAGCTAATGATTATATATAAGGAGAAGCCCAGGCTGGAAAGGGCAGAACTGAGAAGAGAGCAGAACTGGGAGGAAGCATGGTTGTGGTGTCGGTATTTTGTCCGTCTGTTTTGATGTTACTTTGTCAGATTCCTCTGCTGATAGAGGACCTTGCTGTAGTTACAGAAGCCCTGAGACCTTAATGCTGGTTCAGAAGCCCTGAAAGAGGATTTACTTGTTGTCTGTTTACAGAAATCCTGAAGAAGTCTTACTGATGTTTTCAGAGGTCCTGGAACTATACTGATGTTTTGTGTTGATTTTTCAGACCTTGTTTTTGTGTTTCTGTTGATTTCTTTATTTTTTTACTTTTTTAAGCAATTGGGGTTAAGTAACTTGCTCAAGGTTATATGGCCAGTTATTTTTTTTGTGTGGGAGCCAAGTATCTGAGGCTGGAACCGACCCTGGGTCTCCCAACGCCGGGGCTGATGCTCTTACTCACTGTGCCACCTGACCGCCCCCAAGGGTTTGTGTTGATTTCACAGGCAGAAAGTGAATTGGTATTGGTGCCAGTGATGTGAATGAATGTAACTGTGGCTTTGTTAATCTTTGTCTTCCGAGGAATTGAAACTGTAAATGGACTTGAGGTGGACTGGACACTGTGAACTTCATTATGGAATGGGAACTGGACGAGGAACTGAACAAGAAACTGGAGAAGGAGCTGAGAACTGCCTGCCTTTGAATCCAGAAGACAGTTAGATAGATTTGAGCAGGAGCTGGGACCATGGAAGAGGAACCATGGAAGCTGAGAGCCAGCCTCGAGTCAAGATGAAAAAAACCTCTCCTTGGGTATCTAATACAAATTGAGAAGATGACTGTGGCCTAGGGGTAGGAGGACTTTGTACTCTGTATCCTATATTTATTCAGGATTATTGAATTAAGTAGGATTGAAAACTAATCTCCAATTAAGAAGAAAGAAGACTTTTTGACTGAAAGATTAAGACAATTTGACCTAGGGGTGGAGAAATTTGACCTTTGTACTTTGTGTCCCTTAAGGAAGCTTCCTCCTTAAGAACGATTGAGTTAAGTTTTTACTGAATGATATCTTTTGTTTAAAACTAGGTGACCACTTTGGTGAAAACTATGTGGCCACTTTGGTGATAACTTGTTATGTCATAACATAGTGAATAATATACTTTGATTTCTGTGATTGTTTTGCTTTAATTTACTGCTGAATAAATAGAGAGTTCACTATACTATGTAATTAGAACTTTGAAGCTGTTCACAGGAGCAGTCCTCTGGAAAGCTGCTTGTGCTTGGCTTTACAAAAACTTGCTTTACAAAGTGGGATAGTGAGTTGATAAGGGACATATATTGTATGTGTTTGCATATATCTATATCTATGGAGAAACATATCTAAACTTTATTATAGCCTTCTGCGGGGGAGGGAGGTGGAGAATGGAAGAGAGGGAGAAAAGAAAAAAGTAAAAAAAGTACAAAATAGAGAACAAAAGAAAGCTCACAAGGAAGCAAAGCTGTGCAATTCTCAACATGTTCAGTATCATTTATCATGAAAAAGCTTTCCTGAAATGAAAATTTATTGTTATATATTTTGAATATTCTCTTATGTTCTGCTATGCAGATGACATGCTTTTTTTCTTTCTAACTTTGTATTTAAGTTCCAATATTTATGTTTATGATATGTTTTTGTTTATTTTATCTATTATGTATTCGTATTCTGGCATCTGAGTCTAAAGTAAAATTTTGAAAAAGGAAAAAAAAGGAGAGTGACAAATGGTGAGAGTGATCAAAGGTTGAAATTTGACTGAGTGTATTTGGCAATATGATAAGATGGCTAGGGATTCAAGGAGGAGGATAGTATAGAGATGAATTGGTTCAGGAAAGGATGAAGATTTGGAAAAGTAATAGTGGCAAGTCAAGAGGAGATGGCCCAATAGATTATTGAGGGTTAAAGGGATTTCGGTCATGGTGAAGATGAAAAGGAGAATTGTATAAGAGATGACAGAGGAAGAAGCAAAAATAAATCAATAAATTATGGTTGGATAAGATAATTTCACAATTTCCAAATATAAGAGGTGGTATATCTGTCGGAGATGACAATAAAATGATATGACCATTTTTTTGTGTAGTGGAGATTGGATAGAAGGAGTAGATTATGAGAGAAGAGTAGATTGAAAACTGAGGGAAAATCTATATGTATGTTGAAGTCACTTTGTTTGAGGGTAGGAGTTGTGGAGGAGAGAATAATGGTAAGCCTGGTGTCAAACTCATGGTTGAAGGAAGTGAAGTGAACTGGAATTCTATAAACAATAGGTACAAGGATTCAGATTAAATGGTAAATCTAAATAGTATGAAACTCAAAGGATGAGAGGACACACACATACACACAAGTGGGTATGTGTACACATGCTTAAATGCATATACATATATGCATATAAATACACGTGTATATATAAATACATCTGCATGTATGTACACATACATATGTATATGTGTATATATGTATGAGCATACACATATGCAAACACATACCCACATGTGTGTATGCAAATATATGTGTCCATTGTGTGTATGTACATAAATATACGAATATATTATAAATATAAATGAATCATAAATATATTAATGTTGTTAACACAATTAATATAATAAATACATTTATATATATATATAAATTATAGTATGAATATATATATATACACACATACATATGTATATATTTGGATAATTTGGATATAGCACTGGTTCTGGAGTCAGAAAGACCTCAGTTTGAATCCATGTCAAATACTTACTAGCTGTCTAACTTCGGGTAAATCACAACCTCTATTTGTCAGTTTCCTCAGCTGTGTATTGGGGATGATAACAACACCTACCTCCCAGGGTTGTTGTGAGGGGCAAATGAGCTGGCATTTGTAAAGCACTTAGCACAGTGCCTGGTGTATAATAGGCATTATATTAATAGTCATATAAATAATAATAACTAACACATAAATACTAGCTCTCATTAATATATATATTTAAAGTGAATAAAATAAGATAAAAGGACAAAAGAACATAATTAAGGAGTTTCTCAGTGGACTTCAAGTTCAATATATGTTCATAGTGAGCTGAAGACTAAAAACCTAATAATATTTTGGGCTACATTATGACAAAATAACTTTTTGTAATAAAGATGTAACCACCCCAAAGCACACTTGAACTATTTGGACTAATTCCCTTTAGTTCAGGGTAAATATTAGGAAAGATAACTTCCTTAATGTAGTAATAAGAATACTGGAAGGTCTTGAGTCCATGCCATTTGAGGATCATTCAAAATAATAGAATGTTAATCCTTGAAGAGAGAAACCTGAGCATGATTATAGGGAAGGGGGTGAGGGAAGAAAAGGAAGGGAGTGAAGAACTTCTTTCTTCAATTATTTGAAGGTATTTCTCATGGAAAAAGAATGGGATTTGTTATTTTGGGATCCCAGAAGACAGAGCCAGGAGAAATGCATGGGAGTTAAAAGGAGACAATGTAGCATGTGGTGAAGAAAAGTTTACTGACAGTTAGAGGTAACCAAAAGTATAGTAGCACTGCCACAGGAAACACCGGGATGCCTTTCTTTCGATGTCTTTAAGCAAAGCTACGTGACCTTGGTTATTTGGTGTTATTTTGAGGTATAGGTTAGAATAGTGAGGTACTGAGGTTTCCTTCAACTCAGGTCAAAAGCTCTGTAAATTTTGTGAATTAGTCCAGCAGTACATATGTAAAAAGATGATTATGAGTAGAGTGAAGAATAGAATAGGAGGCTAAGAGCAAGTTGTTATGTGTTTGCGAAATTACTCTGGTTTTCCAAACATCACTCTGCTATAGAAGCTCAACATTTAAAAACCAGTGATCCTATATGACTGGGTGTCATGGAATATCATTGCCTCCAAAGAATCAAAATGGAAATGAACCATAGAGCCACAGAGAGTCATAGGATAACTGTAAGTAGACTGTGACATATTATAAATGAAAATTAGCATGCAAGAAATATACACAACTGAATCCAAAAATATATAATCAAAAAAAGATGTAAACAGGTTATTATAATGAATCAAAGGTAGTTAAGATACCCTAGAATTATAGATGAAAAAATTGGAGGGCTATTAGAGACCATCTTGTCCAACCCTCTCATCTCAAACTGAGAACAGGGGTTATGACTTGTCCCAAATCATCAAACTGGTATCTAAACTGAGACTGGAATTCGGATATTTCTGAGCCCAAGTTCAGCATTCCATCTAGTATCCCACACTGCTTAGCATATGGTCAATTTGTATCTTACACCAGTACCTTGACATGGTAAAGAACAAGAGAAAGCTTTCAATCCTTCAGAGGATTGGATGTATTTCCTATGGATGATATGTGGGAATTTATGGACAAGAATAATACAAAATGAGAATTTATGCTGGGATTGGAACCCTTACCTTTATAGTAAGTACGCCCATTCATGAGATCACATAACCAATAAAGCATAGAGATTGACAACTCAATTGGTGACTGTATTTTCAACATCTCTTTCAAAAAATCTTGAATTGAAACAGATTTTTCTGGAAATATCCAGACACTCTGTTAAGTCTTCACCTTTCTTGCCCTTTCTCTAATGGTTTACATAGTTTATAGTTTGTAAATGAGAGGCCCTGAATTACAAATAATAGCAGAAAAAAATGCCTGCCCATGTTAGAGTTTCACAGGGTTTTCACAGTTACCTAAGGCTTTTCCTAAACTACTTAAGTGAGACAATGTGATCCATGCTTCATTAGTCAATCTTCTATGGTTGTGGACTGGTACAGAAAACAGAATAATAAATCCACAGGTCAAAAACCAGTTAATTATGCAAAGCAATGAGATGGGTATCTCCATTCAAGTTTAAATAAAACTTTATATTCTCAACCTGAGCCAGTCTTTATAAAATCACTCTACAGAGTACATATTTAAATTTTAATTTAAGAGGCATTGTTAGCAACAAAAACTCACTTGTCCTGGTTTGAAATTTGATGAGTGCCCTCTTCTTCTGTGGAAAATTCAAAAATCCCCCTTGATATGTTTTAAACATTTCATTTAGGAGATGAGAAGAAAAGACTGAAGTGACAGAACTTTAAAGAGATCTAAATATAGGTTGTGGATTTCATTGGCATCTCAAAAAACCATAATGAATGCAAACAGCAAGTCCGGTTATGTTTAAGATGGTTGGAAGGTGGCTGGCAGGCAGCATGTGGCCTTGCTTCATTGTACAATGGTGATATCATGGGGTAGTGGTGAATGGGAGGTAGTTATTTTGAATGACAAGCTGTGTCTGAATTGTTTATTCTTGTTGGATGTGTGAAATCCTTTTGTCTTAGAACATTTTGTATTCAAAAATCTACATTTCCCTTAAATCCTGAACCAAACTCTCTTTCCTGGGAGTTAGAAAAAGGAATTCTCAGGTGATCCTTCTCAGGTGCTGGCCTCCCATTCTGTCACTGAAATGAAGCCAGCTGTGGTTAGCACCCACTTGTAGGAAGAATAATTGGCTTCGTTACTCCCAATACACCTCTAATCACCAAACAAAACAGAATTCTGCTTGCCACTGCAGTGTTTTTACACATTTTTGAATTCATCTGACCCCGATGAAAGGAAAAGTTGCTAACAGATATGAGGGAATGGGTTTAGTATAAGAGAATGTCTGGGAGCCAGCTGGCCCAGTGTTTGTTCACTGCCACAGGGTCAGGGACCTTGTATGGTCTTAATAAATAGAATCAACTGACTTCATATGTATTTTGGCACTAATATGTGGCCTATGGCATCATTTCCTGAGGTTTAGTACAATATTAATAAAAAAAGGCTATTCCAGATTAGGTCCAAATCAATGCTGTGGTGCAGACTACTTTTACTTTTTTTCCCCCTCAAACAGTAATATGAAATTAAATGGAATTGGGTAACATCTGCTTATGACATTACTTTGAAATACCTCTACAGTCAATTTGTGTTGTGATTCATTTCATTAAAAAAAATCTCATTAGGTTCTGCTAAAAAAAATAAAGTAAAATAAAGACTTCTTCAGGGTAGGAAGCTGTATACAGTACATGCCTGCAGTAAATCCAGGTTTAGCCTTTGGCTTTGAAACACCCTGAATTCATTATGTTTGTTTGTGCAGCCACTCTTAATCTGTTGTGACAACAAATTAGACTCTGATTTAAATTAAACAAATTGCAAAATAATTAGAAGTCCCCTTCTCTTTTTCTCTCCTATCAACCTTTCTGCCTTTGTTAGACAAGGAGGGAATAGGATACTTTGGGAGATTTACTCTTTATTCTCATTTCAGTCTTCATTCTAGAACAATTTAGGAAAGTAGTTGGTAAGGTTAACTCCTTTTCTTCCATTTTCTTTCACAGTCCAATTATTTTAAAATCACATGAACATGTATCTACAAATACTGATAAAAAGCATGAATATGCATTTTGCATATATACATACAAGCATACACATATAATATGGATATACGTGTATCAATGTGTATAAAGCAATAATGGACATGTATATGTATGACAGTAAATATATGCATATATTCCAAAATATTAATATAAATAAATATATTTAGATAAACCTGTATATATATACATATATAAGTGTGTGTCTCTGTGTGTGCGTGCGATACAAAACAGTCGTAAGTCTTATGCAACAGTATCTTATTTTGGCATTGACAGTGACTGAAGGGAAGGAAAGAGTACAAGAGTACCCCAAATCATGCATTTGTCACTCATTTTTTTTCCTTTATGATTCTTGGTATTCTTAATGTGTAATCAGTGACCAAAAATCAATGATATGGCACACTGCTAGAAAAACTAAAGCATATCTTCATGGATACTGTCTATAAAATTAAATGAGAAAAAATAAAAGAGATGGAGCTAAATAAATGAAATGGAAACTCATAGTTTCTAAGAGAGAGGCAACCAAGCTAGTAAAAGGAGTAAAGTCTATTTTTTGTAAGAACTGACTTAGATAGCCTACACATATTTAGCTTTGAAAAGAGAAGATGCATGCCAAGACAATTGTCTCCAAACATGTTTTGTTGTTGTTCTGTTATTTTTTTTTGTTGCTGTTGTTTTTGTTTTTAGTACAATAACATAGAAGAGAGATTAGATTTTTGCTTATCCTGGAGGAAATAACTAGGAATAATGCCTGGAAGAGACAAATTTTTGGATAGATTTAGGAAGAGCTTCTTAAAAGTGGCATAATAGTAGAGTAGACTGTTGGAAAATAAGTTATTTCTCACTGTACACTTGAAGTTGAAACTAGATGGTCACTTTTTGGTCACATCTTAGAAGAGATGGTACTTCCTTGGGCAGGTTACTTATTTTCTCTAGGTCTCAGTTTCATCATGACTTCTAAAATGTTTTCCAATTCTATAACTACAGTCTTGCAAATTTTCCATTCCCATATAGTTTGTACTAGGTGTTCTGATTTTCCATTCAATTCTGTGAGTCTATGTGTCTACATATGTAAGTAGAATAATTAGAACCTTTGATTTCATCATCAACCTAAACTCAACATAATTTTATTGGACACTTGTTCTTATTTTGTAATGCTAAGTAAGTATAAGCAAAGAAACAATACTTATGACAATTTACATATAATTTTCCCCCCAGATTCTCTGAGAAATTTTAAAAGAAACTTCAAAATATGTGAACAATTATGAAGATACTCACTACTTCAATGTGAAAATGAATGTTGGTGGGTATTTTTTTAAGATCAATAAATGAAAGAAGCTTAAACTTTATAAAATAATTACCATAATGAAGAAGACAAAAGATCTCAGAAAACTTCCTAGTCCAGGGTACTCTCATTCCCAAGCAGAGGCATATAGTAGACAGGTGAAATGGTGAATTAGAATACAAACTAATTTACAACATAGTAGTACAAATATTAGATATCAGGTAGAAAGACGGATAGATAGATAGATAGATAGATAGATAGATAGATAGATAGATAGATAGATAGATAGATAACTACATGTTTTTCAAGGGAAGGGAAGGGAAAGTGAAAAGGGGAAAGGAAAGCAAAAGATAATTAGTCTTCAGAAGACTTGACCTCAAATGTAATTAAGCCAGATAATATAGAAAAAAAGACATTTATATATGAAGTTAGAATGAGGAGAATAAAGCAGCTGCAAAATTAAAGTTTTATTAGTGTTTTTATACTAATATATTTTCACTGAAGACAAGAATGAGAGTACTGTATTTGAACTCTATGTACTCACCAAATTAATATACTATGCAAGAAAGTGCCCAAGGGACTTGAATAAAAAGCTGGAAAGAGCTCTTGTCCCTAACTAAATACTTGTGCCTTCCTTTTCACATCATCTTTACGTTGCGTATATCCTAATGGAGGTCTACTTGAAAGACATGAGAAAACCAAACCAAACTAAACCAAAAACAAACAATTGTACAATCCAGTTTCAAGGAACTAAAAACTTAATTTTCTAGATATCTCAAAGCATGAAAGATCCCAGAATAAGGGGAAATATGATGGATGGCACATTTCTCTAGAAATGGTTATCAAGAAGACATTATAATCTACTCACCTATATTTGCTTTCTCAGTTCTATGAATTTTTAAAGAATACCTAAGTTAAGAACATTGTCATCTATCCTTAGATGAGAATAGACAGGATTGTATAGTTGATCTTCAATTGTAAGTCACACCTATTTCTGTCAAATAATTAACTTATTTTGATACCATTTTCATGCTATTAAACCTTCTAAGTCTCTTGCTTATTGTCTTTGACCCATGAGAACAAAATGTAATATTGCTATTTTCTCCTCAAATTATAGACACACATTAAAATTATAAAGATCCTAAGACATATGTGACTACAGAGGGAACTTTATTCAATGAAGCACTGAGTATTAATATAAAGTTATAAAAAAGAAATATATATATATATATATATATATATATATATATATATATATTAGCATAACTTACTAGCCATTGTTGTGTAAGTTGCTTCACCACACTCTAATGTGGCAATAGATATATTTAAAGTGGATATCCTCTCTAATTGTGAAGATCAATTCTTATACTACCTTACCTCTTATTTATCTCCTGCAACAGATTTAACATGCAAAGTCCAGCAAAGTGAGACATGTCAGAGTCATTTGATATTTTCTTTTTCATAAATTAATAAGTATTTATTTTTTCTCCCTCCTATTTGTCCCCCCTTGTGCTTACTGAATAAAAAAAAATAGTATATGTAACACATATCAAATCAACCATAACATATACCTTTTTTGGCTAATGCCCCCTAAATGACACTTCATCTTGCTTTATGAATCTATCATCTCTCTGACCACCAGGAGGTGTGTAGCCCACTTTATAATGGGTTCTTCTGCTATTTTGAGGATACAAGCAGAGCATACAGGATTTATGGATATACAAAGGATATGCACCCCTCACTCTTGCTATTTGATTCAACATTTCTCTGATGAAAGCCTTAAAACCCTTTTTGTGTAATTATTCATTTCTAAAGTCTTACAAATTGCTCAAGCTAGCCATGGGTCTCTTTGTTGCCCTTTGTTTACCTTCTAACTTTAATTCCTTAGAGATTCAAATATTTCATGATTTATAGCCAAAAATCAATAACAGAAGAATATTTGTATAAAAGTGATGACTGATGCATTGATTTTTCAGATGTTTTTATTGATTTTGAACTAATTTGAATTAACACACCCAGGTCTGAAACACTACAATGCCAATCAACAAAATGCAAAGCAATTCCAAAGTCATTAGCCTTAGCACAAGTATTAGAAAGGCAAAATTAATTTTTAAAAATCCTTACTTTATCCACATAAATGAAAATTACATATTACATTCTAATATTTTTCACTTCCATGAAAACCAATCTTTTCACTTTAAGTATTTTGCATTATTGTTATATGATTCTGTATCAATATAGATATTTAAATATTTATATACAGGCATATGGATATTTATATGGGTACACATATATGCACATAATACAAGCATTCATACATATATACATCTTATGTTGTCTGTATGAGTATTATATAAATTTAAATTTTTAAATTTTAAAAATTAAAATAAAAGAAACTATTAACAAAGTGTGACCTTGGTATCCCTTTGTTATTAAAAGGATCACAGAAACCCCTCAAGATGCTAAAGAAATCCTTCATGGACAATTTCTGGAAAAACATAAACAAGGATCACACAGGATGAGAAAGATGTGGAAGGACTATAATTTGCATTACTAAAGGGTTTGTTCACCTTTATTCGATCACTTATCCACCTATGTATCAAAATAATTGCGACTATGCCTAGATATTTTCCCTCCTTTGTCTATACTTTCTCATTTGAATATATAATAATATTGACATTTAATTATTTCTGTCTGTAGAGATGGAATAGTTATAAGATGTAACATTCCAAATAAAAACTATATTTTATGATACTCCCAGAATTGGATCCAGGTGTACAAAGTGCTCACTGAATGTTTGTTGAATGAATGAATGAATGAAAATTTAAGTCTTTAGTGTTTCCCAATTCACAATTCAAATAACATGCAGAAAATGAGATGTATTTCAGTTAACATGCTTAAGATTCTAACTTGGAATTTTCCATCTATTACATGCTTTCAAAAAGGAAATAATTAAGGCAGGTGTTTCATCCACAATTCATAAAGATGAAAAAATTGAACATATACACAAGAGCATTGCAGAGAATAATCAATTATTTATTCATGTTTTTATGTTAACATATACATAACATCATAAGGTCATTTATTCATCAAATCTCACACCATATGTTGGCAACTTTTATTCCCACATTCATAGTAGCAATAAAGATATTTCAAGTACATGTTTCCGTACCTAAATACTAATCAGAATTTAAAAAAAAATCATGACAGTACATATGAGTATTTGAATGGTGAGGTATAACCATAGTTATAAATTGAATGCCACAATGGAAAACAAAATATTAGTATCTTAATTCAAAAAAGAAGAAATAAAATAGAAAATCTAGAAATCTCCTCCATCAGAAATGTCTATTAGTGGTACAGTGAAGTAAACAAATGCAGAAAAAAAAAATGTCCTGCCCTTATTTTGCCAGAAAATGACAGTGAATTTATAGATATTTCAGGGGCTATTCTTATCTATGATTTAGTAATGGTCATGGTTTCTAGATTATTATTATCTCCAATTTAGTTCCCAGCACAAATTTTAGATCCATCCAAAAAACATTTATTAATTGTCTACTGTGTGCTAAGTTTTTGGGGATGTGATCAATAAAACAAAAGCAAGGCCCTGCCTTCAGGGAGCGTATGATCTAATTGTGAGACAACACAAAAAAGAAGCATGGGGAGGTAGAATAGGGGTTACCTAGAAGAGGGACATCTTGTTCTTTGGAATAAACTAGGGAGAGCAACTTTATAATAAAAGGGAGAGAAACTTTCTACTCCACCTTCTACCCTTCCAATCAGAGACAAGAGGAGGTTGAACAAGGTACTGTCAATCAGGGATTGAGTTAGCAGCATATTGATGAGATTAAGGGCCATGAATTTAGCCTAAACTGGGCATTTTGTTAAATGCATTTGAAATCAGGCAGAGCAGAATATGCAAAGTGGAATAAGTAGAGAGCAGTTGGCTTCAAGCATTTGTTTTGTTTAGTTAAAATATACTTTTCCTCAAATTTATAACCCGAGAGGCTAAATTTTTAGTGATTAAGAAGTTCAAGGTTACTCAGTCAGTAAGTAGCTTAGTCATAACTTTAACCCTCATGTTTCTGTGTCTTGAGCTAACACTCTATCCCTATGTCTTATAACCTCATAATCTCAAAGACAAAAACAAAACATAACAAAAAACCTCATTTGTAAACTCATATGACAATAGGTTTAGATTTTTAAAAATGAAAACACAATGACCATTTATGAATATATTGTGTGTCATCTGGTTAGGATAATTTTGGCAAAGAAAACATATAAATCACTATAAGAAGATTCATTTTTGGTCCCCTATACACAATAAAGAAAGCTATGGGATCCACATAGGCAAAGACCAATGACAGTGTTCTGGCTCAAATTCATTTACATGTCATTCCGTGGAGGGTCCTGGGAATTCTAACCTTGAGTCAGATTGTTGTCTGGGATAAAATAACTGCAAATCTGTCCCAGAAATAGGAAATTCAACTGGAAGCCTTAATCATAACCTCAGGATGCACTCTCTGGAATTTGATCTCTTTCTAGGTATCATAATTCAAAATTTGGGCTAAAGAGCTGTCACTCTTTTTTTATTATAAAGGGGATTTCTAGTCATTCCATGCTAGGGCACAGAAGTAAAATTGTTCGGTAGGCTTTATGAACAACTGAAGACTAGTAGCTGGTTACTGAAGCAAATATAGCAGTTGTGACCCCAGTGGAAACATGACCACAAGAGAAATGGGGTACTGTACAACACATGAGAACAGAGTAGAACAATACAAACGAGAGTCTACAAAGTATCCTTAGTGAAGAACAGTCCCAATGTAAGAAATGTATTCACATCACAAAGACATGTCAGGAGGCCTGTGGTATCAGAACTACACTTTATATCTTCATACATGTATTCTCACATATGGCCCTATATGTGGCCATCCTTATACATGCCCTGATCATGTGTTCTTTATTTTTCTACCAGTTATGTATAAATCCTTGCAGCTTGTCTTCACCACAAATACCTTTGTACTCATGTTCTCCAGAGATGACCATTATTCCTACCAATTGTATGTACGTATATGTTTGTGTATGTGGACAGAGATGTGTGTATGAGTGTGTGTGTGTGTGCATGTGTGGTATATCTCAGGTTTGTGGAAGAAATTATTATTACTTTGTTTTCTTAAATGATTTCATTAAGCATCTTCATTATGAACTATTCTTATCCTCTGACTAGTAAAAGCAAACATATCTTTGAGGCTTATGGGCATTGTTTTCTGAATTGATGTAGGCCCACAGAGCACCTTGAACATTGATTAACTTCTTTGGAAACCACAGATATAAGAGGAGGAGGCTCCAGGTATGACAGATGATTAATTGGGCACCTATCTGATTCCAGTTTTACATGATTCCATAAGAGTAGTGAATATAAGTTCTGATATTAGTCCTCAGAGCTATGAACTGTAGATTGTAAATTCACTTGCTTCATCAAAGGAAGCCAACTAAAGGACTACCACCTTTGTTTTCCCTGTTATGGGGACCGAGTCCAGTGTGGAGGAGGTGATTCAATTAATTGGAAAGTCTCCCAGATATTTTTCTTGCTCCTTCATCCTTTGTCATCTTTCTGTTGTCTAACATGGAGAGATAACCATGAACACTTGGTTAATGAGTGACCCTGGTTGCTGGCCTGTAGCCTGCCTTTCTAATAGCCCATGGGTGCTCTCTTCACCTTGGTAAGACCTCCTGCAAGGTCAAGATAGGGCTGTCAATGTCTGCTTATTAGCCAATTTGTCAATCAGTGGGATTATGTGCCCTCCTGGAGGGTCAAGGGCAAGGTTTATTCACCAATAAGACTCTATATTTTTGGTCTGCCCCACCTGTATTGTCTGAATATCAAGCACTATAAAAACTAAGGCCCTGGTGGAAGTAGGCATCTCAGATCATGAGGAAGACCTGAAGTCTACTTCAAGAGAGGAAGCCACGGACCCTTTAATAAAGTGCTACTGGCTTGGAGCTCTGCCTCAGTGTTCTTTCTTGCAGATGGAACAATTTTGGAAATCTCACACAAACCCAGTTTGTGCCAGAATGTTTTCAAATACATCAACTTATTTGAAGCAAGAAAAGAAGCATTAGGTCATCTAAGTCTGTTGTCTATACACTTTTTTGCAATGCCACAAAAAATATATATCCTTTTGCTCTCTTGTTTTACATTGTTGAGAATTTTCTAGACAAGTACTTGTGCAGTGAGAAAAAATTCTACAACCAGAAAGCTTTGGAAAATGTTTGACTCGTATAAATATTCCTTACTAAAACAAAGAATCAAGCAGTAAGTTCATAATGATATGCCATTTTTACATACTGAAAAGTTTTACAAATTGTATTTACTGGAATAACCACATTAGTAAAATTAATTCCTCTCTGGCTTAAACACAACAGTAATCTTGAAGTCTCTAAGAGCAATGTATAGTGTTTGAGGATAAAAAACATTAAGTAGCAAAATGAGCCAATTCAACCCTGCATGCTATAGATTGTATTAATAAAGGAAAGGCACTTACTCCATAATACCCTTAGAGATTTTTTTCTCCCAGATTCCAATTATTAATGGGTTCCAGTGGCAGAACCACTCCCTTATAACTGAAAGCTGTTTCATTTTCTCAGTGGACCTAAGATCAAGAATGAAAGAAGATCAGTATTGTGAAGATCCACTGAGATTCAATCAACTAATCCTCAATTAGTCACCTACCCACATTTACTGATTATGGCACATTAGCAAAGGCAGTGTGTCACAGTGGAAATAGTGTAGGTCAGGAAGAACTAGGTCCAAAATGATCTTGGCACACTCATTTGTCATGTGAACCTAACGAAGAGATTAAAATTCCGGGAGTTTCAAGTAGTTCTAAGACCTAACCTATTAAGTTACAGATGAATTTCAATTGAATTTGTGGAGGGTTAGCTACCATTAAGTCATGAACAGCTTGAGAAGTAGTCAAGTCTCAGAACTTAGTAATGCTAAAACTAAATATTAAATAAATAATACTAAAAGTATTAGTAATGCTAATAATAAATACTAATTAATACTAAAAGGGATTAGTATTTGTAAAATACATCATGACAGTAGACATTATCAAACAGCCCTGTTTTCAGTACGTCCCTTTTTGAAATATTGCTTTGACCCTCAATTATTTTGTTGATATTGAGTCAAAAGACAACAGAGAGAAAGGTTTTGGTAGTGGAATTAGTAACATAGCATAGACATATGGAAGAAATTGGAATTTACTCCCCATCAATACCACAAACTGAAGCACAATTTGGGAATCCGACAAATCCTTAACTGTTTTGGTGAGGAAAGTTGCACAGGCCTAACTTCCTGCAGTTAAGTTTAATAAACCATTTTTAGCTTAGGAAATTTTAAGCTTAGGAAAAGAACTTAGAAAATCCTTTCTGGTCATATGTATTCCTATAACATAAACATGCTAAAAGTTCATTGCATTTTACTTTTGGCTTCCTGAACCAAGTGATGATGCATGTAAATTTACATGAGATTACTAGCTTTACTGGAGAAAGATTGCTATCTTATCTTTATTCAAAGGTTGCGCCCTTCTTTCTAGACTTAGATATTAAAGTACCCAAGAGGGAGAAGGCTGAAAATTTTTCATTAAAATGAAGATATTATGAACAGAAGTACATACCAACCTTCATTTCTCAATCTCTCTCTCTCTCTCTCTCTCTCTCTCTCTCATACGCACACACACACACACACACACACACACATACACAGAGCCATAAGGAGATTTATTAAGCAATAGACAACTCCTTTCAATTTTCAATAGTTCCTGTGACAAATATACTTTTCTACAAGTATGGTGTACTTATGTTATCATTCATTTCTATATGTTTCAATCCATCATATTTTCCTTTCTCCCATGGAAAAATGTAGCTTATAATGGAAATACAGCATAAAGATGATTCTGACTATGTCTTGTTCAAATTGGATTGATAGTAATTTTGTTATGTGATATGACGTTTTCTCCCTTTTGCTTTTATTTCAAGTCATTTATTTTTGTTGTGTCAGGGGTGGGGTTTGAACCTCAGTCCTTTGACACCAGAGTCAGTACTCTTAGCAATGTGTCTCTCAGGTACCACTTGCGTATGCTGTATATAAATAAAGTCTGATTTCAGGTCAGTTGATTAGTAAGGCTGCTTTTATGTATAATCTAATTAGAGTGGCAGTAAGTTAATACATGTAAGAATAGGAAGCTCTCTTCTAATTACTTCAGGGTGGGTTCTGGTTGTGGGCTTGCCTAGCCCAACAGGAATCCTATCTTCAAACACAAATCATCCTCAAAAGATGAAGCACTTCAAATCGAGCTGAAGAAGGTAATATGCCTAAGTTTGTCTGACTTGATGAAGAAAGGAGGACATAGCATCCCATTTTCATTTTCTCCCACTCCTTTTCCACTGTTTCTTTTCCCTTCTGCACTCATATTCTTTCTTTTCCTTTCTATTCTCTTTTCTTCCTTCCTTTGTTACTCCTCCTCTCCCTCTTACAACTTTCTTTCTCTATTGTTTATATGCCACCACTTCTCCTTCATCTTTTCCCCATTTTATACCTCTCTCTTTTTGTCTGCTTCCCCCTCCCCAGAAAGGAGTCATTCATGTAATCTGCCTTGTCTTGAGGTTCAGGAAGAAGAGATATCAACAGTCATGTCAGTTCTTCTCTTATTCTTTGACTAACTCCCCACACAGACTGATACAGGGTTTCCATATTAGTGAATATTATTGAAAAAGAATTTTACACTATTGATGAAAAGGAATTTTTTTTGGAAAATTATAATCTATTTTTAAACATAATATACTAATTGATGTAAAACATCATTAAGGATATGTATAATTTAAGGTTATTTAGATTATTATTAAAATATGAAGATTATTAAGGGGGAGACTAGTTACAAGATGAGAACAAAAGTGACAGATATCTAAACCAACCATCACATTCCTATCTATGAAAAATTATAATTCTTATTACTAACTCACAGTTGCATAGAACCTTAAGATGTACAAAAACAAATGCATTCTTTATAACCACCCTTTGAGGTATTATAATTTGTTGTTTTTTAAATACATATGGAAACTAAGGATTAAAAAAAGTCACAAAGGTAATGTGTTGATAAGGACTTGAAACTGACCCAAAGATCAATTCCTTTTCCATTACATGAAACATCTACAATGAAAACATTCTCATAATTTGCTAACCCAATATTAAATTTCAGGGCAGAATATATAATTAATGAAATAGATATAAAAAACTATTTCAGTATGAAAGAACTCAATGTTCCATGTACATTATAATATACTGTATTTCATAGAAACTTTTGCTCATTCTCATTTGAATTGTGACTACACAATGCATTTTTGGGTCATTGCAGACTGGAGAAGAAAAGGGGAGAAAAAGCCAGTGCTCATTCCACAAAACAATAAATCTTTGGAATTTTGGATATATTTTCTAAAGAAGATTTTTGGAAGGACAAGGTCAAGAATTGTATGAAAAAAAAAGAAACAGCATGAAAAAGGATGCATCAGTCCCCACTTGTAGCAGTGAAGGATATAACCATGGTAAGAATAACACCTATCCATCAAAGTATGGAAGTGTTTAACCTTATTAAGAAAATGAGAGGAATCCAGATTGTCTTACAAAATCAGTACTGTGACATAGCAATGTTATTAATTTGACAAAGGATTGTGGATCCTCAGGGATTAGGTGAGGGATACGGGGATTTAAATGGAATGACTTACTCTTATTAACGTTCTTGATTTGATAATATCCTTCATTTTAGCTGTTATTTAATATTTTTTTCTATTTTTATTCCCTTCTTATATTCTAAAGCATCAAGATAGTAGATTATTGAACTTCAGAGCTGAAAAATAGCTCCCTTTCTTTAGGTCTTGACTGAAATCAAGTCTTAAATAGCCAAAAGCCTACACATGACTGTATTATTTTCACTTTTTACTTAAAAAATACTGACAAAAAGTTTATCATTGTGTTATGTTGATAAATATATGTATTATTGGCAAAAAAACATACAAAAATTTTAGGGGAAAATAACTTTTATTTGCATAGGAAATAGAAGAGAATGGTCAGATTTCCATAGAGGCAGAACAGTCGATCCAGTCCATGGCATGAGTAAATGCAAGATTGAAAACAGAAAGGCAGATATTCAAATAGAGGAATATTTTAACAAAATCTGAATTGAATACTACTATCATCACCACATTAAAAAGAAGAGAAGGAGGTTTATAAAGATCATGTTTTTCAGATGTTTTACTTATGCATTTTGACAGTATGATCAGATGAAAACTCTTTGGAGTCATATTATTCTCTTTGCAAAGTAGATTCCACCAATATCTTGGATTCTAGCGTGATATTTCCATTCAAAAATAAGGTGGTGGGGTTTTAAAATACTACCTGAGTTGACATAACACAAAAATAATAGATACTTAAACTTTGGAGTTGAAAAACAGCTTCCTTTCTTTTTTTTCATTTTTAAATGCTTTATTAACTTCTGATTTGCATCATTCATTTCATTTTGAGTTACAAATTTTCTCCCCATTTTTCCACTACCCACCGCCCCAAAATAGCAGTCCCACAGGATATCCCCTCCTCAAATCTGCTCTCTCCCATATTTTCTCCCATGCCCCTTTCAACTTTTCCAGTAGGGCATGGTGGATCTCTATGCCCCAGTGCCTGTATATCTTATTTCCCAATTACATGTAAAATAGTATTAATAACAGTACATATATACACATATTTATATTTAAACATTTGATTTTCAAACTGAATTCCAGATTCATTCCCTTCCTCCCTTGTCACCCACCCTTACTGGGAAGATAAGCAGTTCAGTATAGGTTGTACATGTGTGGCTAATGAAAAACGATAACATAGTAGATATATTGTAAAAGACTGACTTTCGCTCCCTCCCATCCCACCTCCCACTTGTTCTATTCTCTACTTTGATCCCGTCCCTTTTAAAAAATGGGTGTTTCCAACTTCCCTCCCCCCACCATCCTACCTTCCCTCTCATTCCCTTCGCCCCTACTCTCCTGTAGGGTGAGATACCCTATTTACTGTGTACTTTATTCCCTCCCCAAGACAAATTCAATGGGAATAAGGTTGACGCATTACCTTTGGCCTTCCTACACTTCCCCTCCATTGGAACCATTTTCCCTTGCCTCTTCTATATGAGATAGTTTACTCCATTCTGTTTCTCCCCATCTCCTCTTATTATATTCCTCTCTCACCTCTTAATTTCACCTTTTAAGTATCATCCCTTCCTGTTAAATTGGTCCTGTGCCCTCTATCTATGTATACATGCAAACATATATACACACATATGTATTCATATGCCCATATACCCTCATATATAGACATATACACACGCAAATATACACACACATATATCTATTCCCTTCAACTGTTTTCATACTGAGAAAAGTTTCATAAGTTGCTATTATTATTTTTCCATGTCGGAATGTTAATAGTTCAACTTTGGTAAGTTCCTTATGGTTTCTTTTCCCTGTTTACCTTTTCATGCTTCTCTTCCTTCTTGTATCTGAATGTCAAATTTTCTATTCAACTCTGTTTTTTTCAGTAAGAATGCTTGAACGTCCTCTATTCCACCGAATTACCATATTTTTCCCTGAAACATGATACTCAAGTTTTACTGGGTAGGTGACTCTTGGTTTTAATCTCAGCTCCTTTGACCTCTGGAATATTATATTCCAAGCCCTTTGATCCCTCAGGATAGAAGCTGCCAGATATTGAGTTATCCTGATTGTGTTTCCACGATGTTGAAATTGTTTCTTCCTGCTTGTAACATTCTCTCCTTGATCTGGTTATTTCAGAACCTGGATATAATATTCCTAGGAGTTTTCTTTTTGGGATCTTTTATAGGAGGTGATCAGTGGATTCTTTCAACCTCTGTTTTGCCCTCTGATGCTAAAACATCAGGGCAGTTTTCTTTAAGAAAACTCCATTTCCTGGAGGATGATTTCTAGTTCTTACTTTGATCATGGCTTTCAGGTAGTCCAATAATTTTTAAATTATGTCTCCTGGATCTATTTTCCAGGTCAGTGGTTTTTCCCATGAGATATTTCACATTGCCTTCTATTCTTTCATTTGTTTGTATCTGTTTAACAGCATCTTGATTTCTCATAAAGTCATTAGCTTTCCTTTGTTCCATTCTAAATCTGAGGGAATGATTCTCCTCAGTGAGCTTTTGAGATTCGTTTTCCATCTGGCAAATTCGGCTTTTTAAGGCATTCTTCTCCTCGTTGCCTTTTTGAGCCTCCTTTGCCATTTGAGTTAGTCTGTTTTTTTAAGGTATGATTTTCCTCAGTCAGGCTGTTGACTCTCATTTCATAATTTTCTTGCATTGTTCTCATTTCTCTTCCCAATTTTTCCTCCACTTCTCTTATCTGCTTCTTAATGTTCTCTATGGCCTGTAACCAGCTCGTATTTTCCTTTGAAGCTTTTGGTGCAGGAGTTCTGACTTCATTGCCTTCCTCCTGTTCCATGCGTTGCTCCTTTTTGTCCCCAAAATAGGAGTTTAATGTTGGAATGTTCTGTCTGCTTTGTTTCCTTTGCCTGGTTATGTTGCCCCTCAGTCACTTGACCCCTGGGCTTTTTGCCCCAGTAGGACTCTGCCACAAGACAGGGGAGCTTTCATCCCAAACTCTGGGGTTTTCTCAGCTGCCAGAGTTATTAGATGGGTGCCCTCTCTGAGGTCTCCACATGCTCTGGCAGGCTAGATAGTCACCCCAGGACCTCCACCCTAGACTGCAATCCAGATCCAAGAAGGTTAAAGCAAGCGTGACTGACCCTCAGACTAGTGCTTGGTCCCCCTACACTCTGCAGGCCAGGAGCTGAAGCTGCTATGTGGCACTGGCTGGCTGTGCTGGAGTCTCAGCGGCTTCTTACCCTAGAGGCAAAAGCCTAAGTACTCCCTCTTACTGCGTCCCAAAGTCCAGACTGCACTGACCTCTCACTTTTTCCTTTGAATCTGTTTGTTGATAATTCTGGAAATGGCCACAGCTGCTGCTGATCTGGAGATCTCAAGTCCTTCTGGCTGGTGGCTGGTCAGGCCCACCCTTGGGCTAGAACCTCTGGCTTACTGGGGGGGTGGGGGGGGTGGGGCTGGGCTCAGCTCCCAGAGCTCTGTGCTGCCTGATTCCTGCCAGCCTGCCAGGCTGTTCTCAGTGGGAGGTTAGCTTCTCTGTGTCATTTTGGGGGTTATGCACCTCCAACGTTTGTTCAGAGTCCCCTTTTTACATTGATTGGGGAAAGTGGAAACCAGAGACACTCAGAGGTTGTGCTTCTACTCCACCATCTTGACTCTGCCCCTCTCAACAACTTCTTTTCTTTAAATCTTGGCTGAAACCAAGCCCTTGAGAGCCAAAAGCTTACATATCACTATATTCCTTGTTCTATGTCACAGAATCAGAGAATAGAAAATTGGAAACTCTGGTCTTTGGAATATTTAAAGAATAATTCCAGAAAGTCTTTGCTTACCCCCTTCACAGGAGAAGAAAGCAACTAAGATCATTTTGATCAAAATTTTCTTTTCATGTTATTAGATTGCTCTGTTACAGACACTGCCATGTATTTTTTTTAGATCATAACTTCACTATTTCACAATTGTCTTAAATATATGTAGAATATAAAATCCCACTATACTTTTTTTAATTAAAAAATTTGATTACAGAACAAAATATTACTGTAGAGCTTCCCTTTCAAAAGTAGCCTTCCATGCTTATGTCAAAATTATACAAGATACCTCAAAGCTATAACAAAATTAACCTTTTTTCAATGACTTTAAAGATACTGAAAATCTCTATTCCCAAGGGGAAAATAAGAGAGGAAAATGAGGAATCATAACACACATATGACTTTGTCCTGCAAGTTTATGCAGGTCTGGTCTCTTAAAAGTCAGTAGGAAATTTGGGCTCTTTAATTTTTAGAATTATAAGGTTGTTGTAGTTTAAGTTTATCATTATCTCCTAATATTAGGATTGTGTGGCAATTATAAAACAGCCCTCTAATATGAGTGTATTTAAAGACACTTTAAAAATGTACAAATCAAAGAAAACCTTTGAGGGCTTTCCTTGTGTGATGGTATCATTCTATTAATGCAAATAGCAATGGCTGTAGCACAGTAGTAAATCTCAATGCTGCCTGACACTCAAAGGGATTATATAACTTTGGAAATCACAAAGGTAGGATTTGAACCAAGGTTTGTTTCTTGTTTGTGTTTGTTTGGTTGTTTTTGTTGTTGTTTTCTTGACTGCCGGTCTAGCTTTCTCTTACCCATGCCATGCTATCTATCTATACCATTCGAATGAATGATAAAAAATTAATAAAAATATTGAAATGATCTTTACATAGAAATACAGCCAAACCTTTTCATAATATGGTTCTATGCTATGTTTACTTGTAAGTTTTCCCATTTACATATTTCCTATCTCTCCAAGACTTCAAGAGAAAATATAAGATTTTTTTCCCTCTGTAGTATTCCCCCCAGCAGGATGCTATTGTCAACAGGAACAATCCTGAAACTCTGAACATGTGGTAAAACTAGTGGTTACAACCTCAAGGTAGAATTTTTAGCACTTTGCATGACAAATTTTGACAATGTTTATCCATTTGTATTATCTAGAGGGTACTTATTTACTATTCCTGCTGTTTCTGAAATTGCTAAAGTTATTGCTTATTGCCAAATGCAGTATGACCTTTTAAAGTTCAAAAACAACTTCCCTTAATTCTCCACCTCAATATGCAGCAGCTAATGTTTTCAATTATGCACCAATACTATGGAGGCTGAATGATGCAGTGAGAGGTGTACTGCCTGTAAAGTCAGAGAACTTGGATTTGAATCCCTGATCTTATTACCTTTGGGACCTCGGCAAGTCACTTAATGTCTCAAGCCCTTAATTTCCTCCCCTTTACAATGAAAAGGTTGTGATAGATCACTTCTAGGGTCTTTCCAGCTCTATGTCTGAATGTGAAAACATGTCCTAATAGTATAGAGAGCATCCTACAGGTAGGAAGCTAGGCTGAGATGTCTTTGCCAATTATCGGTTGCTTTAGCAACAGGCTGGAAAAAGCTTTACTGTCAGGCAGTTGTAACCTCTGAGAGGAAGCTAGGAATGAGATTTGACCTAGAGGGTGAGTTTAG
Source organism: Petaurus breviceps papuanus (assembly GCF_028583685.1). Lineage (NCBI taxonomy): Eukaryota > Metazoa > Chordata > Mammalia > Diprotodontia > Petauridae > Petaurus > Petaurus breviceps. The sequence continues at coordinate 22,736,505 of NW_027185863.1, read as the reverse complement.
TTAAAAACCTCAATTTTTACACAGAAACAAAAAAAAATAAAGTCACTCTGGATCTTGGATTGATTTCGAGCCAATGATATCTAGGTATGAGCTCCCTAGAGTTTTAATAAACAATAGGGCTGGATTTTCATAATAGTTGACACAAAACATGTTAGTTTGCCAGCTTTTTATATGCAATTGAAGGGCATCTCAATGTTACACTGTAAAAATAGTTTCCTGTATATATACAAGTATGTCTATATGCATCACACACATGATATATATGAACATACACTTATATGTATATATATGAATAAACATGTGTGTATTGTGTATATATATGTGATTTATGCACACACATTGTGTTTAAAGTCTTTAGGAAAGGAAAAATACAAGTGTTCTCTTACATTCTTGTTTCACCTTGAAGAAATATTTGTCTTTTTTTTCCTTTTTGTATGAATCAAAATATTCTTTTAACGCTTTGAAGACTTATAATTCTTTTAATGTGGGTTATTCTTCCACAAATGAGGATCACAACTACTCAGTGACGTAATAGAAGGTCTTGGAGAATTGCTCAAGCTAACCGTCCTAAAACATAACAAAAACAAATCAAAACAAACCTCATTAGACTTTCCTTGACCTGGTTAAGGGCATGCAGGATGACACTATTATTCAGACAGACATATAAAAAATCAGGGGGAGGGGACCCAACAAAAATGTACTGTTGTTTCTGATACAAGGCTGTGCTACTTAATAAAACAATTAACTAAAAAAAACCTTTGTTAAGAACTTACTTAGTGCCATGTACTATGCTAATTTCTGGGAATAAAAGAGAAAATAAAAACAGCTCCTTCACTCAAGGAGTTTACCTTCTAATAGGCAAGATAGCATATGTGAATATATGTACATAGTGTCTGTATTGATATAGGTACATGAGTATATTGAACAATTTGTTTCTCTAATCATGCAGGTGTACATATTCATGCATGGTTTACATATGTGATTGTATAAATTCATGAATGCAAGCACTGACTGAATACACTGCATTTTACATAGATATGCTGGCACATATAAATAATGCATATGCATTACGGAGACATATAAGTATAAATATGTATTTCTGAGTGCACATGCCTGTGTGCACATATTTGTTTTCATGCTTATATGCATATCTATATATGTTTATACACACATGAATGTACACACACAACCACAGATTTATAAGCAGGTAATGAACAATATACATATTAATATATAAAACAAATATACACATTTGTGTATGTGTATATACATAGTTATATGTGAATGTATGTATACATGCATATATGTATATACATACACAGACACGACATTTCAAGTCAAGAAGCATCTATTAAACCCTACATGCCAAGCATTATTCTAAGCACTGGAAATACAAATATAATTAGAAAGAAACAGTTCTTCCTCTCAAAGAGATTACATTTTAATGGGGAAAGACAACAGAAAAGGAGCTAAAAGGACTTTAGGATGAAAATACCTTAGAGAAATCCATCAGTATAAGGAGTACAGTCTGGAGATAAAGGGGTGTTATAGGGTTATCTCCATACGTCTGAGCTAGGGATCAGCTAGAAGACAACTCCCAGAAAACTGTTCATGAATTTTCACTCTCCGCATATGAATCAAATGAGTTATGAAACTTTAAGGTGTTTGGGGTTTTTTCCATAATTACAATATCACTTTCTCTGTGGTTTTATACATATTTTATATAAATACCACATCACACCTATAAAAGCATAAATTCTTTGAAGGTAGGTGTCACATCATTTTGCTACTTTCAGTGCTCAGTGTGGTGCCTTAAAATCCTCGAGGGCAGAGATTGTTTCACTTTTGTCTCTGAGTCCCCAGGACCTAGCACAGTGCATAAAATAGTATGCACTTAATAGTTATTGATTGGTTAATTAACACATTTGTTGAATTAACCTTAATTGCTGAATTTCTATTGTTACAAACTGGGCCCCATGATGTGTGGAGGCTCATTAAGGAAAAAAAACAGGTATGAGGGGACCAACATTCAAAGGAGAGAACAGATTTATTTAACTGACACTAAGAATTACAGAACTCAATTAAATGATGGGTACTTTGAAGGAGATGCATGTAGCAGACAGTATATACATAGTTCACCATCTTCCTCTCTTCTCTCCAGAGGTGAGGGACAATGAATGTAGAATGTTTCATGTACTTCCCAACACCACCTATAAGGGGATTAATTTTTCATAACTGCATTTATTTCTCCCTTCTAAAAAAATCTCAATGCAAGGAAAGGCTCTTTGTCTTGGGTTTGAGAGGAAGCATGAATTCAAAAATGACTCTGATGGTTTAAAAAAAAGGTACCAGTTGCATTGTATCTGTGACAACTAACTTTGACAGACTGGACTTGTCTCCGCAATGCAAGGTTATGAGACAATTCCAAAAGACTCATGATGGAAAGGGATATCCACATCCAGACAAAAGAACTACAGAGTCTGAATGCAGATTGAAGCAAACTACTTGTTCTCTCTTTTTGTATTTTATATTACTTTGCTCCTTCTTTTTCTGTTTGACTTCATTGGTTATAATTCTTCCTTATGACTTGACTAATGTTTAATGTGAAGGTATTTGTAGAACCTATATTGGATTACATGCCGCTATGGGGCAAGAGTGGGGAGGAAATAGAGGGTGAGAAAATTAGGAATTTAGGCGATTGTGGAACTGAATGTTGTAATCTAAAAGTAAACAAACAAACAAATAAATAAAAAGAAAATAGTTGTTTAACAATGCAATACATTTAACCAATCAATGACTGGATGAATAAATGGATATGATTGAATACATATAAAAAAGGTATCAGTTAAAACAAGACAAGCATTTAACAAAATGTATTCCAATAGGATATTTTAGGAATGTGGGAAGAAGGCAAAATCCATACAACCATGATACTTGGAAATGCTTAGGGACTCTAAAATGGTTAAGGGAATACACATTTCCCAGTAACAGGATCCTAAAAGCATATATGAATCCGTCAAAGTGGGTCTAGTGCTTCAAAGGTTCCAAAACCTCTCTGTCATTCTAAGATGCTCATAGCATTTGCACAGGAGTTCTGAGGATTTTATAGTCTGAGAAGTCATTTTTGCACTGGTATTCTGGTCAAACACTCTAGACCCTGACCCTTGCTATTCCACTGACAAAAACTGTATCCTGTTCTACTTGTAGCTGACCCAAGTATGAGAATCCTTCAACAGTTACACAAGCACATAAGACTTTTCAGTAATTTTCCTCCCTTTGAATTTGTCCATACCAAGTCAATAAATGTCCATAGAAAATATAGTATCCAAAATCAACTGTATATAAGGATATATTGCATATCTGAGTATATTTTTTACTGAATCTTTCAAGAGTCTGTAATGTTTTTACTTGTGAAATTTTTCATGTGGGCTTATTAAAGAATGATCCCTCTCCTTTATTAAACCAAAACAAGATTGTGCAAAAAATATTCATTCTTCATTTGAACTAGATTGTCATAAACTCAAGCAGCTTTTCACTTAATATACCACACAACTTCTCTCAGCAAGCACAGCAACATGCCTTCATTAGTGCCCAAGCCATTCCATCATCCTTTATGGTAGCTTTTAAGAGGAAATATTTTTGTTCCTTGAACTTTAAAATTTATCTAAACTAATAGAATATACATCAGAAAACTAATTAATTTTCTTTTTCTCCTCCCAGGAAGCTAGTGGAGAGCAATTAGCTTAATTCTACATCAGACCTATTAACTTGAAGGAAGTTGATATTTTTTACATGCAATGGCAAATCACTTGGTTCATTTTCTTAGGGAAGAATTAAAATAAATCATCATGGAATACAGAGCATGGACAAAAGTACTTTTGAAAAGGACAAAGAAAAGTATAGGAAGCTAAGGAAGCTACCTGTAACAACAGTGTTAGAAATTTTTATATCAGCATGAAGCTATGGAAATCTCCACCATCTATGGAAAGTATACATTTTGCCAACATATTGTGAGCTTTATAATGTTTATTATTTCCAACATGCCCTGGACGATGCTAAAATGTGTCCTTTTTACGCTTTCCGATGAAAGAAAACTAGAAGAGGCCTATGGGGCTGCTAGGTGGTTCAGTGGATTGAGTTCTGGGCCTAGAGTCAGGAAAAGTCATACTCCTGAGTTCAAATCTGACCTCATATACTTACTAGATGAAGGACCCTGGGCAAGTCACTTAAATCTGCTTCAATTTCCTCATCTATAAAATGAATTGGAGAAGGAAATGATAAACCACTCTAATATCTTTGCCAAGAAAGTCAAATAAAAATGAAAAATGACTCAGCAACATAGGGAGAGTGGACAACTGTGAAAAGAACCTTGAAAGCCTTAATCAGAATTCAAAGAATATTCTGAAAATTTAATTCAATTCAGTTAGCATTTTAAGCAGTAATTATTCCAAAACTTTATGTAGGGTGCTAAGGATAAGCATATAAATGGCTAGAGGTTCACTTAATTAAAGAGAATGTTTGTTTATGAGCACAGTGAAAAAAGAGTTAACCATTTATTTTCCTGTTGCCCTTCTGGGATTTATACCCTCACTTCCAGACCATTCAAAGAACTTCCTACCAGGTCTTGAATATTTAGACTGCTCATTTTTTAATACTTGCAAAATAGCCCTATAAGATTATCTTAGATCAAAATATTACCAGAATGTGACATAGAAAAAATGAGAAATATGAGACCCAATGGAGTTTGCCATTTTTTGACTATTAAAATGATTTTGTAGAGCAAAACTCTACTTTAAACTTTATCTGACAAGTCAGCACATATATGTATATACATACACACATATATACATGCATATATACATATGTATATAGTGTGTGTATACATACATATATATAATCTGTGAAAACTATACAAGATTTCTAGAAAAATGATATAATAGAGATCATTTTTTAAAGTAATCATATGATCACTAATATCAAGTACTGCATAAATATGGACCCAATGCTAATCAAAGGTTTCTCTATTTGTCATGGTGGACATCACTTCTTAAGTCAAACTTGATGAGGAATTCCACATGAATGCTGGGGTCTTCCACATGTTTCTTTTTTTTTCAGAAGACATTGTTCTGTTTAATTAAGGCTGCAGAACATTGCAGAAGATCCTAGATGGACATTATAATCATTCAACAGAGTTTGGCTTAACTACTCACACAATTAGGAAAAAAAGTAGATTAAAAATAGCAGCTTATCGGTTAATTAGCAAATATTTATTAATTATCTACAATGTGTCAGTCAATATCTTAGGTGCTGGGGATACAAATCCAAAAGGGAAACAATCCTGGTCCTTAAGCTAACATTCTAAAGGAAAAGATGACAACATGTAAATATATACACACATTCATGCATGCATGCATACATACACACCTATACTCACACACATATATGATAAGAAGTATGATAATAGATCAATTAATCATTCAATAAGCATTCATAGAGTCCCTACTAAGTGCCAGGCACTATGATAAGTACTAGAGATACAAAAAGAGGCAAAAGACATTTTCTGCCCTCAAGGAGCTTACAATTGAATGGGGGAGACAACATGGAAACTAGTATATACAAAGCAAGCTATATAGAGAATAAATAGGGAATGATAACAGAGGGAAGGGACTAGAATTAAGAATGGCTGCAGAAAATGTCATATAAAAGATTTTATATACATACATATATTTATACATACACATGTATATGTACATGTGTATATATAAACATATTCACACACGTGTGCATATGTGTGTGTACTAATGTCAGTAAGTAAAGTTGAAGAGGATGAGAATTCCATGAGCATGGAGGACATACAGAGAAATACAGAGAGCCAAGAGACCAGTGTCACTGGATCAAAAAACACCTGGTAGGGAATAAAGTATCAGATGATTGTAAAACCAGGAGAGGTGTAGGTTATGAAGGACTTTGAATGTCAAGCAGAGCATTTTGTATTCTATCTCAGAGGTGATAGGAAGTCATTGGAGTTTATTGCATAGGAATAGTGACATGGTGGGATCAGTGCTTTGGGAAAATTACTTTGGTGGTTGAGTGGAGGATGAATTGGAGTGGGGAGAAATTTGAAGCAGTAAATCCCACCAGTAGACTATAGCAATAATACATGTATGAGGAAATGAAAACCTACATTCAAGTGGTCACAATATCAAGAGGGAAGGAGGCATACCCAAGAGATGCCACAATAGTGACACTGATAGACCTTGGCAAAGGTTTAGAAATTGATCTGAGAGATAGTAAAGAATAGAGGATAACTTTTAGGTTCTGAGACTGAGGGACTAAGAGAATTATGTTGCCCTGTGCAGTCTATTGGGCATCCAGTTTGAGATTTCTGAAAAGCAGTTGGAAATGTAAGATTTAAGGTCAGCAAAGAGATTGGATAGGATATGTAAATCTGAGAATTATCAAGGCAGAATTAGTAAAGAAATCTATGGGAGCTTATGAGATCTTCAAGTCAAATAGTATAGAAGGAAAAGATAAAAGGGACCAGGACAGAAGTGTGAAAGATCCCTATTATTACAGGCTATGGTATGGATGAGAATCTAGCAAAGGATAATGAGAAAGACTTGTTAGATAAGTAGAAGAATCAGGAGAGAGTGATGTCCCCCAAACCTGAAAGAAGTGAGTATCAGTGAGGAGAAGATTGTTGAAAAGGCTGCAAAAAGATTCAGGAGAATGACGATTAAGTAAAGGCTATCAGATTTTGCAACTAAAAAATCATTAATAACTTTAGAAAGGCCAATTTCAATGGGCTGATAAGGCTAAGAGCCAGTTATTTATTTAAAGGGGTTAAGAAGAGAGTGAGAGAAGAGAAAATGGTGATACATATTGTAGACACCTTTTTTGAATTTAAGAATTTAAGCACAAAGGGCAAAATGATGATTAATAGAGGGGATAGAAGGATCGAGCAAGGATTTTTTGGGATATGAAGCATGGGTATATTTATTGAAAGTAGGAAATGAACCCCACCAAAAAGGGAAAGATTAAAAAGAAGTGAAGTATTGGCAATGACAGAGGGGGAAATATGTTGGAAGAGAACAGCTGGAAAATGATATCTTGGAGAGCTAGAGGGTTTAGGTTTGGTAAAGAGTAAGGCCATTTCATCATGTGAGACAGGAGTGAAAGAATTAATAGTGGCAGAAAACATTTGAGTGATAGGAGACGGAGAAGGAGGGAGAAGAAGAAGCTCATGATGAATAGCCTCATTTTTTTCTGTAAAATATGAATTGAGGATCTCATCTGAGAAGGGAAGGGACAGGTGTTGGGAGAGTTGAGGGGGTATGAAAATATTTGGAAGAGTTACTCTGTAGATGTGGATATAGATGAAGATAGATATTGATATATAAATATATTTATAGTTATAGGTATATGTGTGTCTTTATGTGAATATAGTTACAGATGTGCATACAGATATTGATAATATAATATCTTGAACAGATCCTGCAAATTGACAATGGATTGGGCTCTAGCTAGAGAAGAGGGTAAGAGTGGGCTGCATTACTTTTTGAAATATTTCAAGATGCTTTAATACAAACATTAATTGTAAATCTCATTTAAAAATAAAATTTAATACTGATATTGATTTTAAAATCAATTTAAATATTTTAAATAAATTTTAATAACAACATTCTTCTAGTGATATTGTACAACTGCAAATTATAGAACATAACAGTCTCAGAGCAGTTGACCTTAAGAATCACCTGGAGTAGCCAAGTGACTTAAGATGAGTATGAACAGGATGCAAAATATTACAAAGAGGAAATTACAAATGAGAAGTGGCACCAAGTACGTCATCAATGAGAAGTATGGTTTATTTACATGACAGTATCAAGGAAAAATATTGAAAATAATTTAAATGCCAGGAGTAAGGGAATATAGTGTTTTGGGTAGATCTACCTGTGACACACTCTGGGGAGGGCATAGGAAAAGAACTACAGAAATACATATGAAGGCATGGGCTGAACCTTCATTAGAGGAAGGGATATCCAGATCTATTATATCATAAAATCATAGGAGTATTTTTCTAAGTGTAACAGGAAATTTTTCAATAAGCTAATTCCTTATGGACTTCAGAAGAATGCATGGTTATTCCAGTCCCTAAGTAGCCTTTGGAGCATGTATAGAAAGGTAAAGAAATTGATAAAGAGAATCTTCTTTGATTAGGGATATATCCAAAAGACAATAGTTGACCAGAACCTCTTCTCTACTTGTTCTGCCTATTTTTTGTCTGGATGTGTTCTATTGATTGAAAAGAGATGATGCTACAAAGGGAGAGGCCATTGGCCCTCCTCATTCAAGGCAAACATATAGCTAGTGAATATGGACTTCAATTATTTGCTTTGATGCTTGTTCTTTTATTTTAGGTGAAGGAAATTAGAGGTCATGACTTTGTAAGTTTGGAAACATGAAGAGAGTAAGCCATCAGGAGGTCCAGGAGAGGAACATATGTTAGATTTAACATCTTGCAGAAAAAGGAAAAACTTTCAGGATTTAACTCAGCAAGAGTTAAAATGAAGACTCATCTAGCACTCTATCTGGATATGAATTTGATGGGACCAAAACTTTTTGAAACTGTGTTAAATCAAAGCTCATCTTTCCCTACATATGGAAATGGTATAGGGGAAAATATGCCCCTGAAATGTTTTCAGGAGAGTGAAGATGTTTTTGTTTTGCTTTGCTTTGTTTTTATTCTATTTTCTTTTCCTGTTTGAATAATAGGAGTCTTGTATGAATCATGTATTTAGTCATGTATGAGATAAAATCCCAGGACTCTATAATTTAAAGAAACACAAGGAAAAAAATGTGATATCTAAAATACCTTTAAAGCCTGGTTTAGTTTTTTTTGACATCTTATTTTTTCTTATGCAAAATATAAGATAACAGGAAGGAACTGTTCGATTTTCTGATTGTTCAATACCGATGAATGAAACTGTTAATAATTGTTTCTCTGATGTTGACTGATGTAATCACTATATAATACATTTTTATAAAACTTTTAACATACAGTGCTAAATACCTTCAAAAGTGTAACATTGGGCGTTGGGTTTTTAAGAATGGCAATGATTTATCTGGTTTTATTTCATATCCTGCAACTTTGTCAAAGTTGTTCATTATTTGAAGTAGTTTTTTATTTGATTCTCTAGGATTCTGTAAGTATACCATCATCTCATCTGCAGAGTGATAGCTTTGTTTCTTTTTTGCCTATTCTTTTTTTAAAATTTCTTTTTAAAACAATTGGGGTTAAGTAACTTGCTCAAGGTTACACAGACAGTTATTTCTGGGTGTGGTGCTAAGTATCAGTGCCCGGATTCAATCAGATCATCCCGACTCTGGGGCCGGTGCTCTTACTCACTGAGCCACCTGGCCGCCACCTTTTTTTGCCTATTTTAATTCTTTTTTCTTCTCTTATTGTAAAGCTAACATTTCTAGTACAACATTGAATAATAGGGGTAATAATGTATGTCCTTGTTTCACCCCAGATCTTAGTGGAAATGGTTTTAGCTTATCCCCATTATATATAGTGCTTACTGCTTGTTTTATGTAGATGTTAGTTATCATTTTAAGGGAGACTCCATTCATTTCTGTGCTCTCTAGTGTTTTTGATAGGAATTGGTTTGGTATTCTGTCCAAAGATTTTTCTGTATCAATTTAGATAATCATATAATTTCTGCTAGTTTTGTTGTTAATATGGTCAGTTAGGCTGATAGTTTTTCTAATATTGAACCAGCCTTGCCTTACTGGTATAAATCCTACCTGGTCATAGCATATTATCCTTGGGACAAGTTGCTGTAATCTCTTTGCTGATATTTTATTTAAAATTGTCACATCTATATTCATTAGGGAAATTGATCTATAATTTTCTTTTTCTGTTTTGGCCCTTCCTGATTTAGTTATCAGAACCATATTTGTATCATAAAATACATTTAGTAGAACTCCTTTGCTTATTTCCCCCAAATAATTTATATGGTATTGGAATTATTTGTTCTTTAAATGTTTGATAGTTTTCCCATTTAAATCCATATGACCCTGTAGATTTTTCTTAGGGAGTTCACTGATACCTTGCTCAATTTCTTTTTTCTAAAATGGGGTTATTTAAGTATTTTACTTCCCCTTCTATTAATCAGGCAATTTATATTTTTGCAAATATTCATCCAGTTTACTATGATTATCAAATTTATTGTCATACAGTTGGGCAAAATAGCTCCTAATTATTGTTTAAATTTACTCTTCATTGGTGGTGAATTTACTCTTTTCATTTTTGATGGTGGTAGTTTGTTTTTCTTTTTCTTTAAATAAAATTAACCACAGGTTTGTCTATTTTATTTATTTATTTTAATAAATTAAACACAGTTTAATTTATTAGTTCAATTGTTTTTCTTAATTCCAATTTTGTTAAACTTTCCTTTGATTTTCAGAATTTCTAATTTGGTATTTAACTGGGGATTTTTAATTTGTCTTTTTTTCTAACTTTTTAAATTGCATGTCCGATTTGTTGATCTCCTCTTTCTCTATTTTATTCATGTTAACAATGAGAGATATAAAACTTCCCCTAAGAACCACTTTTTCTCCCTACCATAAGTTTTGGTACATTGTTTCATTATTGTCATTCTCTTGGATAAAGTTACTGATTGTTTCTATGATTTGTTGTTTCACTCACTCATTCTTTAGGATTAGATTATTTACTTTCTGATCAATTTTTAATTTATCTTTCCACAACCCTTTATTACATGTAATTTTTAGTCTATCATGAACTAAAAAGAATGCATTTAATATTTCTGCCTTTCTGCATTGGACTGTGAGGTTTTTATGCCATATTACATGATCAATTTTTGTGTCGGCACCATGTACCACTGAGAAAAAGCCATATTCCTTTCTATCTCCATTCATTTTTCTCCAGAGGTCTACCATACCTAACTTTTTAAAAATTCTATTCACCTCCTTAACTTCTTTCTCCTTTACTTTTGGTTAGGTTTATTTAATTCTGAGAGGCAGAAATTTAGGTCCTGGGAGGCTAGGTAGCACAGTGAGTAGAGCACCAAACCTGGAGTCAGGAGAACCTGAGTTCAAATCCAGCCTCAGACACTTAACACAAAAACTAGCCATGTGACCTTGGGCAAGTCACTTAATTCCAATTGCCCTCCAAAAAGCAAAAAAAAAAAAAAGAAGGAAAAAAGAAATGTAGGTACCCCACTAGTATACTTTTGTTATCAGTTTCTTCCTATAACTCTCTTAACTTCTTCTCTAGGAATTTGGATGCTATATCAGTCACATGGTGCATATGTGTTTAGTAATATTACTTAATTGTCTATGGTGCCTTTTAACAGGATTTAGCTTCCTTCCTCATCTCTTTTAATTAGATTCCTCCCCCATCCTTCCACCACCCCCCACCCTTTTCCTTTTGCTTAATCTGAGATCAGGATTACCATGATCTTTTTGTTTGTTTGTTTGTTTGTTTTTGTTACTTCAGCTGAAGCAGCCTTTTATCTTACTCTCTATGCATCCCTCTGTTTCAAATGTGTGTCTTGTAAACAACATATCATAGGAGTATGGTTTTCAATCCACTTTCTATCTACTCCCATTTTATGGGAGAGTTCATCCTATTCACATTTACAGTTATGATTACTATATGTGTCTTTCCATTCTATCCCCCCACCATTTGCTTTTCCCTCTCCTTTCTCCCTTTCACTTCTCAAAAACATTTTTGCTTGCAACCACTGCTTCCATCAGTCTGCCCTCCCTTCAATTAGTCCCCTCCCTTTTCTTCTCCTTTTCCCTTATTACTTCTTCCCTCCTTCTATCCACCACCTCTTTCTTCTTTCTCCTTTCCCCTCCTACTGCATATAGGGCAAGTAAACTTCTATGCCTAGCTGAGTATTTTACTCCCTTTCTGAGCCAAATTCGATCAGAGTAAGGTTCAAATAACACACATCTCCCTTCTTTCTTTCTCTCTACTGTAATAGGTATTTGTGCCTCTCCATGTGATGTAATTTACCATTTTCTGACTCCTCCTTTCCTCTTCTCCCATTGCAATCTTTTTTTTTACTACTTAGATTTTTATCATCACAAAGTCAATTTATACCCACACCTTCTGTCTATGTATATCCCTTCCAAATGATGTAAAAGATACAGTTCTCAAGAGTTACAAGTGACAAGTTTCCATGTAGGGATGTAAACGTTTTTCCCTTATTGAATAACATGTGGTTTATTTTTTTTTTTTTACTGTTTATCTTTGTATGCCTTTCTTGAGTACTGTATTTGAAGCTTATATTTTCCATTGAGCTCTGGTCTTTTCATCTGGAAGGTTTGGAAATCCCCTGTTTCATTGAATGACCATTTTCTCCCCTGAAATATTATGCTCAGTTGTCCTGGGTAGTTCATTCTTGGTTGCAATCCAACTTCTTTGCCCTATGGAATATTGTATTTCTAGCCCTCTATCTTTTAATGTGGAAGCTGCAAAATACTGCGCAATCCTGACTGTGGTTCCACAATGTTAGAATTGTTTCTTCCTGGCTACTTACAGTATTTTCTCCTTGACCTGATAATTCTGGAATTTGACTACAATATTCCTTGGTGTTTTCAATTTGGGATCTCTTTCAGGAGGTGATTAGAGGATTCTTTGGATGACTAATTTCCCCTCTGGTTCTAGGACCTCAGGGCAATTTTCCCTGATGAGCACTTGAAAGATGCTATCCTGGCTCTTTCCTTGATCATGACTTTCTGATAGACCAATAATTCTGAAATCATTGCTCCTAAATCTATTTTTCCAGGACAGTTGTTGTTTTTTCCAATGAGGTATTTTACGTTTTCTTCTATTTTTATGTTCTTTTGATTTAGTTTTATAAAGGAAAGAAGTAAGGGAGGAAGGAAAGAAAGAAGAATGGATGGAGGAAAGAAGAAAGGAAAGAGCAGAGGAAGGAAGGAAGGAAGCAAGGAAGGAGGGAAGAAAGGAAGAGAAAAAGAAAGAAAGGAGAGAGAAGGATGGAAATTATCAAGGGAGGGAGGGAGGAAGAAATGAAAGGATGAATGAAGGGAGGGGAGAGGTAAAGGAAAAAAAAAGAGCCATGAAACTGTGGATCTGATAAAAATATGTAATTGCATCTGTAAGGAACTTGAACCACATAACTATGGGTTCAACACAAATACAAGGATATCATCCAACGTTGGTATTTAGTTGATATATTGTCATGTTCACATGCAATTCTGGATATAGTTCAAATGAATAACATTAGGTCAAGTATTATTGAGGATTTTACTAAGTTGCAGAGTAGTGGACATTACAGTTATGCATTCCTGTTGCTCTGATTCTAGGTGAGAACCATAGGAGTAATATGGCTATAGGCATTTTGTAAAGGCATAGCTGTGGGCTCTAGGATGACAGGAACATATCCCTACTCATACAACTGGGAGCTATGACCAAGAATGTATGTCACAAAAATGACTTTGGGGATGTTAGATACCCAAAATTGGGCATTATCCTGCTTGGTTTCCTAATTTACTTTCCTTTTATGTCTTCATTGGCTTCATGATTGTTATGTAATTTGTAATTCTAAATACAGATGACTAGACTTTTCACATTATCTAGGCTTTAATAAACAAACATTCTGAAACAAAGTAAAATTTTTAATTATCTCCTAAGGGGATATACTCTATAACAGACAGAGGAATTTCACACCTTCAGTGAATTTTTCAAATAAGTCCAAGCTGGTAGTTATTCGAATTTCAAATCCATTTTTTAACCCAAACAGAGAAGATTACACACACACACACACACACACACACACACACACTAACATATACATGCATATACATATATACACACACACATATGCACAGACACACACACGACAACCTGGAAGTCATTGGGGTTGCAGAGTATTATAAACTGAGGACAGAATACAAACATTCCTCAGAACATAGAGAAGTTTCTTGTAAAATTTGTGAACCTTTATTACTTTCAGATACACCTTATCAGTGCAGCATCATGAGCTAGACCATATGCCCTCCCCCCCTCTTTTTTTGTTCCATTAATTTTTTGGCATTGGAAATTTTTGTGTTCTATGGATTGTTCCAGTTCATCCACTTCAAAAGGCATTAGCTTATGCCTACATAGTAATAGGGAGCTATCCCAAGGTGCACATCCAAGCTGAAGAGCTCAAATCTCCCCTGGCAAAAGATTATTTTTTCTCTATGTATGTTGTATATCTTCCACCACAAGTTTCATATACAGAGCCATAGTAAGCCTGGTTGACATGGTCAAATTCATCTTTATGTTCTCTCCAGGACTCTTTCCATAAACATACTAATATTAAAAAATTAATTGGAGTCCACCCTGGTCAGTCCATACAACAGCTAGAATACAGTATACTTTTGTTAGAATATACACTGGAATGTCATCTAGGAGGAACTGAAGGTCCCCCCTGATGCCCCAATAGAGACGAAAGCAAATTCAAATTGGATTGAATAAGAAGGTAAGGGGTTGCTTCTATAATTTGTTTTCTTCTATATGCTTGATTGCTCACTGGAAGAAGTCCTATTGATTGAATAGGCAACCATATTTAAAGTCATTTGGTATAATTTTATTTTGCTGTAAAGGGTTTCAAAGGTTTCAAATGCTGACACAGTTTATAGATTATTCCATTCATGTTGATTATGACCAGTTCCCCAGAGTCCAGTGCTGGCCTTTCTACCTACCAGAACCTTGGACTTCATAAGACAATCTGTGGACATCATTTTTATTACATTCTGTTTTTGTCAATACTTTTATCGTTTGTTCTTTTTCAGGATGCTTGGGCATTTCTCCTGGTTTAAAACAAGGAATGAAGAAAGTAACATGATGGACATGTGAAATTTCACTCTCTTCTTCCAGAAAAGTACACTTTAAAAAAATCTCCCTCTCAGTTTCATAATATCTACTGACTAGCATAATCTCCCTTCAAGGAAATTTATCTTTTGGTCATCTTGTTTAGAAATAGGTGTGAACAATGAGCACAGAAATTGAAAGTTCCCCATAACTTTTCACAGCTCTTCAGGAAGTAATGAACCATTCTTAATATTCAGTCTCTGGCTACCTCTAGGCAACTCTATTAATATATTGGAAATGTGTTTCAAGGGAGTTTGGGGAGTGTGAAGTTCATTAGCTTCTCCTGCACTAGAAATCCCTAGTAGACTCCATTTCCCCAAAGATATAAGTGGGATCTTGCTCCCCAAAGAGTGATGGATCATATATATGTTCTCCATCATCTACTACCTCTCCTAGAATTACAGAAGCCTTGATTGTATAAATTCTGAGAGACAGAGAGAGAGACAGAGAGACAGAGACAGAGAGAGAGACACCGAGAGAGAGAGAGAGAGACAGAGAGAGACAGAGAGACAGAGAGAGAGAGAGACAGAGACAGAGAGAGAGAGAGAGAGAGAGAGAGAGAGAGAGAGAGAGAGAGAGAGAGAGAGAGAGAGAGAGAGACAGAGAGAGAGACAGAGAGAGACAGAGAGAGACAGAGAGAGAGAGAGAGAGAGAGATGTGTAGTCGGAAGACACATATGTAGCTTCAAACTGGATGACTTTCTGTAAATATTCTCTACATTCTACTCAGAAGAAGAATCCAAGGGAGTTACTACATTTTTAATAGAACCTTGGAAATGGTAAACAGTACTCTGAGGTTTGAGAATCGGGCAGAAATGCCTAAAATTGTATGATGAATTATGGATTCATAAAAATTTCCTGTAGTCCCCCTGTGACAGTGGGGCTGAATATCCTGGAATCAGAGTTTAGAAATGATTCATATGTATTTTCCCTGGTGTAATGGTAATGGAATTTGAACCTCACAATGGGATGGACATGTTGATATGATGAGAGGGGGCTGAACTGGGAGGACTTGGTGCTATAGATAGAGAGAGCCCAAGCAGAGAAAGGCCAGAAGAACTTCTGGGAGCCAACATCTGGAGGCTGCTGCTACTGCTGGAGAGAGAAATGAGAACTGAGGACTGAACTGGGAGGAAGCATGACTGTGGTGCTGGTATTTGTTCTGTTTCGATGTTACTTTGTCAGATTCCTCTGCTGATGGAGGATGTTGCTGTTGTTGCAGAAGTTCTGGGACCTTGCTGTTGGTTCAGAAACCCTGAAAGAGGATTTTCTTGTTGTATGTTTACAGAAATCCTGGAGGAGGGTCATGTTGATGTTTTCAGGGGTCCTGGGATTGTACTGATGATTTGTGCTAATTCCTCACACCTTGTTGTTTGGTCTAGGTTGCTTTCACAGGCAGAGAGTGAACTGAAGAGGAAGCTGGCAATGTGGATATATGTTGTGTCTTTGTTGAGCCTTGTCTTCCCGGGAACAGAAATTGCTGAGAACTTGCCTTGGGTCAAGAGGAAGAAAAGACCTCTCCTTAGGTATTGAATGCTGTGATGATATTGTAACCCAGTTGGGATCCAGGGGTGGATGGCCTTTGTGTTTTGTGACTGACCAAATAAACATACTTTTTTTTTTTTGACTGGAAACTAATCTCCAGTTGAAACTACTGAGGGGTGGAGTACTTTGACATTCATACTTTGTGATTGAACTGAGGACTTAATAAATGATTGTTACCCTGTATTTTGATTTTTCTCTTTTCTGTGAATGTTTTGCTTAATCTGTTACTGAATAAATGGAGAGTTATTATGCTCATAATCCAAACCTGGAAGTTGCTTGTGCTTGGCACTACTCCTGGAAAAGAGACAATGAATCATAACAACTTCACTATGCTTTGTCTTCCCTCTTAGAATGTAAGCTCTTTGCAGGAAGAGAGAGTTAAGCTTTTGTCTTTTTGTTATCTTCAGTGCTTACCATTGCTGCTTATTATATTACCTCTCATTTCTATACTATCTAATGCTTGAAGCTACATATACTAGACTTTTATGATACTATAGCTAACAGGAATTATTATAGTGGCAGTGTTACCTGGTCTACTAGCATGGTAATTTTGTAGAATTCAGTGACTTCTACTCTGTTTGTTACCAGGACATTTTTCGTTCAACCTTGAATGACTCTGCTTGTAGCAGTAGAAACTATAAATACAAATTTGTGTCATTACTCCTGTGTAAGAATGAGTTAATGGAGGAAATCAGCAAAAAAGGACGATAATCCTTTACCATGTTAATAGTACGGTAGAGACCAAATCAAAAATAAAATCTATGATCATATTCTCATGGAAATTTACAATTATTCCACAAAGAGTTCTTAACATGAAATTCTTTCAGTTCTATCAAAATCAGTACTTTGGTATTTTTGTGTGTGTGGGAGACCAGTAGTGGTGGTGGTGATGAATATTATTAGCATCCAGTCTTACCTGGAGGTGAAGTTTTGGGGTAGAGAACAATATGACAAAGGGGTATTTATGACTAGAGAGGAGATTGCTATAGAAGGTGGATCCTGAAGGAAGGATAAAATGTGATGGGATATCTGGGGTAGTTGCCCAAAAGTAGTTGTGCCATGTAGCACTATGGACCATGATGTGCATAGCAGAGGTGTAAACCGCTGCAAAGAGAAAATATGAACTCAAAGAAAGTGAGTTTTCTCATCTTCCCTTGAAGTCTGCTTCTTGAAGCAAAGACCCATTCTTCCCACAGTAATTATGACTCTCCTTCCAAAAAAAAATCAGAAATACAACGACTTCTGGATAATTACCACAGACAAAGAAATACCTGATGAATAGGAATATGCATGAGAATGATGTTATTAAATACAAATAACTGATGGCAGTATGAATTAACCAAAACCAGAATGGGTTGTAGTCATCTCTCTATCTTGGAATTAGTCAAGTCCTTATTAGAGAACTGTGCTCCATTTTGTGTTAGAAATTTCAAGAGAACTTTAAAGAGTTCTGAGGCAGAAGGAAATAATGGAAATGATTAAAGGGCTGGCAAATATGATATAAAAGGTAAGGTTAAACAACTGGCATCAATGACCATAGTGAAGAAGGAAGAGTAAGTGAAAAATAGCCTCTTTGCAAACAAAGAAGTACAATAGGGAGGAAGGTGACCATGTCTTTCTCTATCTATACCAAGGTCAGGGAAAGGAGAAACTGGTCGAAATTTCCAAAATATAAATTTGGATTAGATTAAAAAGCTATCTCAAATTGTTGGGTTAGAGCATAGGTCCTATTAATCTATTTATAAATGGAAGGTGTTGGAACAGATTACCTCTAAAATCTTTTGCTAGAACCAAGTTAAAGAAAGAAAGAAAGAAAACTCTCTCTCTCTCTCTCTCTCTCTCTCTCTCTCTCTCTCTCTCTCTC
>NW_027185863.1:22687916-22718173 GCF_028583685.1 Petaurus breviceps papuanus | reverse complement strand
CTCTCTCTCTCTCTCTCTCTCTCTCTCTCTCTCTCTCTCTCTCTCTCTGTGTATATGTAAGAAAAGAGCACAGAATCTCACGTCTTCATTTTTTTTAGTATAGTTTTCCTGCTTGCAATGTAAACTTTTGGTAAAGATAAAAAATAATGATATAGATCAAAGTGTTTTTTCTCTAAATATAAAATTATGTAAATGTATAGTCGATGATATTTGGGAAAGACACATAACCTTTTTGGATCTCAGTTTCCCCACTTGTAAAATGTAGGAGTTGGACTACTTTATTGCTTAAATGCCTTCTAGCTATGAATATAGAACACTATTATCATAAAATCATGATGTTTAGAAGACTGAAGAGGTGGAAAAGGAGAAGGAACATAGAACATAAGTAACTTGTTTATCATGTTTGTGTGAATAAATCTACAGATAGTAAGAGAAAGTAAGAGAAAACTTGTCAGACTTAGTCAAAAGCTCCATTAGTATCAGATCCAATGAGATAATAAAAGATGCTTTTAAAATCTTATAATGCTACATAAATATGCAATATTATGACTATTTTTATAAAAAAAACCTCTAGCCAACAAATATTGCATATTTAGAGTTATTTCTACCTGATGATCATTTACTTGATTAATTCTAATTTATCATGTATTTCTGACAAAATGTTTAACAGAATGTCAGATTCTGAACTAAGACACTAAACTCATTCTGGTTTTCTGCTTTTGTTTGTTTGTTTTTACCACAAGCATCAATGACACTAAACCCCCAAGGTCATGTTTAGTTTACAATGAACAAAAACATAAGTTGGCCCTTTTCTGAAATTTTAGGTTGAGGAAATCAATAATTAAAAGTCATCCTCATGCATTCTGCGATCATCTATTGTAATAATAAATGTAATTCCTTTTGTAAACATTAAAGGCAATATGAAATATTAATTATCATTTTACTCTGTTTAGAGGAAAGATAAATGATAGCCAACTCTGTACATTTGTCTTTCAAGCTTTTCCATTCTTTGAAGAAGCTTTTTTTTCACACTTCCTCATCCATGTTGTAAATCTAGCCAGACCTGGGATTTATCATTTGTGAACTACTTTCAGTTCTGTGATTGCAATGTATTACACATCTTCTCATTATCCTTGATATAGATTTGCTGCACTATGGGATGTCGTAAATTATGTTACTTTACTTGGTCTTCATTTAATTCTATTAGAGGCTTAGCTTATAATTTACAATGTGGTGAATTAATTTCTGGAGTGTTTTGTTGTCATTTTTAGTTAAGAAGGAACACTCATTGCTATATTTTTCTAATGTTGACTTTTTCATAAAAGATTAATGATTAATGTGGAATTAGTGATAAAATAAGAATGCTCATCAAGTATAAAACCCCATCACAATTAATGCCTCCAAAGTCATAATTTGAAAATCCAGAGGCACATCTGATTTAAATCTGTTAACTCTCATTATAACCCTCTTACACATTTGCCTCAAACACATAGATGAGGGAGGGGCACAGACACATTTCTAATGCTTTGAGAAAGCAAGACGTGTGAGGAAATGTCTTAATCAAGTGTAATAATCTATTTATGTTAATGTATTCCTACTTCACTTTTTGCTAACATGATCCATGGGAATATTAGCAGTACCATGAAGCTAGGTACATTCCTGATGACAAAGCATTCTGATGCTTCAGTAGGCCTTCTCTATCCATTGTGAAACTTAACATTGCATTAGTTGCTTTAGTAAATAAAATAATGGTCACAACAGCCTCTACAAATTTCTTAGCTTAGAAGCTATCTAATCAAGAGGTCTGCATTAATGCATTTTGGCATCAGAGTTATAAATTATACATAACACAGCATAACATTAAAGCATTAACATAATTTAACAATAACTGATCTATCACTTTACAAATGAAAAAGCTGAAGGCTTCCTATCTGACTGTTCTGACTTAGCTCTGATATGTTATGCATGCTCAAATTCATTCTAAGAAGAAGCACATTTTAATAGTATTAATTCTGCTTTCCCTTTTGCTAATTGTGCAAGGAAATGTTTTATGTAGAAAACCATTCATTTCTGATTCATCTCTTTGGCTTTGGCTTAACTCTTGTCTTTGTTCTCTATTTTGGGGTGGAGACATGGCATTAGGACATGCCAGGTCCAGTCCTCAAGATGGGATCACATGGAAAACTGATATTTTGTGATATTTTCCTTTTTTAGAGAAAGTCTTATGACTTTGTAGAAGAAAACTCTAATTATAAAGTGGTAGTTTTTATGATACTACTTGAAAAAATGATTTATATTTCCATAAATGGCTTAATCTGACTGACAGATAAAGATAAAAATAATGTGTTCACCATCATCACAACACCATTGCAACCTATTTGTTAAGGATCCTCAGGGTATGTAATATCGCCTTATGTTGTGGTGCTATATGGTAGAGGACCATATGGGCTGCTATCCCAAGAAACAGCAGGGTTCAGTTAAAAGGTTCTGTGCTCTGTGCTCTGTGTTTTCCTTTATAACAGCTTCTACATTTCTACATCTTTGTAATCAAAGTTATTTATTTAACATAACGAATGTATAAATATATGTATACATATATATGAAGAAAATTTTGTACTAGATGGATAATTAGTATTTCAGTATTTACATCATTATAATTACAGATTAATTTTTCTAATTAATACAATGGTGTCACAATGATAAACTTTAACCTTAAAAGTATTTTGAATTTTCTGATATACAATACAATTAGACTCATTGGGAGTCTGTTTCATATATAATTATGTTTTCTCTGAAGAAAGATCCAACACTCGGGTATAAAGGAAAATGTAAAGTAGTTGACATATGAAATTGGAAAATACCTTTTCACCTTTCACCATACCTTGAAGAAGATTTTGGTAGCTGCTGAAATCTCCATGATGTGCAAGTGTGGGAGCATGTTAGACTTTCATATTTGCAAAGGATGTCCATTTGTATCTAGTCAGTGAATCATGTTAAAATGCATAAAACTTTTCAGTCCATATTTTTGAATCTATAAAAGGCTAGAGAACTGAGAAATTCGAATGCTATCCTCTCCCCAAAGTATTCGTCCTTTACTTCTTGGATTAGTTTCCTTGTTTTATCTCTTTTAGTCTTCCCCCCAAGTGTTCAAGTTTATTATTTTTTGCTTCTTTGTTTGAAGTGATATTTAATATGACTACATGTAAAAAAGAAGGAAGGAAGGAAGGAAGGAAGAAAGGAAGGAAGGAAGGAAGGAAGGAAGGAAGGAAGGAAGGAAGGAAGGAAGGAAGGAAGGAAGGAAGGAAGGAAAGAAGGAAGGAAGGGATTAAGCTTCTTCCATAGGTAGTGAAATTTCCATTCCTGGAGAAATTATGATGATGATGGTGAGGATGATGATGATATCATGATTATCGTCATTTGTATATACTGTGGAGGTAGTAGTAGTATCATTGTCATTATTATTGTAGGTATTAGAAGATCAAACAGCTATTGTTTACATAGTTCTTTAGGGTCTGCACAACACTTTACTTTTGTTATCTCATTGGATTCTCATAGCAACCCTGTGGTAGATATCATTAGTTATTCATTTTTGGACAAGATTCAAATTCAGATCTTCTGGACTTAATTCTTGCACTCTAGCCACGGTGCCACCACATTACTTAAGTAAAGGCTAGATGGTCACTTGTGTCTTGTGTTGTATACCAAGAGGAGGCTTTGCTCAGGTCTGGATTATATTAGATAAAAGTTGATGCTTGCTCAAACACTTATTTTAAATTCCCTTGCTTTTAAATTGTATTCATTCAGACACCATACCCAATGCTCAAAATCCCTTATAGTAGAGGAGGCAGGGACTGATGGATCCCTATGAAGTTCTGAGCTTGAATAGGGCTAACGCTGATACAATATATGCACTATATATTTCACTAATATGATGAGCACAAGGGACAGGATCTTTGCCTAGTGATGGAGGAACCAACTCATTTCAGAAAAAAAAGGTTAAAACTTATATAGTGATGAGACACTGGAATCAGATCTGTAAGTAACTGCTGCTTTTCTAGTCCTGTTTAGGGCTAGCCAATCTAAAACATATACATGAAAGCATGTATGCATATATGTAAAGATGTCATATATGTATATATACATGCTTGCACATATTCTATGCTTTTTGATCAAATGAAAAATAATTCTACAAAAGATCATGAAACAGACTTTTGTAATAAATAATTTACTGGTATTTTTACATTGATATCATTTCCCAATAACTATGACTTACATCTTTACCAACCATGGAATAACCTCCTTTACAATTATGAAGGGTTGTTAAAAACAAACAGACCAAACTATTGTCTATAACTAATGATATATAACTCTTTTTATATCTATAGGCCATCATCTCTCTGCTAAAACAAGAGAGCAATACCTCATTGCCACTGAATTAAATATTAGACATTTCATTGATCATGGATTTTTTCGCTGTTACTATTATTTTGCTTTATATTCCTATGATCATTTTCTCCATTTGGGAGTGAGGGCTTCTTCTGATTTTTTTAATATATCAGTTTCTACAAGTCCTTCCAAGTTTCTTTGAATCCTTTCTATGTATTGGTTTTTTTTTTTTTTGCTTGGGAGGGGGAAGGCAAGGCAATTGAGGTTAAGTGACTTTCCCAAGGTCATGTAGCTAGTAAGTGTGTCAAGTGTTTGAGGCTGGATTTGAACTCAGTTTATCCTGACTGCAGGGCTGGTACTCTATTCATTGTGCTACCTAGCCACCCCCTCCCCCATTCATTATTTCTTATGACACGGTAATACTCCATTAGAGTTAATCATTCAGTCAAGCATTTATTAAGCACTGATTATATGCCAGGCACTGGGGATACAAAAAAAGGGTAAAAGTCTTCCTAGAGCTCACAATTTAATGGGAGGAACAAAAAGCAAATAAGTATGAATAAACTGGTACAAAGAAGATAAACAGAAAATAATTAACAGAGGAAAGGCATGAGAGGGATTAGGAAAGGCTCCCTGGAGCAGGTGGGATTTTAGCTTGGACCTCAAGTTATCCAGGAAATCCAAGAGGCATAAATGAGAAGGGAAATCATATTTAAAAAAAAAAACATTCCAGGAGATAGAATGCCTTATTTGAAGGAATAACAAGGAGGCCAGTGTTTGTGAGTGTATATTTGTGTGTGGTGAAGGTTGGGGAAGGTAAGGTAAATGAAAATTATAAAGGGATGTGGGGGGGGGAGGATCTAAGTTACAAAGACTTTTTAAAAAGTACTCATGGGATGGAGCTAAGATGGAAGAGTAGAGTGGTGGCTACAGCAGACTTCATGAGAGTAAATCACCAGCAGCTGTAGTGATTTCCAGACTTCTCAATCCATAGATGCCAAAGACAATTTAAAAGGTCAGTGTGGAATTTGGTTGGTCCAGGGGAGGAGAGAAGAGTGTGGTCTGTCTGCTACCGCCAGATTGAGAAGCAGAGGAGGCATGGTAGCTGCAGCTGCTACTGCGTGGTTGCTTCCAGATCTCCTGGCCTGCAGATTGTAGGGGGACCGACCAAGTGACCATTCAGAGCCTAAGCTCTCTTGCTTTGACCTGCTTGAATCCAGTTATCTGTCTTGGGTGGTGGTCTTGGGGGTGTGTGAACAGTGAGCCAGAGAGTGTGGGGGCTGTAGTTAGGGCACCCATTTAATAGCTCCAGTAGCTGCAAAAACTCCAGCAATTTGGAACATTGCTCTCTCCATTCTGGAAGCAGAGTTCTACCATGGCAAAGAGCTCAAAAGTCAAGTAATTGGCTGCTGATATGAGCAAGCAATGGAAGCAAAAACAGACGATAGAATCTTTTTTGGGAACAAAAAGGATCAAGGCATGGAGAGGGAGGAAGACATGTAAATCAGAACTCCTGCATCAAAAGCCTCCAAGAAAAATATGAACTGTTTATAGGCCATGGAGGAGCTTAAGGATTTTGAAAATCCAGTAAGAGAAGTGGAGGAAAAATTGGGAAAAGAAATGAGAATGACTCAAGAAAATCATGAAAAGCAAGTCAACAGCCTGCTAAAGGAGACCCAAAAATACAATGAAGAAAATAATACCTTAAAAATAGACTAACTCAAATGGCAAAAGTGTCCCAAAAAGCCAATTAGGAGAAGAATGCTTTAAAAAGCCAAATTTGCCAGATGGAAAAGAAATTTCAAAAAGTCACTGAAGAGAATAACTCCTTCAAAATTAGATTGGAGCAATTGGAAGCTAATGACTTTAGGAGAAATCATGATGCTGCAAAACAGATCCAAACAAATGAAAAAATAGAAGACAATATGAAATATCTCATTGGAAAAATCACTGCCCTGGAAAATAGATCCAGGAGAGATAAATTAAAAATTATTGGACTACCTGAAAGCCATGATAAAAAAAAGCCTAGGCACCATCTTTCAAGAAATTATCTAGTAAAATTGCCCTGATATTTTAGAACCAGAGGGAAAAATAGAAACTGAAATAATTCCCCAATTGAATTGAAAAAGATCCCAAAAAGAAAACCCCTAGGAATATTAAAGCCAAATTCCAGAGTTCTCAGGTCAAGGAGAAAATACTACAAGCATTCAGGAAGAAACAATTTGAGTATTGTAGAAACACACACAATCAAGATAACCCAGGATCTGGCAGCTTCTACATTAAGGGATCAAAGGGCTTGGAATATGATATTCTGCAGATCAAAGGAGCTAGGACTAAAACCAAGAATCACCTACCCAGAAAAACTGAGTACAATGCTACAGGGAAAAATATGGTCATTCAATGAAATAGAGGACTTTCAAGCACTCTCGATGAAAAAACCAGAGCTGAACAGAAAATTTGACTTTCACATACAAGAAGCAAGAGAAGCATGAGAAGGTAAATGGTAAAATGAAATCATAAGGAACTTATAAAGGTTGAACTATTTACATTCCTACATGGAAAAATGATCATTGTAACTCATAATATTTTCTCAGTTTAAAGACAGTTGAAGGGAACATATATACATATATATATGTATGCATATATATGTATAGGAGGATATATGTATATAGAAATATATATGTGAGTGTGGGCATGTGTATGTTCATATATATAGACAGAGGGAATAGGATGACTTGAATATGAAGGGATGATATCTAAATAATAAAATTAAGAGGTGAGAGATGAATTTATTGGGAGAAGAAGAAAAGGAGAGATAGATTAGGGTAAATTATCTCATATAAAAGCGTCAAGAGAAAACTCTTACAATGGAGGGAAAGAGAAGGAAGGTGTAAGGGAATGGGACAACCTGATTCTCATTGAATTTGGCTTAAGGAGGGAATAACATACACACTCAGTTGGGTATTTTACCCTACAGGAAAATAGGGGGGTTAGGGGATAAGAGGGGGGGATGATAGAAGGGAGGGCAGATTGGAGGAGAGGGTAGTTAGAAGGAAACATTTTTGTAAAGGGACAGGATCAAAGGCAAAAATCGATTGTGGGGGAGTGGGATAGGATGGAGGGAAATGTAGTTATTCTTTCACAATATAACAACTATGGAAATGATGTGGGTAACTACACATGTACAATCTATATTGAATTGCTTATCACTGGGAAGATAAGCAATTCAATATAGATTGTACATATATAGTTACCCACAGTGGGTGTGGGTGAGGAGGGAAGAGGGGAAAAATATCTGGAACTCAAAGTTTTAAAAACAAATGTTTAAAAATTTGTTTGTTTGTTTTACATGCACTGGGACAAAAGATATACAGGTACTAGGGTATAGAAACCCATCTTGCTCTACTAGAAAGTTAGGGGAGTGAAGGGGGAGGATATAAGAGAGAATAGACTGGAGGAAGGGGTATTCAGTGGGCTTGCTATTTTGGGGTGGGGGTAGGGGAAAGATGGGGAGAGAAAAATTGTAACTCAAAATCTTGTAGAAATTAATGTTGAAAACTAAAAATAAATAAATAAATAAAAATAAAAAATTACTTCTAGGTGACAGCTAGGTGCCTCAGTGAATAGAGCACTGGCCCTGGAATCAGGAAGACCTGAGTTCAAATCTGGTCTCAGACACTTAACACTTAACTAGCTGTGTGACCTTGGGCAAGTCAGTTAACCCAAACTGCCCTCCAAAAAAGCCAAAAAAAAATACTCATACCACTCTTCCATCACCATTTCCCATGTGGAAAACTTTGTTTTCCTGAAACCTGAAAAGGAGAATATAGAGATGCTATCATTCCTTTTAAGTCACCTGGGTCCTCTGCTGAAGTCTTGATTTTTTTCATTTTCCTTTGCTTGTAGATATGATAGGAATTTGGAGACTTTATGGAAAACCTGACATTAAAAAGAAAAAAAACTTGATTAACCTAATTTTCACATGCATATTGAGGCTGGTTTGATGCTGCCTCATGGAAGACCTTTGAAGGGTGTACAAAAGAAACGGTAGGCAAAGATAAAAATCAGGTTCTCTTCAGAAACAGACTAGATTTCCTGGATGCCATTTGTACAAACAGTTGACTTAATATCCCAACTCAAAGGACATCTGGACCCAGTTTGCCATCTTGGCTCAAGTTAAATGTTTTCTGGCATTATTGTGAATTTGACTAATGAACAACAGAGTTGACTCCAATGCTAGAAGTTAACAGCTACATAAAATAAATAGACTACAGTCCATTAGTACCTTAGGCTAACATGTTAGAAAGACCAAACAATTAAATAATTAGTTACTCAGACAAAAGAACGAGAGTCTATTAAAGAAATGTTTTTTAAGGCTAAGAGGTTAAGACCAGCAAGTGTAGTGGACATGTAATACAGGTAGTATGACCATTACATCATTTTATTATTTTTAATAGAAAAAACATGATATAGATAAAACTAAAAGCTCTTGCATCTGGGCAAACAGTGTACTGGGAAGCTGCCATAGTGCAGGAAAAAGTACTTGAAGTCAGATAACTTGAGTTTGAATTCTACCTCTGCAACTTACTAGCAATGTGATTTTGGCTAATTCATTTACCTTTCCTGGATGCTAGTTTCCTCAATTGCAGAATTAAGGAATTCGCTAGTTAGTTGACTGTTCAGGTCCCTAAGAACTCTGAATCTTTGATACTGTGATTTTGAGAGACTCTTTCACTTCCAGTATTTGAAGGACTGATGTCTTCAATTGTCTGTGCTGCCTACTATATGATGATAATTATATATTAGCATGTATTTGGTGCTTTAAGTTTTGAAATGCAATTTACAAATATCTCATTTTATCCTCATAATATCTCTCTGTGCATACTATTATTATTTCCCATTTATAGAGGAGGAAACTGAGTCAGAGAGAGATTGAGTAACTTTACCCATAAGCATATCCATACACATGAGCCACAGTATAGGTTCTACACATCTCTGTCTTTCTGTTTCTGTCTTTGTTTCTCTCTCTTTTTCTCTATTTTTTCTCCCTAAACTCTCCCATTAAAACTATTCTTTATTACAGAAAATAATTGCTTCTCTATTTCAGAAGATTCTTGCTTTGCTGTCAGAATCTTTCAAACTTGGAAGAACTAGATAGGCTAATTCACATTATATTATTAGTGACAAAAATGACTTAATGCCTTATCTTTCCAGAGGCATTTGTATTGACCAGTGATAATGACTTAAGAAGTAGGAGGAGAAATCTAGGCAACAAGGTAATGTTGGTTTCAATCACTCCCTAACCTAATCCAGCCTCCAGAGAGGTACTAAAATTAACTTGCTAAAGTAGAAGTCTCACCATATCACTTTACTATTCAGAAACCTTCCTTGTTTCCTTATTGCCTCTAAGATAAAATACAGACTCTTTAGCCTACTATGCAAGATCTTCTATAATCTGGCTCCAATTTACCTTTCTAGCCTTATTTTACATTCCAGGAAAACTTTTTAAGACTCAAATTGTACATCTTGACTCTGGACATTTTCACGAGCATTCTCCCATTACCTGGAGTAGGCTTATACCCAATATATGCTTTCCAAAATCTCTATCTTTCTTCAAAGTTCAATTAATTCCTTAAATTTTTACCTGATCCTTTTGGTAGAAAGGAAACTCCTTAAGGACAAGATGTGTTTCTTTTCTATCTTTGTACCAATAAGGCCTTGCATAAGTTAATATGTTTAATTAACTTGAATACAAGGCTACATATATTGGAAACATTTTTAAATTTAATCTTCTTTATTAACATTTTTTCATCACTTTAAACTTAAATCTTTTCACTGGAAGCTCAGTGCTCTGTTATGACATGCTATCTCCCTGCCAGTCTACTGTACAGTTATAAAAAATTGATTCGGGGCCGCTAGGTGGCGTAGTGCATAGCGCACTGGCCCTGGAGTCAGGAGGACCTGAGTTCAAATGAGGCCTCAGACACTTAACACAAAAGCTAGCCATATGACCTCGGGCAAGTCACAACCCCAATTGCCCTCCAAAAAGCAAAAAAAAAAAAAAAAAAAAAAAGAATTGATTGACCAGTTCATGGTGACTTCTTCATAACTGATGTCTTAATATGATAATATCCGCAGGATTTTGTGCATTTCAATGGAGAATAATTCCTGAAATTGGGACAAATATTTAGCCATCTACTCCAAGAAAAAAATATATATATATATGAAACTTTTTTTTAATTGTATCTTCTTTATTAACATTTCCTTCATCACTTTCTCTAAGACTTGAAAATCAATAAAACAATGAATCAAGCCCTAATTTGCAAGGTTTGCCCATTTCCAAGGTGTAAATGCTCACATTCAAAGTTTTATACTTGGATAGAAATGGTACCCTCACAACCCTGGTTCTTAACAAGGTTTAATGCGAATTTGAAGATCTTCCTTGCCCCTTAAAATAGACCTACGATGGAGTTTGAAGACCTCCCCTGCTTTGAAAGTAAACTCTGCTCCCTAATAGGCTGAATGTAATCACATGGAGCCTGTGACAGAAGGAATTTGCTGAAGGGTGCATCCGAGCCTGAGGGAAGCTTCCTTGCTGTGAAGATAAACTCTGCCCCCTGATAGGCTGAATATACTCACATGGAACCTGTGGTGGGAGGAGTTTGCTGAAGGGAAGCAGAGCCCACAGGAAGCTGGCAGTCAAAGCTAGTGAGATGGGGGGAGGGGAGAGGACATTCAGGCAAGGAGATACAGAGGTTTGTCAGTAAATATTGATCTTGTATTGGTCTGTGGGAAGGCTGAAGGATGCTGTGGCTTTCATCATTATTATGGCTTCTGAATATCTTTAGTACTATGATGGAATTGGTTTACTGGTTTTGGGACTGGGTTTTCTGGTTTCTAAATAAATGCTTCAGTCCTATATTCTATCTGGATAGTTTAGTATATTTTGCAATTGAATGTCATGTGATACCTATAGTCAAGGTCTTTATTGTGATCATGGGTGCTGTACATATTGCATTGGCACTACACAAGGTTGAAAGGTTCAGTGGTAATTTCATAGCTCATGGCAAGGTTCCTGGTGAGGATATTTTGGGAAGGGAAAACTAACTTCTTGGTGTTTGTCAAAGCATACCATATAAGTAATATATCCTCTGTGCATTCGTCTAGCCTTATCTGTTGCATTAATTGCAACAGCATTGTGTCATTATTGGTCTTGACATTTTGTATAAGCATGGTTATTAATCACAGCATAACAGGATAATAAATAAGATTTAGAGCTGGAACAGGCTTTAAAAGTTACCTAAAACAATCAACTCAGATGTAGTTAAAGAAAAGAAAATATCAATGCTGTTAGAAATATATTTTAATAATAATCATATCCAGACTGTGTAGCATACTGGAAATATTGCTAGATTTAGAATCCAAGGACCTGAGTGACCTTAGATGATCACTTAACTTATATTTTAGTTTCCTTATCCGTAAAATGGGGATAATAATAGCACCTACCTAGTTGTGAGGACAAAATGGGATAAAATTTATAAAGAGTTTTGCATGCCTTAAAGCACTACATAAAAGTTATGATGATGATGATGAAGATATTTTCTTACACGTAAATTGAGAGAGCTGTCCTAGAATATAAGGTATACTCAATCATTAACTGTCAACCAATATGCATTAATTAATTATGAGGCATTGAAGTAGTTGTCAAGGATATAGAAATCCTATGATGTCTCTGTTGAAGGAATAGTTTGATTTTGTAACTACCTCTGAAATTTGCTACTTTGAGTCTCCCTAGCATAGTGTCTTGTGTATAGTAAGTTTTCAATATTGTTAAAAAAACTATTTTTTCACGATCTTCCCAGTAGATATGCTAGAAATTTTTTTTAAAATCATAGTTGTTTCATTTATTTGAATGAGGGATCAGTAGCAGGTCCTATAAATTCTTTTTTTCCCCATCCCTCCCTCATTTACTCTGATGGTCTGAGGGCATGCATGCCTGTGAGTCTCCTATGGAAGGCCCAAGAGTGGGATTGGTAACTGGCAGAAACAGGTGAGGGTTTCAGACTACGCAGCAAGTCCCTTGTCTGAATTGGATTACAAAGCAATGATTCTCCATACATAAGGAGAAAGGCGAGTGCTTGGACTTCTCTCTTATTTACTTTGTTTTTGTGTTGGTGGCCTTTTACCTTGTTCATTGAAACTGCACTGAAAGAAAGAGATCACTTAATTTTTTTCTTCACTTTACCTTAGCGACTGTGCTAAAAAGAAAATGTAGTTCTCCTGTCTTTTTTTTTTAATTTTTAAAAATTGGTTTGAAATGAGATGCTCCAGGACTAGGCATCAAATAAAGAAAAAAGCTGGAAATTGCATGAAGAAAGGAGTTCTGAGCAAACACCAGGAGAAAGTGATATGTGAAGTCAAGTAGCAAGTCAGGAGGAAGGAGGTCTTTTCAAACAAGGAACCTTTTGTTTGGAAATTCAGTGACAAGATTTTCACTGAAAGAATCTGTGATAAAAATGGTTGATCAGGTTAATCTTTCTATTTTACTTACTTCGTTTGTTCACTCAACCTCTGTAAAATTATGAACTGAGTGTTTTTTAAGTAATGAATCCTCATTAGTAGACTGAAGGATATAGAGTATAGAAATTTCACCAAGTTTTGGAGATTAGAGCAGATGAGTTATAGGAAATAAGAAAATGTACCAAAATGGAATGTAGCCATCTAGGTATTCATTCATTCATTCTTTTCTTTATTTCTTTTGAATTGTTTATTTACCTATTTATTTGCTAACTTGTTTGTTCATTTATTTATTTTGGTATAGAGTATCTTATTTTCAAATTCCTGTGACATTAAGCCTATAGAAGAAACTCAGTAAATTTCATTGCCATGATATGCTGATTGATTCATATGGAGTGATAATTATCAAGAATGGCTTTAATAGAGCTCTATATTACAAAAACAAGTTTTAAAAAATTTAATTGGTTGTGGTGAGAGGCAGGCATAGGCACAAATCCCATATATAAGTTATACATGAAACCCAGACATACAACGTGCTGCTAAAATAGTTGTAAGTTACCAGAGTTTGGATATGAACTCTTTGACTTCAACTTCAGGGCTCTTTTCTTTTGACCCCACATACCTGTTATGCAAATATCACAATTTAAACATGCTAGATCTTTGAGTCTGAGTCAGATATATTTTGGAAGTAATCTGCTATTGTCTGAGGTTTTCAGACTTAAATTCTGCTTCTACTTAGTTTATTTTAATGAAGAAACTACAAGGAAATTAGGCATATTTACAGCTGGTTTGATTCTCAAAAGAGTCATCTTAACTTCATAAAAATACCAAAATGTTAAATTTGTAGAAGTGATTTTCAACAAATATGTTCAATGTACTGAAAACCATAGAAGCAATAACAGAAACACATTGGTATTTTAAAAAATGAGAATATATATCAATGATTTGAAATGGAAAAAAAAAACATGTTGGGCATATTGGTGTCAAGGAAAACAAATAAAAAATGATTTGTAGCAGTTTGTTAAAGAAACATGAAAGAACACTGGCCAAAATAAAGATATTTTAAGGCAAAAATATAGAAAAACCATTTGGAAACCCCTTAAATATGTTGTCTATTTTAAAAAATTCAGAATAATGACATTAATTAACATGTTATATACATGTCATCGAATAGTATTTATGCGCCTTACTTTAGATATTGCTTAGATATCTGTTATCTATATGATATGTGATTATATATATAATACATTTAAAATATGCTTTTATAGTGTAATCATATTTATTTTGTTTGTAACACCTTTCTATTTTTGTAAAACTATATATTCTATGTTTGTAACATCTTTCAGACTGTTAAAATTACTTCAATAAATTTAATTTCTCATTAACATCATATAATCAACCTTGTAGGCTTTCTTTTGAGTCTAATCTTTGAGGTAGAAAGGGAGAACTAGATACCAACATCTTATGCTTTCACTCCAGTTTAAATTTGCAATCTTTAGAAGTCTATCAGAGTTCTTTTGGCTATGTCCATAGTCTCAAATTCTAGAAAGTTCTTTAATGACTTGGTAAGGTTTGAACATTGTTCTTTCTTGTGAAAACCTTAGTGCTTTCTACCAAATGTCTCAGAGAAGTATATGTGCTTCACTCCATAGGTAATCCATACATTGGTATCCTTCCACAAGAACACAATTCTAATATCTTAGATGGCCTGGAGATTACACTTACTTCCAAATTCATGGTTACACAATTATAACAAACCTATATAACTTCATCAAATTTTCATTGGTTAATGTCTGCCTTATTTCTTACAAAGGGCTTCCCCAATTCAATGATAATAAAAAGGACAAATAAAAACAAAGCATGGCTTCCCCTCATAGGGAAAGATTAGTCTCTACAGATTCCCAGTATACATAGATTAGGAAGTGACAGTAGATTGGAAATCATATGCTCACTTTTCAGATGAGAAACCAAATTTCTTTATTTAGTTACCACCATGCATAAAAAATATAGTAAATGGAAGATGATACTTCTGAACAGTGGATTGATAAAATATTTAAGTTTTAGAAATGTGCTTTCTCAGGACAAGAATTATAGCTGAAAAGACATCATCAATTGTTGCTTCCTAATACAGAAGGGAAGACTCTCTTAATTAAGAGTAGCACAAATTAAATAATGCTATGGGGCAATGTCTTGTTTCCATTTGTTTTAAATTATTTTTTTCTTTTTTCACTCACTTATTAAAATCTTTATTTGTTCCATAGTTTTCAAAAGAGTTCATGGCAAGTCTCTACCAAGAGACTAGAATCTGAATAAGGTAGCTACTTCACCTACTATGCATAGGCTTGTTTGGGATGTGGTTAAGAAGAAGAACATGTCTCTTCTCCACACAGGTAGCATTTGATGAAACATGGTAGCTAGCATAGTCCCTGTGAAAAATACAAAGGTCATATTGGAATTCAAGGTTAAAAAGATGCAATGATGTGAGAGCACATGCTTGGCGAGATGATAGAGTAGTAATTTTCTGTAAACCTCTCAGAAAGGGAAAAGGAATTATGTTCTAAATGTAGAATCTATGAAGATGAAGTTGAAAGATGAGAAGGCAGACATACTACATGAGGTAAAAATCTCATTAAGTAAAACTAGAGAATTTAAATACTTAAAGTTCTCACTTAATTTTCTCAATCAATAACATATATATGCTGAGGCTTAGGGCAAAGTCAGGACAAACAAGCTAACATTTATGAACTCCAAGATAGGTGGCAAGGAGGACCAGTGGTAGGGAGTTCCTTTTCATGGCACTGACAGTGTGAACTTCTCATTTCCTTAAAATCAATAACAGATATATGGAATCCATTCAACTACACTAAAGAAAGGGAGAACAATTCCACTTCTGGGAACTGAAGTAGCAAATAGGGCAGAGCAAACCACCAAGGTAGCTAGACGAAAAGATTTTCTATGCCAAATGAAAAGTGTACTATAAACCAAGGTGGGATGGATTGATCTTGTGCTTTCAAAACTTTCTCCCAGTAGGCACTTGAGCCTGCTGTCCCCTTCCACAATAAAAGGAGATAGAGAATGTATATGCCTGGTGGTGTGTCTGTGAGGCAGTAAAAGGAGGAAGAGGCCAAAGAGTAAGAAAACTAGAAGTAAGTGACTGGGAGTATAAAAGCAAGACTGAAAGAACAAATGTATGAAGGAAAATGCTGAAAGTCAAACTAAAAAGTTAGCTCTTATGTATATAAACAAAGGTGATTAAGGCAGAAGGAAAAAGTGCATTTTTTAAGATTCCAGAGTATAATAAACAAGTATCATACTGTTAAGGAAAATTAATCAAATTCTGTGAAAGGGAATCTTTCAGGGAGAGGATTCTGGAAAGATGGCAGAAAAAATCAGAAAATTTTCAGCTTTCCAAATTTCCCCTACAAGAAAAGACAGAACATCACTTTTTAAGGAACGTAGAGCAGGAACAATAAACAAAAGTCAGGGTAAAGCAGTTGTTCTCCTAAAACAACTTGAGAAGACCCCCAGGAAAGACCGACATCCAGGGATAGAGGTTTAAACTTAGTGAAGTGCAAATACCACTAGGCCAGTTCTGTGAAATCAACAAGCAATAAGGCCTGGAGGTAACTGGGTTTGGGAACCAGACTTAGCCTTAGAAACTTTCATCTCACTGACAGTGTATGTGTGTGACAGGGAATGGGGGGGAGGGGTCTGAAAGTAGAGTAGGAGAAGACTGAAAGACCTTCCACTGTTGAGAGATGCAAAGCACAGCTGTGCTGACCAGATGTGTCCAGGACTGGGCTGGTGCTTTAGGAGAGACGCTCACAACACCAGGTAAGTGCTGTAGTGGAGGAGTGGGGCCCCTGCTGGCTGTGGTCACTTGCAGAAGAGCAAAGTCCTTGGTTTCAGTTCCAGGGCAGAGAAGACAGTTGTAATTTGCAGCCCTGGAATGACCACTGGGAGCAAGATCATTTGCAGGGTAGTGGGAATGGGCTCCTTTGCTATAGCTTAGGAGTGGAGTGGAGAGCCCAAGGTTGAGCCCCAGAAGAGATCCAGAAGATAAAAGCAAGAAGGATCTGAGGATTCAGGCATCATTCCCCATGCTTTGGTACTAGATCTTTATTATACCAATAACTACTAATGAATGTATATATATATATACACACACACACACACACACATTTGCATGCATGTACACAATACATATATGCATATACATACAACCCCACATATATGTACACACACATGCACACACACATAGAAACACACACATATATGCATATACATGAGTAAGCGAAGGAGAAAGAAACCACATTATTATATGGATAGAGAAGATATGAGTTCATTTCAGGGTAAGATAATAAAGCCTAAAAAGTCATTCTTTTTCCAATGGGAAACATCAAATGGTTTCAAGCACAAAAAGAGTTCTTGGAAAAACTTTAAAAAGGATTGTAAAAATCAAATAAGAGAAATCAAGGAAATTAGAAAAAATAAGAGCAATCCAAGAAAGTCAAGAAAATTATGGAAAGAGAGCTTCTAAACCAATGTTTTTTGTAAGTCAGTAATATTAAAAATAACTGGGAGAAAAGAAAATAATAGAAAATACCATTCAAAATGCATACAAAAATCATATAATATCTGGTGGTCCATATTCTAAGGCACATTCAAGGTATATAAATACAATATCATTATATTCTATTCTCTAATAAATAATGCATTAAATACTTGGAAGAATGTTTCTTGTTCATGGTTTTGCTATTCTATATAGTGAAATAAATAACAATAAAACCTAAATAATTTATAAGTTCAGTCCCATAACAATCAAATTACCCAAGAATAGTTTTATATCTAGTCTTAAAGAATTCAAATGTAGAAAGAAAAAGTCCTAGAAATTCTAGGAAATAGTATTAAAAGTAAGAATAAAAAGAGGAAAAACACTTTAAGTCCTCAAACTACATTATAAAGCAGTAGTACTCAAAACCATCTGATATTGATTAAAAGTAGAGGTAGATCATTGGAACAACTTAGAGCAAATCAGAAAAGAAAAAACTTATTAACTCAGTGTTCAATGAAATATAAATTACAGGAAAAGAAAAATCTTACTTGACAAGATTTTTTTGGAAAACTGGAAATCAGCTTGGGGGAAAAAAGATTTGATCAGTATCTGATGCTATCAGTATATTCCAAATTCATATTCAACTTACATATAAAACAAATACAAAAGTTAACCATATAAAACAACATAAAAATGAAGGGAAATCTTACCCACAGAAATAGCAATAAATCTTTAAACTAGTTTTGGCAATATTTTCATTTTTTGAAACCTTCAAACAATGACCATGATATTGTTCTCTAATTCTTAAGCAAACAAGGAATTGTAGGGGGCTCAAAAAGATAAAGCAGACAATTTTAATTGCATAAAATTAAAAAGCTTTTGCATGAAGAATAATGCCTCCATTATGAAAGTAAAATTGATTTGGGCAAAAAATGTGCATCAACTATTTCTGTGACTAATATCCATGATACATATTTATAAGTACATATGTTATGCCTTTATATGTATATGACTGTGTAGGTAAGGACACATAATTTTTATAAAGCCGTTAGCACAGTCTCTGGCACATAGAATTCACTATAAAATTCCATTAATAATATATGCATATATGTGCATGGAGATAGATGTATACATGTAATATCTTTTCACATATCTGTGTATAGATACATGTACACATGTATGTATAAACATGTATTCATGGAGACATAAATGTATGCATATATCTCTATATACGTCTATGTGTGCATATATTTATATATCTCTGTGCAAACATAATGTCTATACATATATCTCCATGTGTATGTATATGTGCATACCTGTACACACACAAACATGCATGTTCCACATTTGGTATCTTCGTGAATGAGTAAAAATTACCCAGTGGATATGAAGAGAAATGATATTAAGTTATCAAAAGAATAATATTACAAAATTAACACCAATGAAATATTCTTCAATTTAATAATAATAAAAAGAATTAAAGTAAAAAAAAGAAAACTGATAGATTTCACACTGAGAAAGTTGACAAACATGACAAAAAACAAAACCAGTTTTGGAGGGTCTACTGGAAATGGGTTCATTATGTTCACTCTTGGTGACACTATAAATTGGCGTAACTTTCATAAAAATAAAATTGAATTCATTTGTACAAAACCTCTGTTTCAGGGGTTATACTACTAAAACATAGCACAAGAAAGTCAAAGAAGAAGTTAAGTCTCTTATCTTCTAAAATAGTATAAGTAGTCCTTTTTATGGTAGCAAAGTATAAAAATAAGAAAAATCCATGAGGAAAAGAGGTAACAAATAATGGAATGAGCTAAGTATATAGGGAATTTTCTTTCTGTGGAGGTTCTCAAATGGATTTTGGGAAATGACTCAGCATGCCTATTGTTGAAGACTTTGTTAAAGTAAAGATTGGATGACTGGATTGCCTAGATTCATTCCAAAGTTGAAGTTCTTTTGTTTATTTATTTTGCTATCCTACAGAAGGAAAAAAAAACATACACACATTAAATATTACTGTGTCTAATATCCAAGATACATACACATATGCACAAATATGTATATATATTTCCATATATGCATGCTATGTGCACGTATATATGTGTGTATACAAATATACACACACATATGTATAAACACACAAATATGTATGAATACTTGGTGTTGTGACAACTCATGGGAAAATAATGAGAACAGTATAAATTTTTCCTTATTTTATACATTATACTATCATGTAGTTCGGCAAGAAGAGTGAAAATAAGATAAAATACTTTTGTTTTCCAGTGTAGGGCACTATTTAAAAACTAAAGTGAAGCATGAAATTCATAGAGGTGTTACATTTTTGTACACAACTGAAAAAGTGATAATCCAAGATGGTGGAGTAGAAGCACGACCTCCAAAAGGCTCCAGCTTCCACCTTCCCCCAATCAATGTACAAAGGGTACTCTGAACAACCTTTGGAGCTGCAGAACCCACAAAATGACACAGAGAAGCTAACCTCCCACTGAGGACAGCCCGGCAGGCCGGCAGGGATCGACCAGTGCAGAGCTGTGGGAGTCCAGCCCAGGCCTGTGTGCCAGTGGCTTTAACCCCAGGGAGGGCCTGACCAGCCACCGGCTGGAGGGACTCCAGATCACCAGCAGCTGTGGCCATTTCCAGATTTATCAACACATAGATGTGAAGGACAAAGTGAGAGGTCAGTGCAGTCTGGACTTTGGGACCCAGTAAGTGGGAGTGCTTTGGCTTTTGCCCCTGGGGGGAGAAGCTGCTTAGACGCCCAGCAGAGCCAGCCAGCACTATGTGGCAGCTTCAGCTCCTGGACTGCAGATTGTAGGGGGACCAAGCGACCACTCTGAGGGGCAATCTATCTTGCTTTAACCTTTTCGGATCTGGATTGCAGTCTAGGGTGGAGGTCCTGGGGTGTGTGTTCAACTTGCCAGAGCATGTACACACCTCAGAGAGGGCACCCATCTAATACTTCTGGCAGCTGAGAAAACCGGTTTGGGACAAAAGCTCCCCTGTCTGGTGGCAGAGTCCTACTGTGGCAAAAAGCCCAGGGGTCAAGTGACTGAGGGGTGACATGACCAGGCAAAGGAAACAAAGCAGACAGAAGATCCCAACATTAGACTCCTATTTTGGGGACAAAATGGAGGAAAGCATGGAACAGGAGGAAGACAGTGAAGTCAGAACTCCTGCACCAAAAGCTTCAAAGGAAAATACGAGCTGGTTACAAGCCATAGAGGACCTTAAGAAGCAGATAAGAGAAGTGGAGGAAAAATTGGGAAGAAAAATGAGAATGATTCAAGAAAATTACGAAACGAGAGTCAACAGGTGGACTGAGGAAAAATAACACCTTAAAAACAGAGTAACTCAAATGGCAAAAAAAAGCCTCAAAATTTTTAGGCAACAAGGAGAAGAATGCCTTAAAAAGCAGAATTTGCCAGATGGAAAAAAGAATCTCAAAAGCTCACTGAGGAGAATCACTGCTTTAGAATTAGATTGGAGCAAATGGAAACCAATGATTTTGTGAGAAATCAAGATGCTGTTAAACAGATTTAAACAAATGAAAGAATAGAAGGCAATGTGAAATATATCATGGGAAAAAACCATTGACCTGGAAAATAGATCCAGGAGAAAAAATATAAAATTTATTGGACTACCTGAAAGCCATGATCAAAGTAAGAACCTAGAAATCATCCTCCAGGATGTTCTCAAAGAAAACTGCCCTGATGTTTTAGAACCAGAGGGCAAAATAGAGGTTGAAAGAATCCACTGATCACTTCCTGAAAAAGATCCCAAAAAAGAAAACTTCTAGGAATATTATAGACAGGTTCCAGAATTCCCAGATTAAGGATAGAATATTACAAGCAGCTAGTAAAAAACAATTTGAATATTGTAGAAACACAATCAGGATAACCCAGGATCTGGCAGCTTTTATACAGAGGTATCAAAGGGCTTGGAATATGACATTCCAGAGGT
Source organism: Petaurus breviceps papuanus (assembly GCF_028583685.1). NCBI lineage: Eukaryota > Metazoa > Chordata > Mammalia > Diprotodontia > Petauridae > Petaurus > Petaurus breviceps. The sequence continues at coordinate 22,696,734 of NW_027185863.1, read as the reverse complement.
CAAAGGAGCTGAGATTAAAACCAAGAGTCACCTACCCAGCAAAACTGAGTATCATGTTTCAGGGGAAAATATAGTCATTCAGTGGAATACAGGACTTTCAAGCATTCTTGCTGAAAAAAACCAGAGTTGAATAGAAAATTTGAGATTCATATACAAGAAGCAAGAGAAGCATGAGAAGGTAAACAGGGAAAAGAAACCATAAGGAACTTATCAAAGTTAAACTATTAACATTCCTACATAGAAAAACAGTAATTGTAACTTATGAAACTTTTCTCAGTAGTTGAAGGGAATATATATATATATATATACACATACATACATACATACATACATACACACACATATATGTGAGGGTATATGGGCATATGAATATATATGTGAATGTGTGTGTGTATATATATATATATATTTACAGGTATACATAGATAGAAGTCACAGGACCAATTTAACTGTAATGGATGATACTTAAAAGATGAAATTAAGAGGTGAGAGAGGAATATAATGAGAGGAGATGGGGAGAGACAGAATGGGGTAAACTATCTCATATAGAAGAGGCAAGAGAAAATGGTTACAATGGAGGGGAAGAATAGGAAGGCAAAAGGGAATGGGTCAATGTTATTCTCATTGAATCTAGCTTGGGGAGGGAATAAAATACACACTAAATATGGTATCTCACCCTACAGAAGTTTAGGGGGGAAGGGTATGGGAGGGGGGATGATGGAAGGGAGGGCAGGCTGGGGGGGGAGGGAAGTTGGAAGCATCCACTTTTGAAAAGGGACGGGATCAAAGTAGAGAATAGAACAAGTTGGAGGTGGGATAAGAGGGAGGGAAATATAGTCAGTCTTTTACAATATATCTACTATGTTATTGTTTTGCATTTCCTACACATGTACAACCTATACTGAACTGCTTATCTTTCCAGTAAGTGTGGGTTACAGGGGAGGAAGGTAATGAATCTGAAATTCAAAGTTTTCAAATCAAATGTTATATATGTGTGTGTGTGTGTATGTGTATGTGTATGTGTGTGTATACATATATATACACACTATATATATATATTTAAGTGATAATCATCTTTGTGACTACTTATAGAATTTTTTACTAATTTTAAGTGTCTAGGAAAGATAAGTCACATTCTTTTTGAATCCAACTAATTTAAGTAAATTTTAGCCTCTAGAAGCATGACTTCAAATAAGAATATAAGAAAAAAATAATTTCTTCTCTAAAGACATTTTTCTGACTATTTCTTAAGAGTTAGTTAATGTGAAATGTAAGAATAGTGTTTTTAAAAAATTGAGGTTTTCTTTTCCTTTCTTCCTTTTTTTTATCCTTAATATATCCATAACCATATTTTTCTCTCTTCAAATTAAGTTCCAATTTAATTTTCCATTATAGATTTGGTTCCAAAATGATAAAATTAATTTTCAAGTAACTAAAACTTCAACTCAATCTACAATACTCTTATATATATTTGGGAGTATTTATTCATGATTGAGTCAACTATATTTCTTGTGAAAATTATTAATTATAATTTAAATGGGATGTAATTCTTGACACTGTATTACATTTAAATTGCTGCTTCATTAACTCAGTGTTCTTCTTTGAAGCACAATACTGAGATACTATATTATGGGGATATTTTCTTTGTAGACATGTGTAGCAGCAAGCACCCCAGCATCCCCAGGGTGGCTGCCAACACAGGTTCTTGGATCTGCTTTGCTAAAGGAAAGCAACTCAAAATGGGTTAACAAGCTTACTTTAATCAATCAAAGATATCATTTACCTTCTTCAGGGGAAAGTCAGCACCCCAAACTTCAGAGTATACAGAGAGAAGTTACAAGAAAACAGAAAAAAACATCAAGCAGAAATGCCTCCAAACTGTCCAACCATTACATCCATACCAAATCACAGATACCAGAGAGGAAAGCATCAACATCTGGGTTTTTCAAAGCAAGGGGATCTCAACGGCTGCCCAGAGTGTCATCTGGTCAAATCACACAATACTTCTCAAAGTGAGCCCCAAAGCAAAGCCTCCCATCAGGGCTTATATAGGCTTCTCCTGGCTCAGAGAATGTAACAGCCCTCTTGACCCACTGCTCAATCACAAAGCACCAAGGTGTGGGTGTTTCTAAAAAACAAGCCTCCCACCACAGGCTCCAGTTGAACTTAATCTAGGGGTAGGGAAGATCTTAAAAATTTGCATTCCTGTAACAACATATGTGGTACAGAAGAAAAAAAAAATAGGACTTGGAATCAGAGGACCCGTATTTAAGTTCCTGCTATGACATTTATTTTGTGACCTTGAAAAAAAAATCATTTTACTGATATAGATTGAGTTCTCTCATTTATAAAACAGGGATAACAATTATTTCGCTCCTTATCCTATGAGGCTGTTGTGAAAAAAAAAATGATTTATAAATCATTAAGCATTGAAATAATGTGAAATCTTATTCTAATTAAAAGTGTCCTGATTATTTTCTTCACCAAAAAGAGAGAAAGAGAAAGGAAGAAAGAAAGGAAGAAAGAAACAAAGAAAGAGAAAGGAAGGAAAAATACTCCTATGATGAGAACTTAGGACCAACATTTTCAATGATTTTCCATGTAATTCCTAGATCAGAACATAGATAAACCTGAAATATGTACAAGATGTTTCCTTTCATCCTTACATGTTAGAGCCATGAGTGTGAGAGACACTGCTGGAGTCACAAGAAGTCAGAGGGAGTGCATGTGACCTCTGAAAAGCAGGGGCTTGGAGATGTGGAGGCCGACTCTGCCCGGCCCATAAAGGCTGACATGGCATTGAGCGCAGGGCCGTGGGGGCCGACTCTGCTGGGTTGGGAAAGGCCGACGTGGCGCTGAGCTTGCCCCATAAACATGGATTCCTCTTAACACATACTCCTTTGCCCTGCACTCGGGAGAGTGTGGGATTGGCTCCCACATGTCGTGTGGCAGGGTGGTGGCTGGAGGGGGTGCACATGGCTTTCTGAGGGACATTGTTGGGACAGCTTTGCCTGGGGGTTAACCAACCAGGGATAAGGGAGTTTTGGGCGCAGCCACGCGAGAGTGATACTCTGTGTGGCAGTGCCTAAAGGACTTCCGTGAAGGAAGTTGCTCCTTTGTCTCATAAGACATACTCGGGAAAGAACATGATTGGCTCCTCAAGGCGTGCCCCCGCAAGGCTTATAAATGGGGAGATAGAGGAAGTTGAGGGAGTTCCGCGAGTTGAGTTAGTTGCAGTTCTGCCTGGAAGTAAGGGAGTTGAGTTAGATCCAGTTCCACCTGGAAGTGAGGGATTTCAGTTAGTTCCAGTTCTGCCTGGAAGTGAGTTAGTTCCTGTGCCTGTTCCTGCTTGCTTGTCGTGCTGTTAAGATGTAACTGAATAAACAGGTTCGCATCACACTTTCCGTGTCCTGGGTGTTCTGTGGGGGTAAGTTCTTCTTGGAGACAAGAAGCCGGAGACATCCGAAGACCGGCTATAAGGTAAGACACGGCCAGAGTTGGGACCGGGAACTCAACACTTACATGCATAGTTTTGTCACCTTGGAAAACATTTTTTTCATAACTTATTAGTATAGAAAGGAAGCATAGGGAAGAGATTGGATGCTGCTGTTGGTAGAACCACTTAGTTTTCGCATCACCCTTGATATTCCATGTCAGCATTGCTTGAATAGCAGAAATAGTAACAGACTCTTGGATTTGTTGTCTGGGATCTGATGTACTCTATAGTTCATAGAATTTAGAGATGAAATTAGTTCTATAGGTCATAAATGCCATGGTATAAAGTAAACGGCATGGATCCTGCAGTCAAACGACTTCAGCTCAAATCCTCTTCCTAATATTCATCTGCCTAACCTTTAGTAAATCACTTAACCTTCTAAAGCCTAATTTTTCTCACTTCTAAAATGAAGTGATATTGGAGAATATAGAGCTTTTTCTTCTAGCTGTAAATCTATGATTCTTTGATTCTGCAATCTTTCCTTTTACAAAAGAGGATTCTGAAGCCTAAAGAGCCTAAATTATTTGATAGGACCTCAAAGCTACAAATTCAAGAGTCTTGACTAGACTAAATAGTTTCTTCCTCTTAGTTCCCCATTCCCCATTATCATTACTGCTATTCAAATATTGAAGTCATAGCCTAGTCTATTGAATAAAATAAGTGGATCTGACAACAACAGCAACCCCCCCCCCCAACATAGGTTTCCTTTCTCTGCTGATTAGCCACTGAAGGTGTTTTCCAAGATGACAAAACTTGAAAACTATGCCAGTGAAATTTGTGGTATGGGATAGATCTGTTGGCTCTGGTTCTATACTGGATTAACAATCTGAGGAGGGAAACACTAAATAAAATTAGACTTCCTTCAATTTTCCATCCTTAAATTAGAGTCTTATATAGATCTTAATATTTAAAAAAGAAAGAAATAGATAAAATGAATAGTCATAACTATATATGATAGAATGATATTGTTTTTCACATTCAACTTAGTCACTGGAGGATTTATATTGTCTTCTTGACTGTTCAATCTAATATAACATTCGATATACCTTGAGTAAGATTCTACCCAAAGGGAAATAAAAGCCTTGTGTTGATTATTATTACTAAACATAAAGTAATCAGAGAAAGTCAGTAGCAATTTTTCAAAGGTAAGTTTTGGAAGCAGTTTGGTTTTAATTTTGGGCATATGACTGTAGGTTCCAGCAGTGTCATATTAACCAATAAGTTTACTAGGAACATGCCTAAAGGCCACCAACTTCTGTGTAAGTGAGCAGTTAGTTTGAGGTCCTTTCTATGAAGGATAATTTTTCCATGTGTAACTCAGAAATTTCAAAGAAGGATTATCAGAAATCTAGCAAAAACTCCAACTTCTGCTTCTTTACAACAGAAGAGTTCAGATTTATATACCTCCAAAGCAAAGAGGCAGTTGACTACTGTCAATTGAGGACATGTGTAGAGGACAGGGATTATGTGGATGCTGCATATTAACCCCAGGACTTAAAAGAAATAAAAACTTCAAGGAATAAGGAACAGGGAACAACTTGCTATTCCCTCTTCCCTCCATAAAAAGCAAAACAAAATGACAAAAACAAAGAACACAACAAAACCTCCTGGTTTCAGTCAGATTACTTGTCTAAGTACGAGAGACACAACCTTCTTGCTGGTCCTGCTGTCTAGTCTATCAAGAACAGAATCCATCATCAATGGGGATTGCAAATTAAGAATCATCATTGTAAATGTTTGTACCCACTAGTTTCAGATAAGCTTTGGACAGAATAGTTAAATTTGGGGTGGCTAGGTGGTGCAGTGAATAGAGCACTGTCCCCGGAATCAGGACAGCCTGAGTTCAAATTTGGTGTCAGACACTTAACACACTCAGTAGTAGTGTGACTTTGGGCAAGTCACTTAACCCAGTTTCCCTCCAAAAGAGCAAAAGAAAAATCTAATTTAATTTAATTTTATCCATATCAAGAAAAAGTAAAGAAAAATGGCAGACCTAAAACTCTAGTTTTTCAAGTTGCCTCCTCTGATGGTCCCTTGGGAAAAGTTGATCAATTCAGAATCTATCCCATGCATTAACTTTAAAATGGGTTTTATAGTAGTTAGTGAACTGGATATGGAGAACCATAGTTTGCTTCTTGCCTGAGACATTCACTACTTATAAGACCCTAGCCAAGCTACTTAACTTTTGTCTGCCTTAGTTTCTTCAACTGTAAAATGGAGATTATAGCACTTAATTCTCATGATTGTTTTGAGGATGATAAGGATCAAATGGAATAACACATAAAAGGTTTTGGAAACTTAATAGCACTATATAAAAGCCAACTATCATTGTCATCATAATTAAAAAATTATATCCTTGATGACACAATTTCCCTAAGAATATACAAAAAGTGAAAAAAAATGTTTTCTCTGGATGCTTCCCTTTCAGGCTAGAGGAATTTCATACATTTTTAACCATGATGTTCTCTGGTTAAGTATATGAGAGATGATATTAATATGGACAGAATGAGAAGTTGGCTGGGTATAGTATACCCTGAAGACTGCTGTAGCACCTTGTCTTCCCAACCATGTGTAATGAGAATGGGAGTTTGACGATCTTCCCTGACCCTTAATAGACCTAGGAGGGAGTTTGAAGACCTCCCCTGCTGTGAAGGTAAACTCTGTTCCCTAGAGCCCACAGGAAGCTGGGTCAGAGTAAGTCTGACAGTTGGAGACAGCTGGGGACAGAGGAGCTCAAGCAAAGAGATAGAGGGTTTTGTGAGTAAGTATTGATCTTGTATTGGTTTGTAGGAAGGCTAAAGGATGCTTTATATAAGGCTCTCAGCGTTATTATGGCCTCTGAATATCTTTGGTACTTAGGCTTACTAGTTTTGGGATTCAGTTTTCTGGAGTCTAAATAAATATTTCAACTTTATCCTCTATCTGGAGAGTCTGACATTTTGTGATCGAATGCCATGTGATAGTTATAGTCATGGTCTCTATCATGATCGTGGGTGTTATAAATATTCATTGGTGCTACACCATGGAAGAAGAAGAAACCCCTCAAATTGTGCATCATGTACTAGGAGGACTGGGATTCAGCCATTGCCAAAGTCATTGGCAATAATATTAAAAAAGCATCAGAAGTTTTTTCTAGTGGTTAAGATGTGAGTCTTTGAGGGAACAGTGATTGCGGTGAGAACTGCTGGACGTCATCAATAATGATCATCAGAATGTAAAATCCTTCCTGGGAGCCAAGCTGTCCCAAGATGTAAATGCTGTCCCAAGTCTCAGTGAAGCTATTAGAGATTCAAAATGTCCTGGTCTTTGTTATTCATCATCAATTCATTCACAGGACTTATGAGATTACTGGAGTGCTTAAGAAATTTATCAAGGGAGTTGATAATGGTATCAGAGTGCTCAAACCCATTTCCAATATCATCTGAGAGAAAATGGCTATCAACAAATAATAGGCTTCCAACACTGTAAATGAGATGAATACTCAAAAGTTTTGTAAAACCATTAAAAGTAGTAACGTATTAGAGAATAGACTTCTCTTCAAAGAATTTCTACAGCCTTCAAATTTTCTATTTACCAATGTTGATGATACTAATGATGTAGACCTTCAAGTTGCATTTAAGAACATTGTGGCAGCTGACTCGTGTGAGAGGTTCTTCTATAAATACAACACCAAACCACCATCATACACTTGTATATCATGGAAATTTTCACCCTCATGAAGGTCTTTTTAAAGGATAGGTATCCATGAAAGCATTCCTAGAAAGCTGTGGTATGGTCAGCCTGACCATAATATTCCATGTGGGATTACAACCTAAATATGTGGGATTACAAAATGAAAGTAACAGGTAGTTGTCAGGACAGAAAAAGACTATTAAAAAACATGGAGAAAAAATGCTAAATTTCCATATTCTCAGGACCCATGAATTTCTGCAAAAGTATACCACATACTTAAGCAAATATATACATATTCTTGTCTCCAGAACATATATAAAGTGAATGATGCTATATGCCCAGACATCCTATGCCTTTCCAAAACATTTTCAGGAACAGAAAGCAATGAATATTTTCCCCAAGCATCTGTTTTCCTGAAGTTCCTATTTCTATGTTTTTTTCTGCATTTGTAAAACCTTCTTTTTTTTGCTTAGTCTTAGAAAAGGTCATTGCTAATGTCAGTGGGATAACATGGAGTCATGGACCTTCTCTCCTTAGCTAACTATTTTGTGGTGCTGACAAAACTTAGAGCTTCTAAGAGAAATGATGAAACCACATGTCCCTCCCCTCTATCATAGTTTCCTAAGACAACTCAAGGACGTATTAATGGCTTAGCTTTGTGCTGTTACTCATTAAATCATTTGTGGTAAATATAATTTTTACCTATACCTGCAACAGCTCACTAACAACCAAATTTTTAGGCTATATCATCTGCAAGTTTTTGAGGTCCTGACAGTGAATTCCAAGGAATATTTTAATACAACAGTCTTTTTGAGATTCTATGCAAAAGCAGAATTGTATGACACCTTCTTACTTGAGGCTCCTTACAACAGTCACACATTTTGATAAAAGACCGATCAAAAAAATGCATAATGGAAATTTGTAGCTATTTATTGTTCCACTGATTGTATACATCTGTTGACCATCTGAGACTTTAGGTTTGACATGGATTTAGAGTAATGCTTCCTTTTAACTTTGGTAAATGGGGTATGCTTGATTTGCAAACACTGTGCCCACTGGTGAATGGACAAACCATATTGGCATCTTGTTAAAGATGATCCATGGTAGTGTGAAGTCAGTATCTACTTTGGATCTTAAATTAAGATGATAAAGTTTTTTTTTTTTTAAAGATCTCATTTACACACAATTCTTACATCTGGCATGGTACCATATCATTTACCAATTGGGGGGTAGGGAAAAAAGATGATATAATGTGGTGCTTATGGACAAAATAAATTTGTTTTCTATTTCTAAACTTGAAAATAATTTATTTTGTATTATACTTGTAGAACAGCTTTTTATGTAACTATTCTGCTATTTTGTGTACTGTATCAAATACTAGATTTATTTACTGTTTATATATGGAAACATAGCTAAAAGTTATAATCATTTTATCCTCCCCCCCAAAATATGGAAAATACCTATGGCCTCAAGATCTTTGAGCAGGGCCTAAAAGGAAGGGAAGGCACCAAAGAGCCTTTTTTGTAGCCTTTTGGAATTTTGGAATACTAGGACTATTTTCTCATTATTAAAGATAAATATTTTACTTCATTGCTTCTTGGCATCTCTCTCTCTCTCTGTCTCTCTCTGTCTCTCTCTGTCTCTCTCTGT